>NW_019154110.1:20261865-20559324 GCF_002288905.1 Enhydra lutris kenyoni
TCCTTCTATTTTCAACGATAGCCTAGCTGGATATAGTATTCTTGGCTGCATGTTTTTCTCGTTTAGTACTCTGAATATATCATGCCAGCTCTTTCTGGCCTGCCAGGTCTCTGTGGATAAGTCTGCTGCCAATCTAATATTTTTACCATTATACGTTACAGACTTCTTTTCCCGGGCTGCTCTCAGGATCTTCTCTTTGTCACTAAGACTTGTAAATTTTACTATTAGGTGACGGGGTGTGGACCTATTCTTATTGATTTTGAGGGGGGTTCTCTGAACCTCCTGGATTTTGATTCTTGTTCCCTTTGCCATATTGGGGAAATTCTCTCCAATAATTCTCTCCAATATACCTTCTGCTCCCCTCTCTGTTTCCTCTTCTTCTGGAATCCCAATTATTCTAATGTTGTTTCGTCTTATGGTGTCACTTATCTCTCGAATTCTCCCCTCGTGGTCCAGTAGCTGTTTGTCCCTCTTCTGCTCAGCTTCTTTATTCTCTGTCATTTGGTCTTCTATATCGCTAATTCTTTCTTCTGCCTCATTTATCCTAGCAGTGAGAGCCTCCATTTTTGATTGCACCTCATTAATAGCTTTTTTGATTTCAACTTGGTTAGATTTTAGTTCTTTTATTTCTCCAGAAAGGGCTTTTATCTCTCCGGAGCGGGTTTCTCTAATATCTTCCATGCCTTTTTTGAGCCCGGCTAGAACCTTGAGAATCGTCATTCTGAACTCTAGATCTGACATATTACCAATGTCTGTATTGATTAGGTCCCTAGCCTTTGGTACTGCCTCTTGTTCTTTTTTTTGTGGTGAATTTTTCTGCCTTGTCATTTTGTCCAGATAAGAGTAGATGAAGGAGCAAGTAAAATACTAAAAGGGTGGCAACAACCCCAGGAAAATATGCTTTAGCCAAATCAGAAGAGATCCCAAATCGTGAGGGGGGAGAAAGGGGATAAAAAGAGGTTCAGAAAGAAGAAAAAAAAAAAAAGAAAGAAAGAAACAATTTAAAAAAGAAAACCAATAAAGAAAAAATATAAAAAGGAAAAATATATATATATATATATTAGATAAACTAGTTAAAAAACGTTAAAAAGGGGAAAGGGTAAAAGTTAAAAAATTTAGCAGAAGAAGAAAAATAAGTTGAAAAAGAAAAAAATTTAAATTAACTGTAAGACTAAAGAATCATGGGGAGAAAGCCATGAGTTCCGTGCTTTGCTTTCTCCTCCTTTGGAATTCCGCTGCTCTCCTTGGTATTGAAACTGCACTCCTTGGTAGGTGAACTTGGTCCTGGCTGGGCTTCTTGTTGATCTTCTGGGGGAGGGGCCTGTTGTAGTGATTCTCAAGTGTCTTTGCCCCGGGCGGAGTTGCACCGCCCTTACCCGGGGCCGGGCTGAGTCATCCGCTCGGGTTTGCTTTCGGGAGCTTTTGTTCCCTGAGCGCTTTCCGTAGAGTTCCGGAGGGCGGGAATGAAGATGGTGGCCTCCCGGTCTCCGGCCCGGAGGAGCCGAGAGCCCGGGGCCCCACTCCTCAGCGCGCCCTCAGAGAACAGCGCCGATTTACTCCCGTCACCCTGCCTCCGGCCACGCTCCGAGCTGACCGAGCCTGCGACCAGTTCAAGGTAACCCCGAGCTGAGAGTCACTCCTCGGCTCTGTCTCTGTAGCCGGCTTCCCTGTTCTAATACCTGTAAGCTCTGCGACACTCAGACACCCCCGATCCTTCTGTGACCCTGCGGGACCTGAGGCCACGCTGACCCTGCGTGGGCTTCACCCCGGTTAAGCCTCTGGAGCGATGTCCCTCAGTGGAACAGACTTTTAAAAGTCCCGATTTTGTGCTCCGTTGCTCCGCCGCTTGCCGGGAGCCGGCCCCTCCCCCCGCGGTCTATCTTCCCGTCGCTTTGGATTCACTTCTCCGCCAGTCCTACCTTTCAGAAAGTGGTTGATTTTCTGTTTCTAGAGTTGCTGTTCTTTTTCTCTTCGATCTCCCGTTGGATTTGTAGGTGTTTGCAATCTTTAGATAAGCTATCTAGCTGATCTCCCGCTACCTGAAGTAGTCTCAGCCTGCTACTTCTCCGCCATCTTGACTCCTCTCCGTCTTTCCTAGGTTTTTTGTTTTTGTTTTTTTAAGATTTTATTTATTTGACAGAGAGAAAGAGATCACAAGGAGGCAGAGAGGCAGGCAGAGAGAGAGGGGGAAGCAGGTTCCCCGCTGAGCAGAGAGCCCAATGTGGGGCTTGATCCCAGGACCCAGAGATCATGACCTGAGCCGAAGGCAGAGACTTAACCCACTGAGCCACTCAGGGGCCCCAACTATCCTAGGTTTTTAACCAGCAGTGACTTTTAGACTTTAATAGGTGTATGTCATGTGGTAAAACAAGGGGATGGGCAAATCATCTTGGACCCACCCTTATCCCCATGAAACCATACCCACGTGGTTTCCCCACAGGCATCCTGTGTTTGTTGTTCTTTTGAATTTTTGCCCCCCAGATGGCCGCTGGTCCCAAAGAAGTTGTCAGGAATTCCAGACTCTGTAAGTTCATGGCCTCAGATTCTCTCCACCCTCACCTCTGTCCAAGTTTATGAAGCATCATTTCCTGTTTCTTCAACTCAGGTGGCCTCAGGTGTAAGCCAGGCTGGGCTCTCAGCAGCAGGGGCCACGGAGAGAAGACGGAAGACGGAGCTGCATTAGATAGGAATAAAGTGATTGGACTAATCCATTTCTCTCTGTGGGCCGTAGTGGAAATAGTAAAACCCTTGGGGGAAAAAAAACAGTTCCTTAAAGTATGCACTCCCTGCTTTTCCGTTAACTCTGGGCAACCTTGGGCAAGGTGCTTGAAACCCTGAGCTGCTGGGTTAACATCAATGAGGGGTTTGAGATTCTGTTTAAACTACGAAGAGCTGCACAGACATCAGGTATTGTTATAATTGTAACAGTAGCAGTGGGGTGAGACATGGATCGTTCCTAAAATTCACTCCTACATGATTTATGGCTTCTATCTGCCTAATCTACACCAGCATCTCTACTGGGTCTGTTGATCCTGGTGCTTATTTTCCTACTTTTTTTTCCCTTTTCCATATGTATAAAAGCATAATTAATAGTCAATTTACTTTTGATTTGAACATAATAAGCAGCATGCTATGATGAGGGCTTTACGCATACCCAGCAACTTAGGCTGAGCTCCTCCACTAATCATCATTCATTTATTCAATCTTTGCTTCTTACTTAAATGAACCGGCTTCTCATAATGTAGTTATTCTGACACACAGATGCTGGAACCTCTCTTCTATTGCTCAAGTATGTTGAGGCTGTTAAATGGAATTTGATTCTGTGTAGCGGTGATCACATACCCTCTATCCATTATTGGGTTTAATCTGGTCATGGTTCAAAAATTACTGAGCCTCAGGGCACCTGGGTGGCTCAGTGGGTTAAAGCCTCTGCCTTCAGCTCAGGTCATGATCCCAGGGTCCTAGGATCGAGCCCCGCATCGGGCTTTCTGCTCAGCAGGGAGCCTGCTTCTCACCCCACCCCCGCCTGCCTCTCTGCCTACTTGTGATCTCTGTCTGTCAAATAAATAAATAAGATCTTTAAAAAAAATCACTGAGCCTCTGTTATGTGCAGAGCATAGGAAGGAGTTGGTAAAGTGGAAGAACAGACTTGGAAATTAAAGCAAATTAGGTTGTTATTTCAAGCTCCCCTGTCTGCTGTCTTCATCACTTGAACCAAGTCCTGACCCCTTCCTGTGCTCGTCTTCTCTTTGGGAAAACCGAGGAAGTCATGCGTGTCTCTCAGGTGAGAAGTACCTAAGATATCCATAAAGCACTTGGCATAATAACCCAAAATAAGAATAGATGGGATGTCACACTCATCCATTTATTTACGCTTCAGTTTTTCTCTCCTACACATCATGTACGATGTTCCTCTGCGTAGAGGTGGGGATGTGTTTATTTCCAAGAACTTACCATCTAGTAGGAAAAAGAAAAATACACACAAGTAATATTGACCCAAGATAGAGTGAAAGAGGTAGTAAAGTACAGGTTCAAACTTTTACAGCCTCATGTGGAACATAAGTTAATGCCAAAGATGTAAAGACTTTATTTATTTATTTGTTTATTTATTTAAGATGGAAAGTCTTTAAATGATGCTTCGAAGATTAGCAGGATCCTAATATATGGAAAAGAGAGAGTATTCACCTCGGTAGTTGATCCAGAAGAGCCAATAGCACCCTATTGGCTAGCACCATGAAGAATTCATCTGTGTCTGGCCAACCAAGTTGGTGGCACTACAGTGCTGATGGTTCCCGTAGAAGGAATCGGTCTTTATCTCCTTATGCGGCATGGATGGATTTCTTTAGGTTCTCGATCAGAGACAATTCCCCTATTGTGAGCTGCAGACTCTGAATGGGACAAGCTCTGGTTGTTGACTCAAACCCCTCTGAGCAGACTTGCCTAATTTCTCTTCCCGCCCGGAGTTACCACTGTTCTATGTATACTCCTACTTTGCATCTGTCAGATTTGATTTCAGTTGTTCATTTACATGTCTGAGTGACCTGAAGGATGGGGCTCTTATTGTATACATCTCGTGGTGCTGCCCAATTCCTTGAACATATGGGATTCTCTCTTAACATGTATTGAGCAAATTGAAGTTCTTCCTGCCTTCCCTACTCCCAAGTTTATTATAGCTATATCATGAGAAAGTCTCAGTGGTGGTGAGATGTACCAGAAGAAAGCACTGACAGCCAGAACCCAGGTTCATGAAATGTGGCGGCTCTTCTCCCATCTTTGGGAAGATCTTTGGTATCTCACATCTCAACACCCAAGTGGCATATTCCCCAGCACCCCCCAAGACAGCATGCCTTTCTTCATCTCCACTGTAAAGGGGTGGGACTCCATTATCTCGGATATTCTTCCTGCAGGAAAAATTCCATGAGACTCTGATGTCTGGGCTGAGGGTCTGTGGTTAGAAAAACAGTTACCCAGGAAGGCATCTAAGCCACAAATGCTCTTGTCTTGTTGTCAAGGGACATTTTATTTGCAAGAATCCCAAAAGTGTTCCAGAAGTCCAAGCTGGGTGTCCATCACTCCACTCCCAAAGAAAACTGTTCTCTTTCCCTCTTTTCTTATTTATAAAAGAAGAGTATTGATTAGCAAATCGTAATGCCCTCTTCTTGTTTTCATGCCTGTTGGATTAAACCACTCCTCACTCAGCATCCATGGAGAGAGACAGCCATTGGAATAGGACATATGGCCAGGCCCAACCAGAAGCGACAGTGAAGTCCTTCCCATGTCCTGCCATCATCCATCCCCACCGATGGCATTTCATAGCTCTGGCCAGCCCCAGCCTTCCCTTGAATCATATTCCCCAAACTTGTAACAAGAGTCCCATGAGTCACTTTAAGCTACAAATTCTGAGCCCCTCACCCGATTCCTTGAACTTGAATCACCCAGAGTGGGACTGAGGGCTCTAGGGATTCACAAGCAGGGATTTGATGAGCCAGTTTGGGAATCCACTTGGATTCCAACTGTGAAGTTCTATGGGACCCTGACCCACCGAGGTTCATCATTGCTGTTCAGCCGAAATGGCAACTCCATTTGTCACCCAAACAAAGGGAAAGGCGAGGAGAGCACTTGCTGGAGGGGAGGCATTTTTCAAGCCTTGCCGTGGGGCCTTCGGGTAGTGCTCATTTGCACACCTGCATATTTTGCCCAATTTTCCAGCGTAACCCTCTGTGAATAATTGTAGTTTTGCTAATTGAATCAGAGAGCACCTGTTTCTTAATCAATATTAATGCATCTCACAGACGCAGAATTTGTAATGAATCATTCTAGGTGGGGAGAGATTAAATTTTTTAAAAAGCATCCGGTGTTCATCTGCAGGCCAGAACCCAGTCTGGGGATATGGGGACTAGGGGAGCAGAGGGGGGTTGCTAGGTAGGAAGGAACCCTGAGATGCCAAACCCCGTGATGGGGCTTTCCATCCAGCTACTACTGCCCACTTCTCTTTCCCCTCTCTTTGGAAAAAGGAAAACAGAGCCCATAACCTGCCAGCCCCCAAATGCCTGTGCTTCCATTGCTTCTGTGAAAGGTCCTCACTGCCTCTGACCCCTTTCTGATTTTCAGTTTTACTGAACACTCTGATCCTGCACTTTCCACCATAGACTCTCTCTTGATCTCACAGTGAATCGGAAGGTGCTTGGTTCAACCACCCGATGTATGGCAGAGTGTTCCAGGAGGCAGGAAACTGAGCTCTGGGCCTGCCAGGGCCCCCTCTTGACTCTTTGACCCAGGAACTTGGATTTCTATACTCCTGATCCCTCCATAATCCCAGTTCAGAGATTGCTTTCTGCAGGGAAACGTCCCCTTCTTCTCCTCCCTGCACAGCCTGAGCTAGAATGCCGCATTTCAGTGACCCCTCCGTCGTCCCTTTCAGCACATTCTACCTGCTGGTTTACTGATCCTCCCTCCTGAATGGGAGCAGAAACAGTGCTCTGCTCACCTGTGGTTCCTCTCCTAGCACAAGGCCTGGAAAAATATCAGCACTTTACAACTGCACGTTGAACAAATGACTGAGCACTGCATTATTTCCCCTGTCGTAAAGATGTTCAGTGTGATTGTATGACTATTGGTGCTATTACCATGTGGTCAAGGTGTGTTTTCTCAATCTTATCCAAACCGATGGAACAAAACCTCCTAATGAAGTGTGAAATCTTGTAAGACCTCATCATCTGAATCACGTACGGTGGCCCTGTCCTTAGAAACCTGTCTGCGGGGTACCCATGTGATGATTCGTGCCCCTGAACCAGCCTGTAAGCCAGATAGACAGGCTCGACTTCCAAACAACGCTGGATCTGAAGGACTTGCGGGTTAGGCCATCAGTCGAGTCAGGCGAGCACCATCTGTGTGCCTAGTGCTGGGCTTGTCTCATGGGCCAGGACACTCAGAGTTGATGGGTCCCAGGGAGATTGATTGGCCCAAAGTGAACAAGCATCTGGATGTGACGTAACCCTAAAGCTGCTGTTACTGAGAACTTTCTGATCACTCTTTCCTTTATCTGAAAATCCCCTCTCCACTCTCACTGGCCAAGAAAAAGGGCCCTGAGGAGTCCGGACTCAGGGCAAAGAATACACATTCCTGATGGAATTTACTTTTCTGCCCCAAGCTAAGCAATGCCCCGTGAACCAATCCTGCACCACAAAAGATGAGACCCCACCACGGGCCACATTCTAGAAGTGTCACCATCTGTAGCTCGGACACTGCTCTATTGTGCGTGGAGTCCGGGAGCTCTTCTGTAATATTTCAGGTTTACCGTTCTGACGTGTTTCTTGATCTCTCAGCCAATTTATCCCGAAGCCAACTCAACATCTCTACGTAAATATGTCCCAGGAACTTCAAACTCAAATATTTGAAACTAAATTGATGGTTTTATTCTCAAACCAAGGCCCCCCTCCCATCTTCCCTATCTCAGTAAATGTGCCTACTATCCACACAACTGTAAACCATGAACTACACGCCATATTTGATTTCTCGCTCCCCCCAACTCTTTCTCTCCCCGCTCTTCCTCTACTTCTCCCTTTCTGCCTCTCCTCCTTGCCCCCCCTCCATTTGGCACAGCCTACAAACTCTATTTCCAAGATCAGTCTTTCTTTTTTGTTTTTTTAAGATTTTATTTATTTATTTGACAGACAGAGATCAAAAGCAGGCAGAGAGGCAGGCAGAGACAGAGAGAGAAGGGGAAGCAGGCTCCCCGTTGAGCAGAGAGTCCGATGCGGGGCTCGATCCCAGGACCCTGGGATCATGACCTGAGCCGAAGGCAAAGGCTTTAACCCACTGAGCCACCCAGGCACCCAACAAATCCCACTCTTGCTTAAAAACCTTTCAATGCCTTCTTGTTGATCTTAGAAAAGGGGGGGGGGGAAAAAGACTATCCTAAATCTGACCTACAAGATCCTGCACAACTAGCCTGTCTCCCCAGCCCCATCTTGCCATGTGCCCCAGTGCCTTCCCGTTTTCCTGTTTCAGCTGCACCTGCTGCCTTTCAGTGTCCTAGGGGCCATATGCTAGGATCACCCTTCACCCCCCTCCACATAAATACTTTGGCCCACCTCCTCTTGCCCGTCCTCCAGAACCCAGTTTAAACTGTCACTTGCTCCAAGAAGACAGCCTTCAATTTCCAGACAAAACTATGTCAGATCCCCCATTATACATTCCTGAGCATCCTGTCCTCCTTTGCTTCATTCTTAGTACTACATAATTGTGTACTTAATTATTGGCTGCCTTGCTCCAGCACGAAAAAATACGTTTGTTGAGGGTTCTTCATTTTATTTTATTTTTTTTTAAGATTTTATCTATTTGACAGAGATCACAAGTAGGCAGAGAGGCAGGCAGAGAGAGAGGGGGAAGCAGGCTCCCTGCTGAGCAAAGAGCCTGATGCGGGACTCAATCCCAGGACCCTGAGATCATGACCTGAGCTGAAGGCAGAGGCTTAACCACTGAGCCACCCAGGCAGCCCAAGGGTTCTTCATTTAAAAAAAACCTATGCCCTGACATACAGGAGACACCCCATGAATATGTGTGGAAGAAATAGAGGAACAAACTTGCCATTTGCTATCTAATCATGGATTTGAGTCTTCTTACTTGTGTTTGAGGGGGCTAATAAACAATGCACCTTCCCCCGCCCCATCCCCACACCCCTTGTATCCTGCATGGTTCATATGAAGTAAGACGTAAACCCAGGAGCCGGAGAGTTAGAGACTTAAAATGTCAGCCCTCTCGATGATGAGAACTCCATTGGAGGATGTGGCTGTGGTGGGCTATGAAGTGAATTTGAGAACACCACCCACTTCAGGCTGCTCCAAACTGAACTTACCCTCCTAAACCATAGGCCTGACCTCAGGGGGAACAGGTCTCTCCCACGGAAGTCCCAGCATGACCAAGAGAGCCAACTAGCATGGCCCCCTGCGCAGGCAGGTCGTTCTGAGCAGAGAGCAAAGTACTGAGCTTCCTAGGCTCACTCCTCCCTCTCAAAGCAGAGAAGTCAACCCACTCATCCCCAAACTCTTAAAGCAGAGAAGTCGGCCCACTCTTCCTTGGGGAGGAGCGAGGAGGGGACAGATGGACCAAAAGTGTTTGTCTGGGAAGAGTCCGTCCTCATGAGTCAGGAGGCATGGGGAGCCAAGGTCTCCTCGAGCCCTGGAAAAATGTTTACTCCCCAGTAAGGGGATGAGAATAGGCACCATTCCTGGGAGACTCAAGTGCACTGGGGTATGTGCGAGTTGCTCCGAGGAGTACTATGAAATAAGCCCTTCTTAAGAAACTTCACACACACCTAGCTGGCTGGCATCCTGCTTTCTTTCTTCACCTTTCTTTAAAAAAATAAATAAATAAATAAAAATGCCTCATTGCCTGAGAAACCTGGTCTCAGACCTATGGCCTTGAGCCTAGAAGGTAGCAAGAAATGAGGCAAGCTTTCCACCCACCCCTCCCAGCGGCCCAGCATTATGTTGCCACCCCACTCGAGATGTAATAGCCAAACAGATTGGTTTGCAGGCTGGGGGGGCGGAGGAAACAACTCCAATTAAAAATGTGCTAAAGTCCTTTGAAAATTCATAAGTAACAGCAAAGGATCTAGTCTGGTGCCCATATTCTGACAGTCTGACAGCACCATGGATTGAACTCTTTTGAAAAAGTAACTTTAAAACTTGCATAAATTGCACCTTTTGTATTTTAAGTCACAGAGGCATGACAACATGATTATTCATGACTTGGGAGAATGTTCTTGACAAAGGGAGGACATTAATATCCCCAGCCCTGTACCCAGTTAATAAGAAGCCCCGAGAATCAAAGAGAACAAACTCGCAGAGCCCCTTCTCCGTCGGAGGAGAGGAAGGTCTGTGCTTTGAAATGTGCTGGGGCCTGGGGTGTCACTTTCAAGAAGACAGGTGTGTGTTTCCGGCTAGTACCTGATAAATATGCTCTGGCAGTAGCTGTTGAAGAGACAGGTCTCTCTACCGGCGACCGAGAGGGCTTTGATTTGCTTTGTGCTGCAAGTAGCAATTGAGCCTCTGAGAGTTCTGAAATGAGGAAGAAAAAGTAGTCAAGATGCCAGAAACATACAGATGGGAAACCCAGCCAAATAAAATGCAGGCACAATCTGAAAATGGTAGCTGCTCTTCACCAAGGGTGGATGAGGTCTCCAACTCGGTGCTGAGGCAGGTGCTTGGGCTCCCGAAGAAGGTGCTATTATCCTCAGTTCCCAGAAGGGGAAACTGAGGAACGGGGAATAAACAGTGTTCCTCCAGTCACACTGATGACCGTCAAGGACAGAACCAGGATTTGGACCCAGGCACTCTGGCTCCAAAGACCCAGTGGTCTCCTTCCATGATTCTCCACCCTGCAGAAGTCTGGCAACTTCTCCATTAGGCTGGGAGGACATCTTGTCTCTGAATGCAGGCTCCATCCTTCTGTCTGCTTCTTAGGCAGGAGCTGACCAGCCCACAGTTCCCGAGTTTTATCCCCTTTATCTAAGAGACCAGCCCAGACTGAATCTCCCAGTCCCAGTCTCAGATGAGTAAGAAGAGAACCTGAACAGCCCAACTTCTGGAGGGGATTCAGACCTGGTCAAATCACCTGTGCCTAGCGGAGGAAGTTGTAGTTCACAACTGGCTTCCAGAAGGTTCTATACTCTGAGGACATTGCCAAGGACTCTGGCTTTACTCTGGCACAAACATCTGCTTATGAAAGTCCTTGCTTCCTCCCCAGTCTTGCACAACACAGAATCTCTCCTCTCTACCAGGTCATTCAATAGGTACGTACCATGCCCAGGACCACATGTTGGGCACTGTGGGAAATATAAAAGCAACTATAGCACTGACCCACCTTCAAGGAACTTAACAGCCTAATTGTAGAGATCCCTCACACATGCAAATAACTCAGTACACAGTGTGTGTGAATATTGCATGTGCAAGTGAGTGTGTAAATTCCAGATGCTAAGTGCTCTCAGAGTCCAGAGATGGAAGAAATCACAAGCTTTCTTGAATTACAGTATCGTCATTCATGAGCTAGAAAAAGCATGGGCTTTGGAGTTAAGCATCTGTGTGAAAATTCCATTCCATTCTGTGACCTTGACAAGTTACCTAACTTGGCCGAGTCTCAATGTCCTCATCTGTAAAATGGGGGCAACACCACTTGTCTCCCATGACTCTTACTAGAATTCAATTGCCTGAGTGTGTTAGCCCCTCCTCCTCCTCCTCCTTGCTCCCTTGATAACGGTGGCCCCCACCTTGTTTTAACCTGCTCACCATGTGTGTGTCTGCCTGTCTGTCTTTCCCATTTGGGGACTTCCTAAGGATTTCATCCATATTTTGTTTCCCCTTGTGGCCTTCATTACAGAAGCATGAACTGTTAGAGCTATGCATCGGTACAACCAAGTTTGGGAAACCGTATTTTATCTCACTCTTTTACCCCATATCACCCAACAGTTATGTTTTATAAGCAAGTGCTTGGGCTCATTTGCATGAATTTGCATGGTCTCCATAATCGTTTTTTAGTTCTTGTTTGTCCATATAGTAGTGGTAGCAGTAACAGTGATTCCAACACCTGTAGGTAGTAAGTGACTGCTGGAAACTAATGTTTGTTAAACAATTACCGTATGTATTATTTTTACATGTAGTATCTTATTTATCATCACAGCAAACCAGTACTACCATAGCTCTCCCCATTTCATGGATGAGGAAAGTGAGGCCCAGGGAGGTTATGGAGTATGTGGGAATGAAAAAGAGGAGAGGTAGGAGGAGCGGGGGTACAGAGCCTTCCACGTGCCATCACATGGATGGTGTCAAACCCTGCTTCTGCAGGTGGCATGACCACAGACGAGTAGCTTAAACTCAGGGAGCTAGGCTGCCTTGCTCCCCCTGCAGAACATTCTTTCTGGGAGCCAGAGGAGAACAGGCTTGGGAATTAGCTCTGTGAAAGGTAAGGAGTCATGGCAATGTCGTCAGCTCCTTATAGGTCAAGTCTCATCTCACTGGTTCCCACCCATCCCGGCCCCTCGCCATCACCGTAGGCCTAGAACATTGGCACACAGTGCAGACTCACTCGGTGCCTGCCAGACAAACCAGGAAAGAGCCGGGGCTGGCGGACTTTCCCTTTCTTGAATATAGGAAGCATGAGTGACATGGCTGGGACATGGCAGGAAAGTCACCCGGGACCATAGCGGGAAAGATGGACTTCAGAGAATTCCATGGACATGACTCTTGAGTTTCACGGACAGAGGGTCCCCAGATCCACCACAGCCAGTACAGAGAGTTGGCACTGCCGAGTCGGGCATGGGGAAGCTCCCTTGACTGACTTGTCATGGATGATATGATCAAGAGAAGGCTTTGCAAGGGGCAAGCCTGGACTGGTAACCTCATTTCATTCCCTTCTAGCTGTGTGGTCTTGGACAGCTCAGTGACCCTCTCTGAGCCTCTGTCTCCTATCTGTAAAGTAAATACAATCTTAGTACCTGCTCATAGGGTTGCTCTCATGATTGCATGGGACATGGTGCTCATTTCAGGGTCTAGCTCATAGAAACCCTCCAATGCGGTTTAGCAAATCACAGCGTTAATGTTGGTGTGATTTTGTGACCCTTCAAGCTCCCAAGGGCTTGGTATCTTATTTGCTTTGTTGTCCTAGGATTCCTTGTTCCTCTGTAGTATGTGGAGAGAACCCAGAATGTTACAGCTGCACATGGCAACTGGCTGCCCACCACAGATAACCATGATTCAGAGAACATGGAAGTCTTGCCTTGAAAACTTTTTATTTCTGGAGATGGGGGGAGGGGGACAATGCAGTTTTACAATGAGCAGTTTACTGCAATTTACTCTGCATTCCCATGCATTAGGAAAAGACAGGCACTCCCAGATAGTGCTAGGACATGAAAACAAAGCAAAAACGACAAGGGTTCTGTAAAAAGGGTTTAACCTCGGTTGTCTAAGAGAACAATGGAGATAAAGCCTTAAGGTTCAAGGGGTGCCCAGGTAGCTCAGTTGGTTAAGCATCTGCCTTCAGCTCCGGTCATGATCCCAGGGTCCCGGGATCAAGTCCTTCATCCGGCTCCCTGCTCAGCGGGGAGCCTGCTTTTCCCTCTCCCTCTGCTGCTCCCCCTGCTTGTGCTCTCTCTCTCTCTCTCTCTGTCAAATAAATAAACAAAATCTTTAAAAAAAAAAAAAAAAACCACTTAAGATTTAAGAGGAAGCCTCCAGTAACTGGACTTAGGAAAAATCCCAAGTAACAACTTCATGGCCTTGGGCTAACATAGGATATACCAGCTCCCTAAGCACAAATATGGATGCCCATATTTCACATGCTGCCTCTCATTGATTGGGGCCTGAGGTTGTGACCGCCCTCCCATCATGCACTGTGTTGTCTTGTCTTATAGCCCTGTTTCACCTGCTCTGTTCTGGGGCTGAGCAATGAGTTTGTGTCAATCAGCTGTTTTAGGTTGCACTCATGAGCACCCAGGAAACAGTGTTTGACCTATTAGCTCTATTGAATGTTTCTGTTCTTGGGTCCAGTTAAAATAGACCGAAGACTACATGTGTGTCCTTGATGCACCAAGTTGATCCCGACAGATTCATCTGAAGCTGCGCCCACCCCCCTCTTTTACATGTAGCTGATGTCTCCCAGTTCTGCTAGACTCAGGTTGGGTTTTATCATCTTCAGGGAAACTTTCCAGAGCTCCTCTTTCTCCCCTCACACCCCCCACCCCAAGCACACACACACATGCAGACTGAGTCTTGGGCCTCCTTATATATTCCTTATATGATAATATAAATATAAGGAATAATATATTCCTTATATATCTCTCCTTATATATTCTAGTGGCATCCAGAGGCAGACCTCTGTCATGGCACTTAACCCTTCATATACAATCATGAATTTGCTGCTCAGTCCCCACCAGCCTTAGAAGACTCTATCTCTTCCATCTTTATTTCTCTGGTCCCGCACATGGTCTGGCACGTCATAGTTGCTCAAGAAATGTTGCCTGAATGACCCAAGTTGTCTAGTGATGACAAAGCCCCACCTTAAGCCTTCCCATTCCACGAGCTTGCCATGGATCCCGGGATATTATCTCAAGGGAAGCTGTCCACCCGTTTATAAAAGACTAGGAACCAGCTAAGTATTAGTCATCACACACTCTTCTCTCATTGAGTTGCCTTAACAAATGGCAGGAACAGATGGCATTCAAGACATGTTGTCATTAGAAAAGTATGAAAATGTTATTGGTGTTTTTAAAAAATTTTTAAGAGAACCTGCACATCCCTGCAGACTATTTTAAGAGCAGCCCTGGGAATGCTGGTGTGGGGAAAACACTGTGCTTTGACTTTTTCCTTTCTGGTCTTGCCGCACTATCTTCATCGCTGGCCCTTTCCTTTCTGTCATCGTGATAACTCTCAAAATTGAGTTATGAGTTCTAAGACAGGTTTGAGTTCCTTTTGTTCTCAAAGGAAAGGGAGCATTAACACAGCGTGCACACCCACTGTGTGCCAAGTGCTAGCTACTGTGCAAACTCACAGAGCTCCTCTACACTCTCTTTATAAGCCAAAAACCAATTTTACTATGAAAGTTCAGGGGGCAGCAATGGAGGGGTCACTACTGATCGGTTTGGATTTGAGGTAGTGTCAGAAACTAAAATTTAGTGTCAAAGACCCTGACCTCATAAATGTCCCTACCCATGTAAGTACACAACATCTTCCTCCCAGAAAGTTCCAGCTAGCAATTCTGGTTGGCTCGCCTTATTGTAAGCTAAGCACTAAGATCAATAGAGCAATATTTTATGAAATTCAATTTATCAGAAAATTTGACGCCTTAAAGATGATGGAATGTCTTACTTATTGGCAATCGTGGAAACTTCAAGAATGTTTGGCACAGTGCCTGCAGAAGCCTAGAGCTGATTTGAAATTTCCTGTCCTTGAAAGAAGACAATGATGGAGAGTTGCTTTTGAAAGCTGAATCTCAATCCCAAACTTCACAGTCGTGGTACAAACAAGCCAAGATTGCAAGCCAGGATGAAAGTGTCATTTGCAATGAGTTTTAAGAACTGCTTCTACCAAAGGCAAAATCAAAACCAAACAAAAAAACTAGCATATCTTTACAAGTGGGTATAGCCTACAAAAATGTGAGCCTTTAAACTTGATCCCTCTGCCAACCTTCTTCCAAATGAAGCAAGTTGCATCTGAGAATCGCTGAATGCTCTGTGGTATCCTGTAGTTTACTTAATAGCCATGTACGAATGCTGATTTCTTGGTTGTAAGCAATGTACAGTGGTTATAGAAGATGTGAGCCTTAGGGAAAACTGGGTGAGGGGCTGACAGGAGCTCTCTGTGTGAACTCTGCAACTTTTCCATAAACCTAAAATGATTCCAAAATATAAAGTTAATGTTAAAACTTTAAGAGAATCTGGGGGATAGGCATTAAGGAGTGTTGTGTGTGATGAGTTGTGTTATACACAACTGATGACTCATTGAACGTTACATCTAAAACTAATGATATAATAGATGTTGGCTAATTGAATTTAAATAAAGAAAAGGAAAAAAATTTAAGAGAATCAAATCCAGAGGTCACTGAGAAATAAGACACAAAATGTGAAAAAGGAAGTAAGACCTAGAGTTTATCCAGAGGCAGAAATATGGAGTCCCCTTTCCTCAAATTAGCTGTCCCTGTGATTAAGTTCTTAACCTGCCTGAACTTCAGTTTCTTCATCTCTAAACATGGGGCATAATTAAACCCACTTTATATAATTATTATGATGATTAAAAGAGCATATAAGACAAACTTGCAGGAAGTAAATGTTCAGTGCCCATTAGTTGAATTTAATGAAGGTGAAAACAAGATAAGCATCAAAAGCCAAAAAAGAGGGTTTGTTTTCTTTTGTTTTGTTTTGTTTTGTTTTTAAGAGCAGAAAATCCTTGCCAAGTCTCCTCTCACAACTTCTGGACAACCAAGAGTCTCATTTCAAGGACAGAACAAGCTGATGAGCTTTGCCTTTCATTGCCCATCAGGGACCTCTGGCAAGACTCTACATAAGGTTGAACTTGACACCATCTATTTCTCACCTTAAGTAAACACCTCTAATTAGTGCATAATCATCTCAGCCCTCTGACTCATGGAAAAAATCCTTTCTTTACAATTTTTTTCCAAGTTACTTGAATTAACAGCAACCTTACTGCCCTAGGTAAGTCCCATTATGGATAAGAATTGCTTCCAGGGGGAAAAAATCCTGGTTCTGTCTGTAACATTTTTTTTTTCCTTATCTCTGGTGTTGGAGAAATACATAAAAAATAAACAAAAGTAAGCAAACTGACACATTCATTTATCTTCCTATCTCCCTTGAAATGGAGAGACTGCCAAGCAAATTAAATGTCAGTTAGGGAAACTCCAGCTCAGAGAAGCTGAGCACCCTACCCAACACCACCCAGCTGACAGCGGAGGAGTCAGAACTTGAGCCTGACCCCGGGAACTGTCCTGTCTCCTGCGATGGCACCTACTTGCTCCACTGGAGTCAATTTGAAGAGTGCTAATGGAACTCATCTCTCCTAAGTGGTTTTTCCCTTCAAAGGAGAGCTTCCCAGCTTGGGATGGGTAGCATGTTGGAGGGCCATTCCGACCTGCATGGAGGCTTGTGAAATTCATTCCGTCTACTTCTATCTTTATAAACCAGATAGGTATATTTTCGCTGTTGGGTACAGAGAGCAGAATCAAACCTTTCCCACATGTCTGTATGGAGTTCTTGCTCTTAAAGGAGCTGTCTCTATCCAGGTGGAGCTTCTTAGAGAGATATCCATTGTGCTGGGCTGCCCTTGGCCCCATCACCACCAAGGCCCCTACACTGCATAGACAACCCTGAACTGGCATAAGGTCCCAGCTCTCTCTTTTCCTTCTGGGCTTGGGTCCTCCACCGTTTTGCTGCCCAGCAGTCCTGTCTTTCAAGGGTGTCCTGTTTGCCTTACCTTAAGGTCTGGATCTCACACTGGGTACTGCTTACCTAGTGGGGACCTCAGCTTCCCTTTTCAGGAGTGATTTCAACGATCTACTCCTGACTTTTCCAAGTGTCTATCTGTCTATTTGGCCTGAGTCACAGAAGCCCTCTGAACCCTGCCCTCCCATGTTCTGACTTTCCTGCTGGATTGCCCGAGCCCAACACACACACACACATACACACACACACACAGGGAGCTGCCTGTCTTGCAAGCACTCATTAACATTAAATGCCAAGTTTCAGGAATAACCAGCCTTCTTGGTTACAAGTAAATCAGAGATTGCTGCATTAATGCTGTAATGGAAATATAATGAAGGAATTTATTGTCCCTGAAAGACACACTCTCTGCCACACAAACCCCATGGGGTATCTCTAGACGGTAAGAACAGCTCCATGCCTCTAATTCCTCTGGCCCATAATTATCTCGGGAGGACCACGACCCTGCAGTTCTTCCTATTAAAAGTATATTTCCTTACAAAACGAACTGTGCTTTATTGAATCGCATCATTTTGATCACTGGAAATTGACATATTGGGCTCATTAGCCAGGAAGTTGGATAGTTAATTTATGAGGTTTCCTCGGAGCCTGTCCCAGACCACTCATTGAGGGAGCTAAACAGCCCACGATGAGATGGAAGAAAGTTACTCTGGCAGAGTTGCATTATTTTTCTCTCATTACAGAAATAATGACCGCGAACTTCCCCGGTACAGATACCACTCCTCACGCCTTGCCTCCCCCCAACCCCACCTCAAAATGATTTTGCTTTATCGCGCCCTGATACCATTTGATGGGCAAACAGTCTTATTCTGCTCATTAGCACCGTTTTTCGTTTAAAATGCTCCAACTGCTGAGATGAAAAGGCAATCTGAGTCTTTGCCTTTATCTTTAATATTTAAAACTGTTCACACAACCTTTTAAAAATCAAATATTGATGCTGCTACCTGTTGTTCTTCAAAGCGGAGCAATTATACTCCAGGCCCTTCTCGGCAAGCCTGTCTCTATTAGAAACGAGGATGGGGATGTGAAGGAAGCTTTTCTTTCCCTCCCCCTTCCACCCAGGATGGAAAGCAGGGAAGAGCGCTTGGTTCTCAGTAAAGGAATGTGCTGAGGCAGCCACCCAGAGTGGGCGGGCTGGCAAGGGATAGGGAGATGCAAGGAGCATCCTCAAAGCAGATTCTGCGGAGTGCCACACGGCGCCCTTGGAGCTACAGAGCTTCCTAGGCTCTCAGCCAGCTTGCCCACAGGAGGCCGGCTTCCTTCAACCTTTCCTACCTGCAGTCCTAGGGAACCACCGTTCTGGGCGATGGAATGGTTCCACACTGCCCTCTAGTGGCTGTGCCCAGAAGCAAACGGCAGCTCGCAGCCCTCTGGTGTGTTCAACGCTCTCTCTCCCAGCACGGGCCCCGTGCAGGGACTGGGGATATTGAGCTGAACAAGACACACAGCCTGTCCTCAAATTCCTCATAGTCCTTGAAGGGGGGAAAACACATAGGCAAATAATTACAAAGCAATGCGTATCTGTTATTACATGAACATGTTCAGAACTCCATGGGAGTGCGAGGAAATGTCATCACCATGCCTACGGGGTCTCGGGGGACCCTGAGAAGGTGACCTGGAAGGAGGAGAAGGGAGTTTCCAAGCGGAAGAAAAGGAGAAGTAGCTCGGGGCCTGATCGGAAAGAGCCAGGACAGGAATGAAGGGTGAGAGCCTAGGAGACAAGATGAGTTTAATTGAGATGCTATACGTTGTCAATTTTTAAGATGCACATTTTCTCTTTATGTTTTAACATCTCTAGGGGACGCCGCCTGTGAACGGTGCTGTGTCACTTGTGGTATTTTCTCTTTTCGAGGTGGGGCATAACATCATGGTGCATTTTACAATCTTTCATATCTGAGATTTGAGAAAATACAGGAAAATAAGGGCTTAAATTAGGCAGTGGCTGGGGAGGATGGAAATGACAGGACAGGACAGCATAAAATAAAGGGACACAAGAAGATGAGGTAGTGGCTGTAGAGACAGCGAGAAGGGGACAGATTATGGAGGCTTCTAGGAGGTGGGATTTTTATAATTGTTGAATGTATGTCAGGGATGAAGAAGAGAGTTCTTCTGTGGGGTGGGTGTGTGTGTGGGTGTGTGTGTGTGTGTGTTAACAACTGGAAGAAACTAGTAAAAACAGGTTTTGCTGTGAATATTTTAAATTCTTTGCCCATAAAAGGGACATGGGGAATTACATACCAGAAAGTCTCCGTGAGGTCAGCTCACGGAATAAAATTCTGTGCATGTTTTCAGTGGACCAGGACGATGGAGGCCAGATGGGGAGGGGGTCAGGAAAGGGACTGCATGATTTCCTTCCAGCCCTTTAGGTTGAAGACTGTCTTCTGCGTGTAACTTGCTCTAACTTATCTGGCAAATACGCTGTCCTAATATCAGCTGAATCAATTGACAGATCACCTCGGAGCCACTCAGCATGTTTGTCATGGACAAGGTGGGAGAGGACCATTTGCTTGTGCATACTGGATCCCCAGTGAGCCGATTCTAGGATCCTCAATAAAGAGCCCCCAGCCCGCACCACACGCTTGCTCACAGCCATCCTTCTGTAGGCGTTTTACCATATTAAGGACGCAAACTGGCTGATGTCAACTGTGGCTTTGGAGCCATTAAAGGGAATATCAGTTGCATAAAATGGAGCCACACATTTCTGAGATTTGGGTTATTGCGGTATTCATCTTCTCATCCCTAAGGTGAGATTCTAGTTGGTGCTGACAGCTACTTAATCATTTTGTTGGGCTTTCCGTGGTTGCTGATGTTTAGATTTTATTCTTTTAGTTAAGGACCAGGAAGAGGGAGAAGAGGGTTGCCAGGGTGGTGATGGCTGGGATGGCAGACACTCCCCGGGCGGGTCGGGACGGGTGGGGGCGCCTGGGAGGGGGGCGGAGGGCCCGGCTCTCTCTGATGAATGTGGCAAATCTGGAGAATCAGTGTAGGAGGACAGAGCTCGCCAGCAGGAAATTAGTTCTTAGGAAACATGTCCTTTTCCGACATGATTTCACATTGTCGCAGAAAGAGTAGGACAGACATGTGCTCACATCTTCCATCCTTCGCTCGCTGGCTGGGGACTGAGGCAAGTCACAACCTCTCCCAGACGGTGGTTCCCATCATTTGTAACACAGAGATGGTCATAACAGCTGCTCGCATTTGTTCCACTGAAAAGTAAATGGGACGACCTTTGTAAAACACCGGTAGGGAAGTCCGTCCCGTGGCAGGTGTCTGGTACCTCCAGTTAGACTCCTCGATGCAACCCCCACCCTGGGTGGCTCGTGTCTCAATCACTCTGGCGACAGGGACCAGTCACTCCGCCATTCCCTTTGCACAACTCGTGTCTTCCCATCCCCGGTCTTTGCTGATGTATTCTAGGTATCTCTGGGCATCCACATCCTACCGTCTCCAAGGCTACTTGAGATGCCAGTGTCCCTGGATGGAAGTCATTTCTCTCCCTGCAAAGCCAACAGAACAACTCCGTATGCGGTCCGTGCGGGCTCTTTCGCATACGTTACCTCTGACGTATGGAGCCCTGCGACTTATTTACCCTAGCTGAGCCTCGGTTTCTTCATAAAAAGAGTGATAAGAAAAACATCTGCTTCCTGGGGGCAGTGGCAAGGATCAAGTGCTTCATGCACGCCCAGTGGCAGACACACGGGGCTCGAGAGAGGGGAGGGATGTTGGCGTCGTCATAGCAGTAGTGTATCCAGATGTGATCTCAAGTCAGAAAATGTAATTTCCGTGGGCACTTGCTTCTGGAAAGGATGCATGCTATTTCTAGAAATAGGTCTCTTTTTTCATGGTCACACCCCCCCCCCAGGTTAGAGGCCATGGTTGTAAGTGGCCCCGGTGAGGAATCCAACAGAATAAATGCATCAGAGTCGTCTTCGGATTTGGACTGTGGATGATATTTACTTATCAGCTTAAGACCGTAAGCCTTCCTTCCCGGGCACAGGAAATGTTCATTACGCTTGCAGAGCCACTGAGAAAGGCAAAGCATATGAGAACTGGACAACAATGGAAAATCGCAAATGCACAGTCATTCAAATGACAAGACAAAGAGCTCCAGGGAATAGAGAATAAGTGACCTTCCAGATGGGGATGGGGCTCTCTGATCTTGGGAATAGGAGGAAGCCGTGGAATGGAAGCATTTGGGAATTCTTCTGGGATTCCCCCCCCCCCCAACAAAGACACCTGTGAGCAAAAGGTTTCCTACTTTTATGTCATTTAGCTTCTCAGTTTATTTCATGATTTTCAGATTCAGCTAACATCTGAGGAGGAATATTAAGAGGTGCATCATTCAGATAATGGGACATAGTAGACATTCCTGGTAAATAGAACTAGGCCATGCCTTCCTGGCTTTCAAGGTCAGTAGCTTCTAACTACCCAGGCGACTGTCATTTGTCTGTTCCCATGCACGGTCGCCCCATAAAATTTGTGATATGAATCACAAAGAAAGGAGGGAAGGGGAAGGAGAAGAGATGAAAAAAGAAAGGAAGAGAAGGGGAGGGGAGGGAAGGGGGAGAGGACCCCACAAATAGGGCCTTGTCTGCTTGGATGAGTAACAGGTATAAGTTACTGGCACTATATTCCTCATGTATTCCTGGGGCGTTCAGTGCCCCTCAGAGTCTGGTACCCTCAGCAGCTACCCAGTTGGCGCACTTCTTGATATAGGTCTGTTTCCATGAGGGAGAACACATTGGAAAGGAAGACTGACCAGGCTTTACTGCCCAATATGGCAGCCACTAACCCCGTGTAGCTGTTGAGCATTTCAGATGCCTGCAGGTCAAGTTGGAATGTGCTTTGAGTGCAAAATATATATATTCTGAATTTCAAAAATGTACTATGAAAAAAGAAAGTAAACTACCTCATTGATCATTTCTGTATAGATTACCTGTTGAAATAATATTGGATTAAATGAAATAAATTCTTCATATTCATTTCATTATGGGTTTTTTTTTAATGCAACTATTAGACAACTTAAAATTGTAGATGTAGATTTGCTTTCTATCTCTACAGACAGCTGCTCTAGAATGGCACCTGGGCCCACATCATAACCATTGTACCAAAGCCCAGATTTTAGCATGAGATGTGTTAAGGTGGAGTACCTTATTATGAAATTTTAAATGGATCTTGTTTAAAAAGTTATTTTGTTGACTTTGGAAAATTCAGACAATGCAAAGGGCATAAGGTGAAAATTTGTCTTGTACCCCTGGCCCTCCTTTTCCTGATTCCTCTTGGGTTTTCCCCCAGAGGCAAGCATCCCCTTAGTGTGCTGTATACCCTTCCAGAGATATCCAAGAAGTAGCACTGCCCAGTGCCTCCCCCAGTCTCCACCACTCCCTGTTGTTTCCCACCTGGCCTGTCTCACTTATCTGCATCACCTGCTGGCCTCTGTGGGCATTTGAATCTGCCCTAGAGGGGGGACAGCTCATGGTGGACAAGGGTCCATAAGAGCAAGGACACTGAGGGAGATAAATGTTGCAATTCACTTGCACACAAGGACATGAGGGAGGAACAAAGGGACTTCTTATCTGATTATCCCCTAAACATTTGCTATTTCTCATGTCTTTGAAAAATAGGCATCAGTGATTCTAATAGAATCGGTGGGACCAGCTACACCCACACAAGGGAATGTGAAGGTGATTGTGTGCTCTGTTAGCACCTGTGTGCCACTGAGTCCTCCCCCCACCCCCGACTCCCCTCAAAAGGCATTTTCCTCTTTGGAGATGAGATAACTGGAGATGGGGAGTTCATTGCCTAAAGCCTCATGAATCAGGGATTGAGTGAAATGACATTAAGCTAGAAATAACTTTTCCAAGGCAAGTTTTAGTGTGTTAATTAAGGGGGCCTAACCTTGAATTTTCACAGTTTAGGGAAATACAGTGGCCTGAAGATGAATCCATTTAGAGCCCACTCTGTGTTTAGAGAGAATTTTAATGCTATTGTCTTTATAATTATCAGAGCAACCCTTACAGCCTGGAGGATGGGGAAGGATAAAGACAATTCTTCTGTATGACTGTGCCCCTGTCCCCCACATTGACTATCTGACAGACTGGGTTAGAGAGAACATCAAGAGAAACTGGAGGAGGAAGATGGTGGTTTCCTGAGTTCCACCTCAGACCCACTGAGGCAGACTAGAGGGCAGAGCTGGGAAAGGCACCCCGATGTTGCTGGGTACCACCAGGTCTATTTTTTGCAACAAATAGAAACCAAGCACTGTTCACATGCTGGAAGTGCAGTCGGAAACAGGAAAGGTAAATGTAAATATGCCTATGTTATCTTTTCCCAAAAATTACAGATATATTTAAATATACAGGAGTCAGTGAAGATTACTCAGGTGGGGCCCCAGTACACCCAAAGGAACAGAGGTTTCCATGGAGACAGTTCTGCTGGCCAATCAGCTGATACCATCTTGAGTCTGGTTGTTCTATCCAATTGGCCACTCATTAGGGAGTCAAAAAAATTGGATCCAGACAACCAACCATGAGAGGCTTGGCAAGAACTCTGCAGGCTCTCAAAGTCCTAGCAGGCTAAGATTTCAAACAGAGTGCTGGTCCATCTGGGGGAATTGGGGAGCTAAGCATGAAACCAATACTGAACTGTGGTCACAGAGACAAAGCACAGTGAAGCAGGAGACCCATCTTTGGAATCTAACAGTCTTTGTCCAAACTCGGGACTCTTTAACCCACTAGCTGTGAGACACTGGGCAGGTCACATAACCCTCTTGGTGATAGTTTTCTCATCTGTGAAATGGGAAGATCACATCTACCTTGCAGATTTTGTGTAGGGATTTAAAATGTTCATAAACCACGTAAGGACACACGTGAGACAAATTATTACATTCTTCTCATGATATTAAATTATTAAAATAATATTGAATTAATGAAATCATTGGTAGGCAACATTGACTCAGGAAACAAGTGGTATATGGGATTCACATCTAAACACCCCTATACCAGAACTAGAAGGGGGAAACTCATTCCAGACAACATTCTCTGGGGTCCCCCTCCTTGGTCAGAGACCAAGGGCTGAGATATAGGCGAAGGGCTTCAGGGCCAAAAGCAATGTGTGGCAGAACGTATCTAGCCTTATGTCAACCCCCTGCCATACATTCCCTTGAGGAAGCTGGAGGATCAAGGGAATTATCTTTGCGTAACCCACATGAACAGACAACATCGTTCACAACTGTTCTCTGCTCCTCTTGTCATCCCCACCAGTGCCGGTCACGTTCAAGATGTTTTGCTGCACGGCGCTGCCTAGTGTTTGCATATTTGTTATTTGAAGAGTAAATACTGCCATGTTACATAGTTTCAACTTTTTTCTTAATAATAATGATAATAATAGGATCCATATAATAACAAGCAGTACATGTGATCACTTCATCTGGTTTTCCAACATGGACTCCAAAAGCTTGGGCTCTTCCTGTAGAGAAAACAGACTGACTCAGATGGATGGGATAGAGAAAGATTGGAGTAAACTTAGTCTTGCTAAGGAAGAAACTTCAATCCGCCCTGCAGGGT
Source organism: Enhydra lutris kenyoni (assembly GCF_002288905.1). Lineage (NCBI taxonomy): Eukaryota > Metazoa > Chordata > Mammalia > Carnivora > Mustelidae > Enhydra > Enhydra lutris. The sequence continues at coordinate 20,286,436 of NW_019154110.1, forward strand.
TAAGAGTGGTGGGCGAGATCTTGGAAGTACTTCTTCAACCCTCCTCCACAACTCTGTGTATGGTAACTCAAAGCAGAGCTCTCTGATTGGGTTCCATTTTGTTCCTTACCCACATCTCAGCCACTTCCTTCCTAACAGCCCCAACCCACGAGCTCCAAATACTTTTCTTCTTCTTTCTTTCAAAGCTGCGTTGAAAAAAAAAAAAAAGGCTTTCTCCTAATGTTCCATATCCTCTACTTTACTTTCATCTCTTTTCTTAACAATTAATCCCTTCAATGTCTAATTATTACTCTGAAATTTACATAGTACAAAATGTCTAGACGAGCACTGAGAAGAGCCCTGAATCCAGATGACTGACATCATGTAAATGCTATGCCCAGATGTCAGGCTGAATCTTTTCTAGTTTTCTGTGGGTTATGGTATTCATGTATACACACCCAGCATTTCCAACTCTGAGTCGCTGAGTCAGTATGCTTATGTACAATCTGCCTAAAATAATTTAGGAGAAAAACAAAAGAATAAGAAGAAGACGAGATCTGCTTCCCAGAGCAAGGAACAGTGTTGGTTGGTTAATTTCTAGTCTTGAACCTGCCACTTACCTGCTGTGCAATCCTGGATGAGCCTCTCAACTTCTCTGTGTCCCAGTCCTCTGGGTTTTTTGAGGAAAAGGTTGGGCTTGATTGTCTCTGAAGTCCTTTCAGCTCTAGAATTCATAGTACCTGAATTTTTCCAAGCCGTGTATATGCTGTGATGTAGAGAGGTCAATGACTGACTCCAGTTATTTCTGCCACATTGCTTTTCTTTGGAGTGATGCCACTGGAGTGCCCATGTGAGCTAGCAGCCCACTGGTTTCTTGCCTTCTGCCTTTACACACCAGCCCTTCAGCATCTCGAGCTACTCTATAAGAAACCAGACTAAGGGATGTTCTTAAATCTCTTGGGCTCACTAATTACATTCAAAAAGGACCTATTACACACCTCGGCAGAGTGGTCACAGACATAAAATAGGAAGCCTCAGTTGCAATGAAAGGACACCTAATTTATAGAGCATGCTGTCAGACCTCCTTCACTAACCATTCTAGGCACTGAGCCAACATGACAGTCTTGGCCACCTACTTGCTAAGCCAATAATAGAATAGGCAGGTGTGGCCCATCCCTCAAGCCCCAGCAAGGAGGGGCTATGCAGTCCTGGGTCTAGAAACCACCAAGGATATTCAGGCTAGGACTGGCCAAATTGCACCCATTTAGGCACACTGAGGGGGACCCCATATTTGGGCTTTACAACTTTATCCCCAATCCTAGAAGCTACTTAGAAGCTACATGATTTCCCCAAAACTCTTTCCACCAACTTCCAGCCTTCTTCTCTTCCAGAGCTAGAGAACATGGATTCAAACAGGCCTGGGCTGGAATTCTGACTCTGCCAATTTCTCTGTTATTTCTAACTCTAGTTATGAGTCCTTGAGCCTCCATCTCCTCCGCTGTAGGATATGAATAACAATACCTTCCTCACATGGGTAGTGTAAGGATTAAAGGAGATAATGTATGGGAAAGGATAAGTACAGGGCCTGGAAAATATATATATATATATATATAGTCACAGCTGTTGTGGTGAATATTATAGTGACATCCATTGGCCCATTGTGTTCACTCCAAGTACAGTAGACCATCTGCTGAGTAATTCTGTATCTTAAAGGCAAGAATGCCAACACTCCTGCATGACGAGTGAAGAGGACTCATATGCCAACTCCAAAATAAATAATTAAAATGACCATTATTATATTTCTGAGATTTACAGGCTCATGAGAAATGGAGGGCAGCCTTTCCTTGGTGGCTTTGAAATTGCTCTCTGAGACAGTAGGAAGACCATGAACTTTGAGTCATCAAGACTTCTTTTGCGCTGTGGTTCCCTTACTTGCTTCTCTCACACCCTTGAGTAGGGTTCTTAGCCTATCTGTACCTAGTTTCCTGATCTACAAAGTAGCATTGCTGTGTTGGTGGGAGGGCCCAGTGGTGTAGCTGCTGTGGAAGGCAGTATGGAGGTCCCTCAAAAAATGAAAAATAGAATTACTCTGTGATCCAGCAATCTCACTACTGACTGTTTACCCAAAGAATATGAAAAAACTAATTCAAAAAAATATGTGCAGCCTTGTGTTTAGTGTAGCATTATTTACAATAACCAAATGATGGAAGCAGCCCAACCATCCATCAACAGAAGATATAATATATATAGACTGGAATATTATTCAGCCATAAAAAAAAAACAATGAAATCTTGCCATTTGCGATGACAGGAATAGAGCTAGTGAGTATAATGCTAAGTGAAATAAACCAGTCAGAGAAAAACAAATACCGTGTAATTTCACTCCTAAGTGCAATTTCAATGAACAAGGAAAAAGAGAGAGAGAGAAACCAAAAACCGACCCTTAACTATAGAGAATGAGCAGATGGTTACCAGAGTGAAGGTGGGTAGGGGATGGTGAAATGGGGGATGGGGGGGTTAAAAGCACACTAATCCTGATGAGTGCTGGCTGATGTAGGGAAGCGTTGAATCACTATATTGTATATCTAAAACTAATAAAACACCATATGTTAACTACCCTGGAATTAAAATTTGAAAAAGTTGGCACAGCGTCTGATATACAATAGGTCCTCAAAATTTGTGGGTGCATCCTGCCCATGGCTTCCCTAATGAACCCTGTTCAGAATGTAGTCATTTTCCTGCCAAGTCAGATGGTCACCTCTTCCTTTCACACAACTGAGATTGAGATTCTGTTTCCTCTCAGACCCTCCATTTGTAGTGTTAACATTTCCATTTAAGCTGTAGGGAATTATTTCTGAGTATATTACAGGAGATTTGGGTCATGCTTCCTTGAGAGAGAATAGAAAGGAAACCTCACATTAGCTTTTTGTCGTACCAGGCAGGTAATTTTATTGAATCTTCTGGAATTTCTGAGGGTAAGGTTTACTTATGCTTAGCTGTCCTCAATAAACATCAACCCTGTAAGTGTTATCTCTATTAAACAAAAAATCTTCACTATTATTATTTTGTGAATTGGGTCATTTAAAAAAGGTGCACTTCCTCTTTTTTTTTTTTCCCCCAATCTGGAAATAGGAAGATAGCATGACAGATGTACACCAGAATTGTCTCTGAGTTCTCTTCCAGACTCAAGGATAGATTTACCTTGTTGTGCACAAAGCTTTTAACAAGAAGAGTTAAATCATTTCTTTACGATTATTCTAGGACTCAGACATAGATTATTTCAAACTGGCTCTCCCTCCATGTGACTGAGGTTTGCTGAATAGTTTAGGACAGCTGACTTTTTAAATTAGGTGATGTAAAAATATATGAGATATATATATACATATATATACACACACATACATATTATATATAATATATTGATATATTTAAAATATAAATAAAATAAATAATATCTATAAATATATTATACATATATAACACATAGATGTGCTACGTATGGTATCAGCATAGCTGGGCAAGACCAGTTTAAACAAGATATAACAAAGAAAGCAAATGGGATGTGAAGATAAATATGATGGTTAATTTTCTTTGTCAATTTGGTTGGGCCACAGTGTCCAGATATTTGGTCAAACATCATTCTGGATGTTTCCTTGAGGGTATTTTTGGATGAGACAAACATTTATATCCATGGATTTTGAATTAATCAGATTGTGCTCCATAATGTGGGTTGGTGCCCCCTGTCAGGTGAATGCCTGATGAGAACGAAAGGACTGAGCTTCTTGGAGCCAGAAGGGATTCTGCAGTCAACGGCCTTCACACTTGAGCTGCCCCATTGGCTCTTCTCTGGTTCACCAACCTGCCGCCCACCCTACAGAATTTGAACTTGCCACACACATCCTACGGGTTTCCTTTTCTCCAGAGAACTCTAACTACTGCAATAAACAATCCCAAACACCTTGTGGGGCTCCTATACCATCAACTTGTATTTAAAGAAAACCTGTCATATTGCACTGTTAGGTCGTTAGTTGCGCAATCTAATCATTTCCAGCAGCTAAAAGCACCAGCTTTAGAGCCAGAGATATGTGGAGTCAATCCCCAGCTCCCCAACCAATGGCCCATTTGCCTTCCGGTGGAAAATGACCAGAGGCCTAGGACAGGTTTGCCCGTGGGAGGCCTCCATGCCACAGGAGGGGTTAGCCCACTATCTTACCGTTTTAAGAGGAAGCAAATGGCATGAGTCTAAGTACCACACTTGTTTGGTGCTGGGTTTGGTGAGGGAGAAATTGTAAGACATCCTTAAGTTCAGGTTCAGGACTTAGCACGGTACCTGACACCAAAGAACAGTTCGAACCAAGATGGCGGCTGTTATGAACAAGATCATTGCTGACTGTCAGAGAACCAAACTTGTCTTGACCCTAAAAACACAATGGCTGGATGTATTTTCCTCTAATACAGTGCTGTCATCAGCATAAAAGATATGAATCCGTTCAATAACAGGACTTGGCCAACCACAAACTCCTGTAAACCTCTGTATTTGCTATAAGAAGACATCCAACTTCACAAAATGAGTAACCTGAAGTTAATTCTTTGCTTCGCAAAAGAACGCATGGCTTTTAGATGGCTTCAAGTGATCAAGATAACATTGAGTGATATGCAGTCCCTCTGTGGACCACCTGTTACCTGCTCCCAACACATATGGGTCCACCCCGTCTCCAACCAGTGGAAATGACTGCAGGTCAGGAAATCAAGGAACTTCCCTGACCTACAGATTTCTCCAGGTCTCCTCCCAGGATGAACTTCAGCAGCCAAGTATCCATTCTGGTCCCCTATTTTCCTGAAAAGGAACCTCGCTGCCTCTGCCCCATCTAAGCCCTGCATTTAGAGACTGGAGGAGAAATCACAATTCCCCACGTGGCCTCCTTCTGGAAGGGGCTGTGATGCTTGCCCGTGCTCACATCAAGCAAGACCTGGTGGGCTTTGCCACCCCCGCCCGTTGTGTCATCCTGGATAAGTCACCAAGCCATCAGCAACAGCACTTACATCCCTCCCTTGCAAAGTAATCATCACTTATGCCTCTCAACTCATTCTGCAATGGATGAAAATAAAACATAGAGGGGGACAATGGAAGCAGCCAGAGGCAGCTGGGATCTCCCCTGCAGCTTCAACTTCTCTGCTCAGCTCTGCTTCCTGGTCAGCATGAGACAACTTTTCCCAACATGCTGTGCACCAAAGTAGTTCATTGGAAACGCTGTAATTAGCATTACAGTTAAAATGACACTATTGCAATGTTAATTACTACAGTGCAGATGTACCATTAGATATCATACATAATGTTGTCAAGCTTTTATTTTTAAATTAAAGTGCAACAAACCATACCCATGCTACACAGCTTTTTTTGATTAATACAAATTAATGTTATTTCAGTGTCTAGGGAAAGGGTGGGGATAAGGCGGTGTTACATCTAGCAGTAAGAACGCACAGGCAAATGGTCAAGTTGCAGGTGGATTCCTCATAACTCCCTTCCCCTTCTCTGGTCTCTGCTTGGTGGAGAGTGTGAGCTCCGTGAGGGCAGGGACTGTGCCTGGTTTTAGTCACCATGCCATTCTCGGCTCCTGGCACACAGTTAGAGGCGTTATTCGGACTCTTGATTTCAACTCAGGTCATGATTGCAGGGTCATGGGATGGAACCCCACCTCGGGCTCTGCGCTGGGCATGGAGCCTGCTTAAGATCCTCTCTGTCTCTCTCTCTCTCTTTCTCTCCCTCCCTCTGTTCCTCCCCCACCTCACATGGTCTCTAAATAAAAAAATAAATTAAATAAAAAATAATAAATTAAATAAATAAATAAAATCCGAAATGAGGGGCAAACGAACCATCATAATGCAGGAATCAGTGGAAGTCCTTCATTGTGATGTTTAATAAGCAACACTGTATCCCACTGGGCACTGGGAAGTGGGGAAGATCGGCATGGGTCCCTCGACATCAGCGAGGCACCCATGCAGAAGTCAAAGGAGGGGGAAGGAAGAGAATGAAAATGTTGGACTGTTACATGTATTATTTACTTATTTGTCACAACTCATGAGGGAATTTTTCCCCAGCTTTTTTTTACTGCGGTAAAATACACATACAAGGTTTACCATATTAACCATTTTTATGTATACATTTCCGTGGTCTTAAGTCCATTCACATCGCTGAGCAACCATCACCGCCAACCATCTCCAGAACTCTTTTCCTCTTGCAAAACTGAGGTTCTGTGCCCATTAAGTAACAACTCCCTGTTTCTCTCCCAGCAGCTGCTGGCAACCACGTTCCACTTTCTATCCCTATGACTCTGACTACTCTGGGGACCTCATATAAGTGGAATCTATTTACATTTAAAATAATTACTGATGAGGATGATTTACTTCTATCATTTTGACATGTGTTTCCTATATGCCTTATAGTTTTCTATCCATTTTCATGGGGGCTGGTGGGAGCAGGGTTCTTATCTCTATATTATGTAGACAGTTCAGGAAATTCACTGAACCACCCAAGGTCACCAAGAGGCACACTGGGAATCTTTTGACTCAAGAGTCCTTCCTTCTCCCACCTGCTATGTGCCAGTATTTTTTTTTAAGTCCTGGGGAAATTCAAACAAGCGTACCACCTGTCCCCTGCCTTGTTTCAGTGTGCAACAGTTTTCTTAGGAATGTTAGACATTAGACAGGCACAGATGGAAAGATTTCCAGAAGTGCAGGAAAACCCCAGATACTTGCCTAATGGAACAGAGCATATGTCCTCTAAAAATTTAGGACGGTGGGGTGCTTGGGTGGCTCAGTCAGTGAAGCATCTGCCTTCTGCTCAGATCATGATCTCAGGGTCCTGGGATCGAGCCCCACATCAGCTTCCCGGCTCAGCGGGGTGTCTGCTTCTCCCTCTCCCTCTGCCCCCTCCCGCCCGCTCACTCTCTCTCTCAAATAAATAAAAGTCTTTAAAAAAAAATTCAGAGCAGTTCCTTTTACACTGCCTTGCACACAATAGGTGCCCACGGATGCTACTGGTTGAATGTCATGGTGTTGTGTCATTTGAAGACAATTACAGAGATCCAGCTCTGCTCTGTGGGGTCTGCTCTCCACATCGATGGCTGTGGCCGTAGATAGTCATGTGCTCACCACTTGATGCAGAACTTGCCAACTGAAATATCCCTGGATCAATAAGACTAATTTATCCATAGGATGCTCATTGCAGTACATTTTTGCAATAGTGAAAAAGTGAAGGGGATGTAAAGAGTCAACCATAAGTTCTGTATTTTTGCAGTGGAGTATTATGCAACCATTTCAAAGTATAATTACAGAAGAGCAGTTTAATGACCTGGAAATATTCATGTTTGTGAAAATTATATATATATATATATATTTATATAATATATGTGATATTGATATATATAGTTAAATAAGCATATTGTATTTGTGTACATAATATATATAGAATTTGTGTATATAAAATAGTTAATATATAATATGTATTATTTATTATATATTAAATAATATTGCATACATCTAATACTTTGTCATGGTATGTTATTTATATATTAATATAAATACAATTAATGATTTTTAAAAATTATATATTATTTTTTCAGTGTTCCGAGATTCATTGCACCACACCTAGTGTGCCCTCCTTAACACACACCACCAGGCTCACTCATCCCCCTGCCTCCTTCCCCTCCAAAACCCTCAGGTTGTTTCTCAGAGTCCACAGTCTCTCATGGTTCATCTCACCCTCTAATTTCCCTCATTTCACTTTTCCTTTCCTTCTCCTAATGTCCTCCATACTAATCCTTATGCTCCACAAGTAAGTGAAACCATGTGATAATTGACTCTCTCTGCTTGACTTATTTCACTCAGCATTATCTCCTCCAGTCCTGTCCATGTTGATACAAAAGTTGGGTATTCATTCTTACTGATGGAGGCGTAATATTCCATTGTATATATGGACCATATTTTCTTTATCCATTCATCTGTTGAAGGGCATCTTGGCTCTTTCCACAGTTTGGAGATTATCTTTCCCTATTCCTTGGGTTGCCTTTTTGTTTTGTTTACTGTTTCCTTTGCTGTGCAGAAGCTTTTGATGTTGATGAAGTCCCCACAGTTCGTTTTCGCTTTTGTTTCCTTTGCCTTTGGAGAGATGTCTTGAAAGAAGTTGCTGTGGCTGATGTCGAAGAGGTTACTGCCTATGTTCTCCTCTAGGATTCTGATGGATTCTTGTCTCAATTAATGATTTACACATTAATCTATAATAAATATATACTACATAATACCATTATTATATTAATATTACACATAAAATATTATAAATAAAAGTCTATATTTATATACGCAAACTCATATATATACATGTATGTGAAAAATCACTCATCTGATTATACAGACACATATATAAAGTGACCTTGTTAAAATATGGGTATAGATAGTCATACATATATGTTATAGTATTTATAGTTGTAAGACTATATATATCAAAATATTAGTGATGATCTTTGGGTTATTGTGGAATTGTGGCTGATTTTTATCTCCTTGAGCCTCTCTATATCTTTCTAACCATATATAATACCTGTATATTATCTTAATAATTAGAAAAAGTAAATTTTACTTAACAATAAATGCAATGTCAAACACAAACCTATCTCTAACCATTTTACTGCCAAGAAACTCATGTGTTGGGATATGAAGAAAAGACAAGCCCTCATGATCTCATACTGACTATGCATTTATTTGAGACTGGTGGTGTGCACACTTTGGGATTATCTGCTTGCAAAGAATAGATAGCTTGAGAAAAAAAATTAATTTATTGGTAAGATGTAAAGCATATGAGAAAATGCAGTTCAGACCTCATGAAGGAGATGTGAAGGATTTCTGAACGTCAAGTAGCTGTTCTCTCTCTGCCAGTGCATGGTTTCCTCTGTCACTGCTGGCACATCTGCTTCTCTCTGGTCTGACTTCCAGCTACCCAGCAGGCTGAGTCTCTGGACTCCATGTGACTTTCCAGTTCAGGTACTCAACAGTGCCAGGCCCTCAACAGAGTTTCTGTTGCTAGTTCCAGATTCAGGAGGGGGAATATTATTCACCTAGTGTATATGTTAGCTTTTGCTCTATTACAAACTACCTCCAAAACTTAGGGACTTAAAACCCCAATTATTTAGCTTCCAAGTCTGTGGGTCTGTGGGCAGTTCTTCTGGTCCAGGCCAGGCTAAGCTGACCTCAGCAGGGCCAGTCAGCTGGCAGGCCAGCCATGGGGTGGTCAGTCTGTGATGACTTCTCCTTGGATGACTCTCTTCAGTGTTGTATCATCCCCCAGCAGGCTAGCCCTTGTTGACGTGGTCTCAAGTTTCCCAGAAGGAGAAAGCACAGATGTCATGTTCCGTATTGGCCAAAGCAAGTGAAAAGGCCAGCCCAGAGTCAGGAGGGAGGGAAGCAGACCCCTATCTTGATGGAAGCAGCTACAGAATCCTGTTGTAAAGAATGCAGTTACAGGGAGGGGAAGAATTCTGGCCATGTTTGCAATCTGCCCTTTAATCTGCCAAGCACCCAGGCTGACGTGAGCTCCATCTTGTAGCTACAGAACATTTACATATTTCCACATGGCCCCAGGAATTGAGGCAGCCGGGGAGAGAGAGACTGGAGATTTGTGCATAAGTTTTCCACTGTTTCACCCTGTAAGTGATACCCGTCGTGTCCTCTCCCATCTCATGGCCAACACCAGTCACATGGGCTCCACCTTACAGCAAAATGGCAGAATCATGAGTCAATGGAGTATTTAGTGGGTATTACTGTCTCTGCCACAGTGAGACATCTATGGACCTATTTGATTATTCACAAAACTAGTGTCAGAAAAGTGGAGGGGCAGATAAGGATAGCGCTAGCGAGAAAATATATAAAAACATGACGAAGGAAGGTATCAGACATTACACAAAGCCATTAAGGAATCCCGAAAGCAGAAGGCTGGGCCCAAAAGAGAGTAAGCAGGAAGAAAATCCAAGTATCTCAGCCTCTGAGAATCCAGACCCATTCAGACCCATTCAGTGTCTCCTTTAATCTTCCGTTCTGCCCCAAGAGCTAAGTCAACCCAGGAGACGAAGGCAGTAGAGTTAAGGGTAGGAATCGGGGTTCTAGGATCAAGGGTTGAGAGGTCCTAAGCCAAGAAAATAAAGCTGAACATCAAGTTCAAAGAGGAGAGAAGGAAAGGGAGCATCAAGCAGTAAAGTCAGCAGTTGAGAGGCTGAAGCAAGATGGAATCAGGAGTGAGGAAGGGAAATGGGAAACTTGGATCTATCTCTTTAGCACAGCACTGAATCCCTGAGCTCTGAGAAGGGGGTCAGAGCTCAGATTCTTTTTTTTTTTTTTTTAAGATTGTATTTATTTATTTGATAGACAGAGATCACAAGTAGGCAGAGAGGCAGGCAGCGGGGGAAGGCGGGGGCAGGCTCCCTGTTGAGCAGAGAGCCCGATTCGGGGCTCGATCCCAGGACCTTGGGATCATGACCTGAGCTGAAGGCAGAGGCTTTAACCCACTGAGCCACCCAGGCGCCCCCCAGAGCTCACATTCTGCACAGCATCTGGTGGCAGGGGCAAGAGAGGGACCTAACAAAGGCACACAGGACTGCACACTTGAGAATTCGGACCAAAGCCTTCAGTCTCCCACGACAGCTCGCTCCTATTCACCCATTTTGGCTTCCTTGTTTCTCATTTGGCCTTTGTGGCATCTATTGCTTTCTCCAATTTCTCACCCCTGAGATTTTAACTTTTACAGTGACTCTATACATTCCAAGTACTTAAGGTTAGAGGGGCAAGTTGTTTTTTTAAGTTTTTATTTTAATTCCAGGATAGTTAACATACAGGGTAGCATTCGTTTCATGTGTGCAATAGAGTGATTCAACCATCCCATACATCACCTGTTGCTCATGGTGACAAGCATACTCCTTAATCCCCATCACCTATTTCACCCATCCCCCCACCTGGCCCCCCCCTCCGGTGACCATCAGTTTGCTCTCTAGAGTTAAGATTCTGTCTCGTGATTTGTCTCTCTCTCTTTTTTTTTCTTCCTTTGCTCATTTGTTTTATTTCTTAAATTCCACATATAAAGGAAATCATATTTATCTTTCTCTGACTGACTTGTTTTGCTTAGCCTGATACTCTGTAGCTCCATCCACGTTGCTGCAAATGGCAAAATTCCATTCTTTTTTATGGCTGAGTAATAGTCCACCACCCCCCCCCTCTGTGTGTGTGTGTGTGTGTGTGTGTGTGTGTGTGTGTCTTCTTTATCCATTTATCTATCAATGCTATTAATGGATACTCGGGCTGCTTCCCAACTTTGGCTCTTGTAAATATTGCTGCTAAGAACAAAGGTTGCGGGGGCGCCTGAGTGGCTCAGTGGGTTAAGCTGCTGCCTTTGGCTCAGGTCATGATCTCAGAGTCCTGGGATCGGGTCCTGCATCGGGCTCTCTGCTCATTGGGGAGCCTGCTTCCTCCTCTCTCTCTCTGCCTGCCTCTCAGCCTACTTGTGATCTCTGTCTGTCAAATAAATAAATAAAATCTTAAAAAAAAAAAAAAAGAACAAAGGTTGCCTGTGTGCCTTTGCATCAGTGTTTTTGTATTCTTTGGGTAAATATCCAGTAGTGTGATTGCTGGATCAAAGGGTAATTCTTTTTTAAACTCTTTGAGGAAACTCCATACTGTTTTTTCAGAAAGGCTGGCCCAGTTTGCCTTCCCACTGACAGTGCACAAGTGTTCTTCTTTCTCTACATCCTTGCCAACACCTGTTGTTAGGAGGAACAAGTGACTTTTTCTAAGGTGCAATGTTCAAAATATTAATCACAATTGCTGAGGTCTCCTTTGAATCCCTACCTCAAATTTCTACATGATCATGTGATCGTAAATATGGTTAGTGCCTCGCGGAAAGTACCACATAAGCCAGGTAGGGCAGGAATGCCCTCCAGGTACTGCTACTCCCCATTTCATATAGAGACTTAGCCTAATGGTTGCCCATCGAGAGGAGGCAAAAGGCATTTGTCTAAGCACCATGCTGGGTTTGGTGAGACACAGAAAGAGAACCTTGCTTGACTTATTGTGCATTGTGTTGCAGGTCAGTGGGACCATGTACAACACTGGAAGACATGTGTCCCTGCGCCTGGACAAGGAGCACTTGGTTAACATATCAGGAGGACCCATGACATACAGCCACCGGCTGGAGGAGATCCGACTACACTTCGGGAGTGAGGATAGCCAAGGGTCGGAGCACCTCCTCAACGGACAAGCCTTCTCTGGGGAGGTATGTGGGGCTGTTGAAGTCCTAAAGCTGAGTGCCAATTAATAAGGCTTGGTGCTTATTTATACCCAAGGTGGGATAACAGATGGAAAGCTTTCTTTTAAATCTGTGAAATGAGAAGGTCAGTGCCTCCTTTCTCCATCTGTCTTTCTGCAAGTTGGCTGGAAGTCTATAAACGTGCTTCCAGTTTTTTCTAGGGAAGACCACAATGGAACTGGGTATTTCCTTCTGACACATTGGCGCAGATCTCATGACTCACACCCTACAGTGGTCTCTGGAGCATTATTTTAACCCCAAACCTTCACTTAGACCTACCTGGACCATCAGCCTCTCATAGGAGGGTATAGGCTCCATAATTCTTCCTTCTGGCAGAATGGGTCTTATTTGCACAAAACTATAACTTACTGTGAAACAAATGTCAGGCAACTAAATGGTCTGCCTGACTTTCTACAGATTGGAAATGTCACTGTATGTCACCATTAATGGTGAGTATCACTGTGTGCCACCATCAACCCAGATAGGATTCAGACCATAGCAGTGAGCCAAAATGGCTTCAATTATAGGATGAGAGCTATGGTTTAAACAGATATCATCCGGGTTCTGACCCTTGACAAGCACGGTCTAGTTAATTTGTCCTCTTACACTTTACAGTGGTTATCAACCAGGAGTCCAGGGTGCTTATATGCTAAATAGCCAGTAACTGCGTTTCTCTTTAAAAGTCCTCGGTAACTGATGTCGAGAAAGCTATGAAATTACAGAAGTATGTATCTCACGATTGACTTGGTCGTTTTAATTTTATTTTCAATCAACATCGTGTTTAAACCTGGCATTGTTGTTAATAACTCGTACTATGCTCGTAGGCGAGTATAGGGACCCTAATGGAAAAACTCCCTAGAGTTGCAGTTTCTGGGCCAGAGTATAGAGCAGGGAAGATGAAAAAAGGCAAAAGTCTACGAATTGAGAGTGACCGGGGACTACCAGTCTGAATTAGGGACTATTCTAAATTAGATAAACACTTCCTTTATAAATACATATTATTTCAATATGTATTATTATACATATTATACATATTATTATATATACATATTATTATTATACATATTACACATATTATTATATATACATATTATTTCAATATTTGTAACTATTTTATTTGTTGGCTTACTTGCTCATTTCTTTGCTTTTCTCCCTCACTGAACTGTTACATTCTTCTCCTTATCATAATGTTGCCTCCAACTAAAAATTAATTTATTAATGAATTTATTCAATGAATGAGTGAAAAAAAATGTGGATGGTTACTTGGCTAAAATCTTTACTTTGTAGAATTCCTTAGAATTGCCTTTTCTTCAATGTGTGATAAAGGGTGCATTGTAATTTGTATAGGAACTACAATTTTAGAGTAAACGAATCTCTCCAAAATCCTTAAGGGAAACATATAACAAGTTGATCTCTCAAAGTATTAATTTTCCTAGACATACCCAGACTGCAGGTATCAGGCACTCCAAGGAATCTGCATTTTTAAAGCCCCCAGGAGAGTCTGTTGACTAGGTTTGTGAAACACTCACTCCACTAGCACATTATTAAGTGCTCTCAATGAATAGAGCCTCTAAAGAGAGTTGCAAGTGAGAATTAACTGGAGACCATTGTCAAAATATTTACATTTGAATCCTAAAGCAATTGAATCAGGGCCTCAGGGAGTAGAGTCCAGCTATGCACACTTGTAGAAATTTTGGTGAGTGACCACTGGGCCACTTCTAGCCCTAGCTCTGCTGGAATTATCCCAGTTTTCTAAACAATGAGAACTTAATCAACCAAACCATATTGCACAAGAATTAAAAAGGGCACCCAGGTGTCATTGCAAATGGCAAAGCTGGGTGCTGTCTAGATGGATGGGATCTGGGGAATAGCTTGCCAAGAAGGCAAGCCAGAGCCTTGGCCTCAGCACAAGAACTCTCACACTTTGTCGTGGGCAGACGACATCAGCTATGTCATATTTCTTTCCGAGCCCCTCGGTATGAGTGGTCTCAGTATGGAGTGGATTCTGAACTGGTGTGGGTTTAGGTGCAAGAAATCAAAATGCTAGAAGCACCCAAATAATATCACATGGCTAAGTATTAGCCTTTGAGATATTTAAGAGTTTAGTGACCAAGAAAAGTTTGGCACCTTCTCTGTGGCATGAGGGAAAAGACCTAGGGTCCATGGATGGAAGTCCTAGACAGATGGAGTTCAGCAAAATAAATAATACGTTCTAACAGTGAGAGCTATCCATTGCTGGAATGAGTTTGCCTCTGAAAATAGTGAATTCCCATCACTGGAATTATTAAGCATGGAATGGAATTTGAGGACTTCATAAGAATGACTCACCTCATATCCTCATGAGCAAGGAATGCACCTTCTAGTCCTGAAATCCCATGCAATCCATGATTTCCTGCTAGAAAATGTCCCCCAACCAGATTCCACTTAGTGTTAGCCCCAGTTAGAGTACATATAGCCCATCCTGTAGGTTGGTGTCTTATGTTTATTTTGTGTTCTCCTCAAAGCCACCTTTGGTCTCTGTTTTTGGCTATCCTCTGAGAGCACCTAAGTAGACACTTCCAGCAACAGAGCATGTGTTTATTTTGTTGACAATGAATAATCACATCGCCATCTGTCCCATCTATCATCGCTGATCGTGATAAGTCAATTAATGCCAGGCATTTTCCTTGGCACAGTGCAACAGTCGTTATCTCAAGAGCTGTAGATTAATTGCAGTCTTGTCTAGTGAGGTTATTGTAATTGATGGTAATCATTTGCTTTGTTTTATAAAGCTGCGTGGATGTACGACACAGTCTGCAACCGCATTTTTTTTTTAATTATTCATGTCCTACATGGAGCACTCCTGGACGCCTTGTTGGGGGTCGGTGATAAATGAGTATATTCAGGGATTCAAATATCTCCATTTTTTTCAAGAAGGGAAAATGAACCGTTCTTAATAAGGAAGACCCTTTGCCTGCTAATTGTGTCTAACTGGTTAGATTCCTGTCCTCTCTAAAGTAGGGTATTTATGAAAAGAAACAAATACATTAACCAGGCAGAAGATAATATTTGAGAAGAATCATGGGGATGGATGAAGTTCCAATAGTGAGGCTAGACAAAAGAAATAAGTTTTCTTATTGAGGGGAGGTTGGAAAGATTCATTTTGAACACTTTCTTGAAGTTCTTTCAGAAGGCCCAAGGGAGGGTATATACTGAGACTCATACCCGTCATTTTGTAGGAAACCTCTGCCAGGTCCTCCCGTTCATGCCATCCATCTTCCCATGCCTCCGGTCCTCCTGCTGTGTGCTGAGCTCCACAGCCCTGCATAGCAGACAGTCTACTGAGGGACACATATATTTAAAATACAGTGTCACATGGCTTATACTTGAGGATGCTTCTGGAAGAGGCTTATGAAGTAGGTCTCTTGGGACTGTTTTAAGTAGAGGACAGATGGACGCCTGTGTGGCCGGGCATGGTTGCTGCTCTCACTGAAGGTGAACTAGGAACATGAGCCTTCCCAGGCTCAGCCTCTCAAATCTCTAAGTCTGCTCACATACATTTGCTCAAGGAACCGGTCCACAGCTAGGGCCATGAATGTGGATAAGACTGTTTCCTTTAAAAGGGGGAACAAAAGTCATATTTATTTATGTGTTTGGTGGCTTGTTTGTTGGCTTACCTATTTATTTAGTGGCTCTGAACCAGGAAAGGGAAAATAATTATCTCCATGCAAACAACTGAGAAGTGCAGAAAATGCAGGCCCTGTCCCCTTCCAGGAGTCAGTTACATGCATCCTTTAGAGACTGGCTACACTGAAGCCGCACAAATTTGGAGGAATACGCAACACCGAATTGTTCCAAAGTGTGCTAGAGTATAAAAAGCACCGAGGAGCACATCACGGAGAACCAGGGCCCCATTAGGCACGGAACGGCTCTGGAGGGAGGTACTCAGGCAATGTAATTAGCACTTTGCCGGGAGGCTGGGACCTCCTTGTAGAGATGTTCATTGGCACAAGTGGAGTTTTGAAGGGGAATGAGAATTGGGATGTTTAAGAATAACACGATTGTACATATGGAAGAGCTCCCTGAGAGCCGTGGTAATGGTGTTCCCTCTCTCCTGAATGCCAGCTTTCTCCCTCTCTTCCTCATTCCCGCACAGCCCCCCATCCCCAACCCAAGAGCTTTCCAAGCCTCCTTCCCTCCTCCCAGACAGTGACTCCCAGAGAATCCTCCATATTCATCAATTTAGTGGTCCGCAAGCTATAGCCTATGGACCAAATTCAGTCAAGTAGCTAAGCATGGTTTACATATTTAAAGGATTTTTTTTTTCCCAAAGAAGAACATGCAACAGAGACCCTGTGTGGCCTGCCAAAGCTAAAACAGTTGCAAAATATCTGATCTTTTACACAGAAATGTTGCTGACCCCAATCTATTAAATTGCTCATCACTGTAGATTTTATAACTGTTTACTCTTAGTTCTCTTCGAAATGGAGTTCTTTGTTGATAGAGATTTTATTTTGATCATTGCTGTATTCCCAGCCCTTTGTACATTGTCGGACACATGAGGGCAGAGTCATAAGTGTTTACTGAATGAAAGAATAAATCATCTTCCTACGCCCCTTAAAGACAGAGACCCTTTTCACTACTCATCTTTGTATACCATACACCTAGCACAGTACCCAACATTCTGTAAGTGCTTAATTGATGTTTGTGGAATGAGTCATTCAGTCACTGAATCCCATAATTCAATCAACTACTGGCAACCTAGGAATTCAAAACTTAAAGCCGTTTTTCCTGGAATTTTGGGTGTGTTGTATTCATTGACTACACCAGGAATATGCAACTTCCTTTAAATTGAAGGTGAAGGGTTTCGATAAAGGCTGTCCAAAGCACTGAGTTCTGTTAGAAACTGGAAAAGAGAAAGAGTGGTTTAGTTCACAGCTACCATGAAGTCATGTTCTGGGCTTTCTTTGAGAAAGGATTATACTTTGAGAGATTCAAAATTTATTAACAAGGTCCTAACCCAGCCCTATCCTCAGTGTGGTAAAAAACACAAAATGATTAAACAATTAAGTGTCACCTTGGAGGAGCAAGACAGAGACTTGAGTCAATTACTCTGCAGCACAACCCAGAACTTGCCCGGCTCGTCCACAGGTGGTTATGGAGCCTCACTGCTAACATCTGGCCACTGTTGATGTGCTTCCTGATTTGCTTTTCATTCATTCCCTCCTTCATTCATTCAGCTAACAAATATTGAGTGCCTACCATATCCTCCAGTGAAGAAAATAGATAAAAGTCCTTCCTGTATGGTGCTTGCAATCAAGTGAAAATGGACAAATAATAAATAATAAACATAATAAATGAGTCAATGCATGTGATAAGTTAGAAGATGATCAATGCTATGGGAGAAAAATAGAGTCAAGAAGGACCAGAGCATGAGGAGTGAAGGTAATGAGTTACAAGGGTAAGCAGGGTGGTCCGTGTAAGCTGTATTGAGACAATGCCATCTGTGAGGTTGCCATAGAGATGTCTAGGGGAAGGACATTCCAGGCAGTAGGTAACAGCTGGTACCATGGCTTTGAAGTGGGGGAAAGCTATGAGCATTCTAGGAAGAGGGAGAGGAGCATGAGCGCAGGGTAAATGAGAGGGCATGAGAAGTCGGGGGGGAGGGGTGCGGTGCCAGTCCACATCAGGTCATCTTTTCCTTTGTATGGACTTTGATTGGGCTTTGTATGGACTTTGGCTGTTATTCTCAATGAATTCTGAAGCACAACACAAATTCTCCCATTTAATCACCCAACACTAGCTCAGTGAAGTTACCTTTAGTATTGTCTCCCTCTGAACCTGGAGAAACTAAGGCCTTAGACCATGCAGACAGTAAATGATTGAGATTGGGCTTAGCTCAGGTCTTCTGATTCATAACATCGCTTAAACAAGCCAAGCTTTACCTACCCATAAACCCCAGAGTAGTGACTGCTCACCTACTCTGGGCCCCAGCCCAGGGGGGATTTCAAAGATCTGTAGACCATGGCAAAGACCCCGACTTCCCAGAATGTCAGCTCCCGGAAGTCACAGAGTAGGTTATACTTTTTTTTTTTTAAGATTTCATTTATTTACTTGACAGATACAAGCAGGCAGAGAGGCAGGCAGGGGGGGGTGGAGCAGGCCCCGCCAAGCAGAGAGACCAATGTGGGGCTCGATCCCAGGACCCTGGGATCATGACCTGAGCCAAAGGCAGAGACCCCAACCCACCAAACCACCCAGGTGCCCCTAGGTTGTACTTTTTAATATGTCCCCATACAGGTGATAGGCACCTGACAGATATTACTGAATGAAAAGATTGAGTAAGCAAATGAAGATAACTTAAAAGATGGCATCTTTAAGATTGCCTAAATTATGCCCAGTCTATCATGAATTCAGTTCTATCATCGTAATGGCAAACCTATAAAGTTAATGTCAATATCAACATAAGTTCTACATATGTTAAGTTATTCACAAATGCAGAGTAAGTGAATTCTTCAGAGTCCCTGGGAGGAGGAATGGAACAATGGATAGCCAACATGCTAGAAAAATTCATGTAGGTTCCTCATTTCAGGCCCTGGAATTACCCCCAGGATCAGACCAGGGAATTTATCTTTGCCAATGCTAGAAGCCAAAGTTCTGGATCCCAGGAGCCATTCCCACTCAGAGTTAGCAAACTGGCCTTTGAGAAGCAAAGCAAACAGAAGTCAGAAGCCCAAATGGTGGTAGGACCTATTATGATGATGCCAGCAAGTAGATGAAGATTGTGATCTAAGGATAGAGAGTCTTGCCTTTGAACATTCTTATAATTACTTCTGGGAAGGGACAACCCAATCAAGTCAGCAGCTTCCTGGATTGCTAGTTTTAGATGGACACCATGGGGCAGCCAAGGAGAGAAACACTGCAGTTAAAGACAACTTGCTGAGGTCAACTCATTATCCCGTGGGCTCCCATTCCAACCTGCAGCATACCTCTGACCTGGTCCTGCCAGGATACCATTATGACAGCCACCATAGTCTTCTACTGGACTCTAATCTTCTCCCTGGTGTTCCATCTAAAGCAGGGAAGGAGGTATTACATTACAAAGACATTAATGTAAAAGATTATATTTTCTTACATTTTTACATTTATTATATTATTATTTATTACATTATTACATTTATTATATTATTTTACATTTTTACATTTATTATATTACAAAGACATTAATGTAAAAGACATTACCTGGGACTTGATCAAGGTTCAGCCTAGAACATAATGGTCACCATGAAGACCATCAGTGTTTGGTTTTACAAGTGTCAAATGTGGTCTTTCTTTATTTAGTAACCAATGACATTGCAATTAAGGAGGGTACTGGACCCAACACTTCTACCAATGAGGTGTACTTTTTACACCCCTTTCCAAAGCCACAGGAATAAAATCAGCTGGAAAAGAAAGATGTGAAGTAAGAGTGACCCATTCACTACTACTCTGACCACTGTCAAGAGTTCACAAAATTTGCAGAGGTTCCACCAAAGATCACATCTCCTACTTCAAGGAATAGACCTGCTATTGAAAAGAATGAGTCTGCTGAAAGCCTCCGTCTGAAGTGTTAAAATTGGAGGTCCCATGGAGGTCACCTCTTCCAAACCACTTACTGTACAATAGAAAAATCAGATGACAGAGAGGATAAGAGCACTGCCCAAAGTCACTGAGAGTCAGTGACAGAATTAGGACCCAAACTTAAGTTTCTGGCACCCTAGTTTGAGATTTAAAATTTTTCAGATAAAAATGTAAATTATGTACAATCCCACGATTCAGCGGGCCCTTTGAGTCCATCTGGTTTAGTTGCCCCGCAGAGCAGGTGTAGTCTGATAATCAGATTCCCTAGCTTAGTGAGCAGAACCCATCACAAGAACATTTATGCAGACAGCCTCAAAAAGGCAGAGACATGGAAGATTACTTTCCAAACATGAGCACTCATCAGCATCCCTGCGGAGAGGGTTCTAGAAGACACCAAATCACCCCCAACAAAAATACCACCCATGTGAAAACTGTAATAGTGCCTGATTGCAAGAAATGTAGAAATGAAAGACTGGAAGACTAAAATAGAAAGTAAAATTCCTGAAAGACCCTTTGGTTGGTCTTAATATGAAAAGGCAATCATGAGGACTTGAGAATAGAAGCCATGCTTTTCTACAGTTTGAATCCCCACTTCCGCCCACACTCCCCCATAAACATCTAGAACAGCTTTGTAATATTAAATATAAGTAATCTAGATAATAATATTGCAAAATTAAATCATGAGATGTCTAGCCGCTCCATGGATGTGCTGCTATACAATTCAAAATAAAGCCGTTTAAAACCCTCAGATTCATTTGCTCTGACATATCGATAAACTTTTGCTGAAACAAAGCTAATCATCTCAATGGTGCTGACTTAATTGCTCGCCAGTTGACGGATAATAAACAGACCTGAGGATTAAAATATGAACTAATTACTGTACTCAATTCCATTTACTTGATTTCATGTTCCATTAATTTTTTGCATCATTTCTGGTGGAAGCCTTAGATTTACGGTCGCCCTGAATGAATTATACCAGTTAGTTGCCTGTGGCATGCTCGTGTTCAGAATTGGTTGGAAAGGGCAGAATTCTGGGCAGTAAATATTTAGCCAAAGCAGCCTAGGATATAGTAAGTGAAGGTAATTATCCGTTCCCAAATACCAGCCAGAGTCAGCCTCTATAAATCTATCCCCATCTCAGCAGTAAAAGGGCAACACTAGGATGGCTCTCATGATTATTGGATCAGCTTGGTAGAGGTCATTTCCAAGAGTAGTAGTTGCTTGGCCCGGAAGAGGGCTGCAGGGAAGCAGGGGCAAGCACACCGTGGGGAAGGGACAGTGGCCTGGGAGTCAGATACTTGTGGTACTGGATGGGGCTAACGTTTTTACTTCAAAGATCTGCCTTCAACATGCCGTTCTGACACCTACTAGCTGTGTGATCTCAGGAAGGTCAAAACAGGACAGATCACTTAGCCTTCCCTACCCTTTTAAAACTCTGATCTGGGTTTAATAATACCAGTCCCATAGATGCAATCGGTTGATTGTGTATTGAGAAAAAGCATTCCTGTGATAGGGCTTCTTAAGCTATAAAGTGCTGTGCCAGTCATCTAGTCCAAAGTCTTTGCAGAGAGGACATATAAAGATAATCACAATGTGCCAAGGTGGTTGCTACCGTCGGCTTTCATTTATCGAGCATGTCCTATGACCCAGTTCATAGTTCATATTTCTTCTCACACCCAGGGCTCACAATGAACCTGTGAGCTAACACTCGGAAGTACCATTTTTACAAAAAGGAAAAAAAAAGTCAGAGAGATTAAAGAACCAGCTTCAGTCACATGGTCCATTTGGGGAAGAGTGGGGATTTGAACCCAGGTCTCTGGCTTCAGCTATGCAAAGTCAGGGCATCTAACTGGTTCTGCTTCTAAGTAGCTGCTTGATCACAGGTTAAGCTCCTTCTCTCTAATCACAAGTGCCCTGTGTGTCACCTGAGAGGATGCTGCACCAGCCTCAGGAGTAACCTGCACTTTTTCTGGCTATAAAGAGAGACAGAAGCTTATCTTTCCAAGTGGCATGCACTGCAAGGGGAAATATACACATCCGTGCACCTGCTGAGGACTGTAGGTCCCTCCACCTGCCCCTCTCAGATGGACAGTAATTGGGACGTTACATACAGATGCACAGTGATTTTTTTTTCTCGCACATCTTTGAAACACAATAAACAAGGTATTGCTTATCTGTAAATTCGTTTCTGTACAAACACATCTGTTTCCCTCTGCAAAGCGTGGGAAGCCTTATTCCTTAGTCTTAGAGGTGGCTTGGGCAAAGGTATTTTCTTATAGTGGATCTGTTTGCTGACCTAGAAATTTCTGGATTGAGACTTAAACATGGAGCCTGCAGGAGCTCTTTGGCAAAGTGAGCTTAGCCAGGAGGTTTTAGATCACACTCCTGGCCAGGAAAAAGGGGAAGGCCCAGCAATCACCAGATACCTGCCCCAGGACTCAGCCCTCTGCTCCAGGTTTTTCAAAGCAAATAGCAGTGTCTGCTTCAGGAAAGACCATTGTGGTGGACCCAAACAGCCACCCAGAAAATCTGTTGTTTCTGTGAGGTCCTTGGTGGGGATCACACATTTCCTGTTACACCTGCCTGTCTAGGGCTGATATATTTCCCTGCCCCCAGGTGATGAGCTAGGACCTACTTACATGAGCAGTGGTTAATCGCAGAGTTTAAAATTGCCAGAGTTATTCATTCCTATGTTTGAATCTGGCTTTGTCACACACACCTGTGACCTTGGGCAAGTTACTCAACCTACTTGTCCCTCAGTTTCCTTATTGATGAGATTAACAGCGATGGCCATCCGTGGGACTTCCCTCCCCAGCTTTATTGAGGTAGAGTTTACTTACAATGAAAGTCAGCAGTTTTAACTGTACAAGTCAATATATCTTCGTAAGTACATAGTCATGTAACCATTGCTACGACGATGATCTCAAGCCCTTTCATCACCACAAAAGGTGGCCTCATGTCCCTCAGCGGTCAAGCCCCTCACCCCTGGAAACCACTGATGTGCTCTCCCTGTAGTTTTGCTTTTTTCAAATTTCAATGGACTCATACAGTATGTAGTCTTTTTTTTTATTTTTTTCAATTTTATTTTATTTTTTCAGTGTTCCAAGATTCATTGTTTATGCACCACACCCAGTGCTCCATGCAATACATGCCCTCCTTTATACCCACCACCAGGCTTACCCATCCCCCCACCCCCCTCCCCTCCAAAAACCTCAGTTTGTTTCTCAGAGTCCACAGTCTCTCATGGTTCGTCTCCCCCTCCTACTTCCCCCAACTCACTTCTCCTCTGCATCTCCCAATGTCCTCCATGTTATTCCTTATGTTCCACAAGTAAGTGAATCCATATGATAATTGACTCCTTTGCTTAACTTACTTCACTCAGCATAGTCTCCTCCAGTCCCGTCCATGTTGATATAAAAGTGGGGTGTTCATCCTTTCTGATGGAGGCAGAATACTCCATTGTATATATGGACCATATCTTCTTTATCCATTCATCTGTTGAAGGTCATCTTGGCTCTTCCCACATTTTGGCGATTGTGGCCATTGCTGCTCTGAACACTGGGGTACAGATGGCCCTTCTTTTCACTACATCTATATCTTTGGGATAAATATCTAGTAGTGCAATTGCAGGGTCATAGGGTAGCTCTATTTTTTTTAAGATTTTATTTATTTATTTGATAGACAGAGATCACAAGCAGTCAGAGAGGCAGGCAGGGAGAGAGGAGGAAGCAGGCTCCCCGCTGAGCAGAGAGCCTGATGCGGGGCTCGATCCCAGGACCCTGAGACCATGACCTGAGCCGAAGGCAGAGGCTTTAACCCACTGAGCCACCCAGGCACCCTGGAGTAGCTCTATTTTTAATTTCTTAAGGTATCTCCACACTATTTTCCAAGGTGGCTGCACCAACTTGCATTCCCACCAACAGTGTAACAGGGTTCCCCTTTCTCCACATCCTCTCCAACATTTGTGGTTTCTTGCCTTGTTAATTTTCACCATTCTAACTGGTGTAAGGTGGTATCTCGATGTGGTTTTGATTTGAATCTCCCTGATGGCTAATGATGATGAACATTTTTTCATGTGTCTATTAGCCACATATATGTCTTCTTTGGAGAAGTGTCTGTTCATGTCTTCTGCCCATTTTTTGATGTGGTTATGTTTTTTGAGTGTTGAGTTTGAGGAGTTCTTTATAGATCTTGGATATCAGCCCTTTGTCTGTAGTGTCATTTGCAAATATCTTCTCCCATTCTGTGGGTTGCCTTTTTGTTTAACTTTATTGCTTAAATGATCTACATTTAAATTAACTGTTTTCCTTCGGCATGCAGTTCTCTGAACTTTCGCATGTACAGATTTGCATAACCATCATCATAATTAGGATACAGAACCATTCTACCCTGTAGGGTTGTTTTCAGGATTAAGAGTACTGGTATATGTAAAGTGCCCAGAACAGTGTCTGGTGCGCAGTGAACGTTCAGAAATAGTAGCATTTACTGGCAACAGTATGCTTCTTCAAGGTCCATCTGTCAAGGTCAACATTTCTACCCTCTGTCCCCATCTAAGAATCCAGAGTGGCATCCGTGCAGCAGGTGAATTGCCTACATTTCACCTTTTCTGATTGCTGATTTCTTATTGGTATCAATACTCCCTAGAAGAGGGCTGCACATGTGCCACCCACTGGCCAAGGTGTTTGTCCTCAGAACTGCACCTTTTTCTAGTCATCACAGGGCCCTGTGCAGACCAGTCCAGCCCCTGCCAACACCAGCTTGACAGTGTGGGGGAAAGCATTCAGCAGGAGCATGTGCAAGGAAGTGCAATCCCCATCCTGGCCTCTGGGAGCGCCCTTCCCCTTCCCCTCTCCTTCATTCTTGCAAAGGTCGCCAGCAACTACAGCATTTTCTCAGGCTCTGTGTCTGAGACAAAACCTTGAGCTATATAAGTAGGATGATCGAATTCTTCTAAGGCGGTCTAGACTGAATAGGATGATCGCATGCTCCTAGGGCGGTCAAGATTGAGGCAGGTTGGTCCTGGTATCATTGAAATAGCACCTCCTTTTCTCTCAAAAATGCCTCACTTTGTACAATGAATCATCGGGTCCCCCTGTGTCTAGAAGACCTTGGGCAAGCTGCTTAACCTCTCTGGATCTCCCTCCTCTAGCCCAGAAAATTAGAGGATTGGAGTACCTCAATTAGAGCCCTTCCAGCACCAAGGGGCTGAGAGAAGTAAAATTTTCCTGCGTAATTTTATCATCACATATAAACGTGGACTGAGGGGTTTGTTGTGCTGTGTGGAGGGTCAGAAACATGGGTCTCCCATAAAATCTTTGTGCTACATTGGAGAGCTTCTCCCAGAGATTAAGTATATACTCTATAATTGGCCACCATCGTATGTCCTTCAAGGTAAAAGCTTGGGAAATTAAGACATTTGATGTGACACCAAAAATTAAAGCTGAGCTTCTTCTGCTGACTTGGATATGTCACCTTCACTTGTTATAATGCCTGAAGTATTGAGCCTCCTCCTTGTGTCCCTGTTACAGTGGCCACAGTACTAACAGAGTTAGCACATGTGCGCACACACGCACACATGCACACGTTCTACAAGGCTTCGGTCCTTCAGCTCCCTCCCAGGTAAAATGTTCCTGTGGTTACTAGGGTATTTTACTAGAAACCAGAGGTTCCCCTCGAACCATGTTGCTTTGTGTATTTTAATTACAATTTAAGTGATTTCTCTACACGGAGCACCCCCAGGAAGAAACCCCAGGAATTATCATTATCCTTCACTTAGGCTTTGTTTCAATTCTGGTCTTTACAGAGCCAGAACAGCAAGAAGATTCTGTCACAGTAAACCCCTCTGTAAATCCCTATTGGTGTCAGCATTTAGCCCTCTTTGCCATCAAACAAAAGGGAGAGGGTTTCTGTTCCAAAAGGCAGTTGCAGGCTTTGCTTTTTAAAGCCTCGGGGGCATCCAAACACTCAGTCCCACCAAGCTCTAGTGCTGCTTCTGGAGTATTCATTTAGCTTGATTTACATTATTTTAATTTTCTTAGGGGTGTCTTTACTAGCTGGAGGGTGATTTTTTTCCCCCTTAATTAAAGAACGAGTTGATGCCAAAGCACACAGAACAAAACAAGCCCCTTCATACCCTGTCTCACTTGTCACTTTTTCCTGCTGGTCTCACTTTTGGATACTTTTCAGCTTTCACCCTACCTGCATTCTCAAACTGGAAATGGGATGGAATGACAGGGGATGAAGCCCCCATCTCTCAATAGAACCAACCAACCCTTGGTTTCAATTCTTTTAATTTCCGGGAGCAGATGATGGTGTGGAGGAGGATCAGGTAGTGTTCTCTCTATCTCTTAGACAGAAAAGCTGTATCATCAGCAAGGGCCATTTAACAAAACTCTATGCAGTTGAGCCAAGAATGGCTCCAGCCTAGGGCTGTTCAGTGAACAAACCCAGCCACCATCCTCATGGAGTTTAGGTCCCTAAGGACATCTTAAGTGGTGTGCTTTGGGATGCAAGTCATAGGAACTCCCTTAAGCTAAGTGAAGCCACCAAAGCAATCTATGGAAAGCCTCTGGGGTATGTCATAGGACTCAAAGTCACCTGGGCCAGTGAAGAGACTGGAACCCAGAAGAGAAACAAGGTCATAACCCTGGGAACTACTCCAACCCCACTTCTTTCACATGGCTGCTTTATTCTCATTCTCTCCATCAGCTGTCCTTTTCTTGCAATTCTTTGTGCCCATGCAGGGAATAAATAACCCCCCCCTGAGGCTCCCAAGTTTATGCCCTCTTGGATCAAGACCACCCTGGCCCGACTGGCTGGCTGGCTCTTCATCCCAATTCCAAATTCTCCAGAGGAGAGGTTTGATTTTTTCCAACCTAGATCTGATGTCCTCTCTGACCCAACCATCTATGCATGTGAGGTGGTGTCATGTAGAAAAACAGGTCCTGGAGGAGCTTCCCCAATGGGAAGGAGAGCAATTCCATGGAGTAAGCCGTCACTGTAAGCCATATGGATGCCCCCCAAAATGTTGACTGTGGTGGAGAACGAAGTTTTTTCCTGCTTAGCCCAACAAAATCCACCTGATATATTGGACGCGAATCTTGGGGTTGGAGAAGGCTTTTGGACATGAGCAAGATCTTGAAAGAAACGTATGAATGTGGCTGAAATAGGATGAGAGTATCCCAGACAGATAGAATAGCACCTGTTAATAGAAAGAATAAAGGTAGTCAATCCATGGTGTGCTCTCAAAGAATTTAGCATCTTGTAATTTTCACAACAATTTCACCCATCGTGGGGACATCAGTGACACATCACAGCCATGTCACTCATCTCCTGGCTGCTGACACTGCTCTTCCCTCTCTTCCCTTTCTGCCAATACATAAATGGGGTGGGCTCAAAAAAGTTTCCCAGGGGTTGGCATCAAGCAAACCCACTTTCACATGCCAGCTCTGCCACTTCCTGTGTGCCCTTCAAAAATATTTAGGCACCTCCAAGATGAGAAAAATGATAGTAACAATATCAACCTCAGAGGGTTTGTTGTTCGGATAAAATAAGGCAGTTTGAGATAAAGAGCCTTAGCACTGTGTCTGGCACAGAGGGGATGTCAAGAATGTTTATTTCCAGCACCTTCCCTCTCTATCTGTTGTCTTCTCCAGAAATGGGCTGATGAGATGTCTTGGGTAAAAACATGCAGACTTGGAAGGGATGTGGTCTAACATTGGAACAGAATAGTTAAAATAAGGACTCTTCCCCACCCATCCAAAGAGGGAACATTTCTAAAATAATTAGTGGATGTTTACATGTGTTCTCACCTCTTGCCTGTCAGTTTCCAGAACTCAGAGCAAGAAGAGGAAGAATTGTTTGTATTGTTCACAATTGCTCATTGGCTTGGAGCCACTTTCACTCACTTGGTATTAAGCCTTTCGAATGAGCATCCAGTGGGGCTGATCATTCGAGCTCCCTGTTGCCCACCTCAGTCGGGGACCATCTTATCTGGCTACAGATGATTAGTATATGACAACTGTATCTAATCTCTGTCCCTTCCATGGCACTGAAACAACCCAAGGAATTATTCTGTCCCTTGTGTTGACTTAATTTCTTAAGAGCCCCAGGTGTAGGACGTTCTCCAAAATCCTTTGGAGTTTCAAAGTCCAGGATATCCCCACTGGGATAGTTTTCTTGTTATTAGTGTTCTAGAAAATGCCAACAGGTGAGAAACACACAGCTTTTTTGGGCAGGGGCTGAGCTTGATCAACATTGAAGGTTATATTATTTAATTTGGGTGCTCAATTTAATTAAAAGAAAAGTTCATTTACAGTGGACCTTTAATATTGAAGGTGCATTTTTTTTCATACTGGCATATATTCAATTTCTTTTTTAAAAGGAAAAAAAAAAAAGAATGTTTGCTTAAGTTAAGAGCTGGGGATCAGGGTTAAATTTGCAAAACCAACTACTTCCCTAGCTATGCAGTATGATTTGCTTCGGTGCAAATACATGTTTATCCCTTAAACTTGCTTGAGTCCCTGTTGATTTTGGGGCCACATTTACAAAACATTTCTACCAGGAAATAATGGCCAACAAGTTCAGAAAAAGAATCCAACAAGGAAGAAAATATTCTTGCATCACAAGGTTTGACAAAGTCTGATTGGTGTGTTTAATAACTTCCTCATCAAGGAAACAGAAAACCACTAATTCAAAATAATGAAAAACCCAAAAACTCTGTGTCATGAATTATATTTATTCATCATAGACACATATTGGGGTTTTTACTGTGAAAAATTTTCCCAGCCTCTGGGTTCAAATATGAATAATGAATAATCCATGTCCTTGAGGAGTTTCCGTTCTAGCAAGGAGACATTTAGTGTTTCTCACCAAGTTCTGTGGTAAGAGATAGCACTGCTTGAGGTGGGAATACACAGACCCATGGGCAGGGGATTATGGGCACTTCCGGATTGCTTGGACTTGACGCTTGCTCTACTGCTGGTGCTAGCCCTTGGCAAGTTATTTCCCAGGTCTCTGCCTCAGCTTCTTCATTTTTAAAATGGGAATAATAGTGGCACCAACTTGTGCCTCACTGATTTACCTTCTGTCCTGATTTGTTGGCCATTTCAGAGAGACGTCTATTCGAAACTTACTTCCCCTTCTCTGACCACATGCGTTGGCCTAAGCTTTGTGTTTTCTGAAAATTAATGCCACATCAATATCCCCATCATCATAGAAAACCAGGATCTGAGAGATTTAGCAGAAATGGTATGATACAGAATAACATATGTCAGCTGCAGTTCTTGGTCTGCTTTCCTGATCTTTCTGAGCACCCTTTCTCTGCCATTGCTGTGTGGTTACTAACCGGTCAGCTGGTCTACCCCACTGGAATGCTTCAGAGAGGGCTGCAGAGGTTGGATATTGGCTGGGTGGGCAAAAGATAGACCAAAGAGATGGCCATCAAGGAAACTGAAGAAATCCCAGATTTTACATTTTTCAGGAGTACTGGAAACTTCCACGCAAAATGGCAGTTTCTCCCCAAAAATAGCTTACTTATGCATAGGCTGGTGGGGAACACAATGCAGATGGCTCTTCAGTCACCAGCAAATGAAGAGGGAGCAACAGGATTTGCTATTGCCTGAACAGTAGGCAGTGACTGAAGCAGGGAGAGAGGGGGTTCATTGCTGGCAAACATGGCAGTGGCAACTGTCAGGGAAAAAAATACATTAAGGAGGTGGAAATGAAAGAGTCATGCAGGCCTAGTGGCTTGTCACATAGGCCACATTAGCTAAAGAAAGTGCCCACGACCTGATTAGACACAAGGGACTTCCTTCTCACCCAGTGCTTGAGTTCCAAATGATGGGATTACCTGCTCACTCCCTGGGTCTGGGGTGTGTGGGGGTGTGCGTTGCAAGGTTTAAGGTGATGCAGAAAAAGAGACCAGGTTAAGCAGCTCAGAAGTACCAGCAATGAGCACATACTGCTTTTTTAATAAGAAGGTCAAGGTGGGCTTCGTTGAAAAAATGACACTGGAGCACAGCCTGAAAGGTGAGGGGACCGACCATGAGCACAGGGGGCAGAAGAGAGTTTCCCCAGAGGGAGCAGCCAGTGCCAAGGCCTAAGTACGGACTGTGCCTGGTGCGTTTGGGGAACAGGGTGGTGGTCAGTGAGATAGAGCAGAGGGCCGTCAGGTCAGAGGGGCAGAATGGGGGAAGGCGGATCGTGCAGGTTTGGGGGACCAAGGTGAGGACTTTGGCTTTCCCTCTGGATGAGAAGGGAGTCACCGGAGCAGAGTGACATGGTCTGATGACACCAAGTTTGTTCGTGCATGAGAAGCTGTTTCCTTTCCCAGGAATGTTCTTCCTCCTGCCCTTTTCATGTCTGACCCCTTGTTACTCAGATCTCAGCTGTAACTGTCCCTAACTACATGGTCACTCATGGTCACATCACTCTGTTTTCATTCTTGGCTCAGCATTTATCACTTACTGATAATCTCCCCCAGGTACCTACTTATTTGTATATCTTCTAACTCCCTTCATCAGAAAGCAAGCTCTGCTAATTCCTCCCCTCTGGAGCATGGACAGGACTTACTGACCTGCTTTCCAAGAGAAAGAAATGGAAAGGGGGGAAATGCTAGCTTTCCAGAGGAGTCGCCTGAACCAAATGGTGAAGGTTAACATTACTGGGGATGCCATGTGGATATCGGCTGCTTCTGGAAGTGAGGAGAAAGATACTTTACGTTTGCAGTGGCATCCAGAACTCCATTATCGGGGTATAATCATGTGATTCATCAGAAATTGTATCCCCTGTCCTAGCAGGGGAACAGAATAGATATAGGATATGCTCTCAGACACACCCAAACTGAGGGACTTTCTATGAAAT
Source organism: Enhydra lutris kenyoni (assembly GCF_002288905.1). Taxonomy (NCBI): domain Eukaryota; kingdom Metazoa; phylum Chordata; class Mammalia; order Carnivora; family Mustelidae; genus Enhydra; species Enhydra lutris. The sequence goes on from NW_019154110.1 coordinate 20,317,216, forward strand.
ATCTGAGAAGCATCCTTCAAAAACACTCAGATCATGAAAAACAAGGAAACATGGCAGAATTATCAGAGACTGGTGGGGAGTAGTGAGGAGAAGGGACAACTATGTAAGACAGAGAAAAGTTCAGAGGTGGAAAAACCAGGGGGAAGCTGAATACAGTCTCTGGTTTCGTTAACAATCTTGTGCCGATGTTAATTTCTTCATTTTGATACAAGTCCTACAGTCATGGAACACTAGAGGAAGGTGGATGAGAAACATACACAAATTCCCTGGACTGTTTTTAAAGCTCTTACGTAAATATAAAATAATTTCAAAATAAAATGGTTGGGTGGGGAGCAAGTTCTGCAATATCAGGGACACTGTGGGTCTTTTTCACTGCTGTGCCCCGAATGTTTAGGATCGTAATGGGACCTCAGTAAATATCCATAAATCAATACGATGGACACTCAGCTCAGTAATGATAGTTTCAAAAGTGCCTGAAGCAGTTCAGCTGCTTTGCAAGTCACTCTTCACGAATAAAAGAGAATATTCTTATTATCCCATTCTGATTTTTAAACTGGGGGAAAGACTACCCACTTCCTGGGTCATGGTTGCAGAAAGCGACAGCTTAGCTCAGGATCCCTGGGAGCCGCTGTATGTGACCAAGCCATTACTAGGCATCCCTGACCTGCAACCAACTCTGTTCATAAAAATTTTCCAACTCAAAGGCTCCAAGACAAGAGACACATCATTTAAAAGTTAAAAGAAAAAACATCCTCTTGGTGACACTTTATATATATATATTTTTTTGGTGACACTTTATTAATCTGGGTTGAATTAAGAATGTGTGGGTCACCCCCTCTTACTCCACAGAGGATCATTCTGAAAACGCTTGCCAAAGACAAGAGAAGACCTTTCTTTCTGCAGAATTGAGAATGAAAGCAGATTACACCCCTCCTCTCCTCCTGCCACCCCTAAATGCCAACTGCTCCGTGAAAAGCGGTCATTAGAAGATGCTGGTGGAAGTTAGTCCATTGATGGAGTCTTAGGTTCTAGAAATGCTCCTCCCCACAGATAGTGTGGGGGCATTAGGGACTTAGCAAGTGACCAAAGAGTAAGGCTGCAATGAAAGCACGTCATACACCACGGTGTCCACCCATCCATCCGTCTGTCCATCCATCCACCCTTCTACTCAACAAATATGAAAACAGCTGATGCAACAGACAAGCCACTTCGTGAGAATCAACAGCCCTGGGTTCTGATCCCACCACATGGTTTCATAAATGTGTGCAATCCATTTTATCTCTTGGGGCCTCTCCTCTGTCCCACGGGGGCAGATCTCTGGAAAAATCTTTAAGTCCTTCTCTAGGTCATTCAAGGTGCTTAATAAATATTTCTAAGAGCTCCAGAAAGTGCTTAGGAAAGATGATAGACATGCATTGGAAAGCTATGTAGCAATACAAATCATTAGATGGTTAAGTGTAGACAAATAATTCTATAGAATTATTTTAAAAGTTATCTCCTGGGGTAATTCAAGGTCAGATCAGCCTCTTACATAAGTGGGATTTGTGCTGGACCTTAAGGATGCATCATATTCCCATAAACAGAAAACAGAAGAGTAGATGTCCTGTCACTCCTTCAAAAATGACATGTTCATTGACATCTCCAGCCTTCACAGGGGCAGTTCCTCTGGCCAGGACACCCAACACTCCTGCCCTGTGTGTCTGCCTACCAAATCTCATTTCTCCCTCAAGACCCTGTTCAGAAGTGCACCCGATTTTTGAATACTTCTCTGTGCCCCCAGCCACACTGGCATCACTATTTCCAGCCCCAGGCAGAGAGCGCCTCAGGGTTCCCACAGAATATGTCAGTGTGTCCCTATTGCACATCACATCCTTTTACAGCTAGAGAGTCTTTCCATCTCCAAGATGGTACAAGGTCCCTGTCTTTATCTCTCTATCTCTAGCAAAAGATGCGATGCCCAGCAGAAGCATTCTATAATGAATGAACGAATGAATGAATGAATATATGAGCAAAGACTGGCCATCAGCATCTGCCTTCTACTCAGACCCGAGGGATAGATATGCAGGATGAATAGAGAAAAAGAAAGAGAGAGAGAGAGAGAAATCACAAGAGAAAAAGAATCCTGTCAATGAGCAAACACACCCTCTTTGATGCTAGGGAAGGAAAGAAAAACCAATAATCATCCTTCCCCTCTCAGCCAGCAAGTGGCTCTGGAGTCCCTCCCATGCACCTGCTCCCACTTGCTACCAGCATGGCAGGAGGACTGCACCACCGGCCTTGACATTGAGCTGGTTACTGGGAAAGCACTCCTCCCTCTTGTTGGTACTCTAGGCAGCAGTGCACACTTCCCTCCCTGGAAAGCATGGCTCATGCTGATGAAACCTTGACATTTAGTGAAACTAGAAAGAGGAGAAGATGTAGATTCTATTAAAGTTCAAGCCAGAACAATGGGAAACCCAAGAAACTAGGCTGACTTACTGGTCCTTTCTTAGATGGGTTATTCAGAAGCTATTTTCAAAGGGATTCTGGAATGCTCACAAATCTTTGTCCTGTCCAGGTGGGAATCAAGGGGAGCACTCTGGCCAGCCACACTAACATGTATTTGGTTCCATGGGATGCCACCACGATCTCCTCCCCCCTCAACCACCACCCTGGGGCAAGGCCTTTGGAGTCCAACAAATCAAGTTCCAATCCTGCCACTTACTAGTTGTGTGGCCTTGATGAAGCCATTTTATCTCTGTGATTCTCAGACTGACCATTTGTAGACTAGGATGTCACTCCTCCCTTGCTGGCCTATCATGAGGACCAGAGATGATAGCTATAAGGCTGTTCCCACCCATGCTGGCTCCTGGTAGACCCTTGACAGTGGAAACTGTCATCATTATCACTATCTATCACTATGCCCTTCATCTTCAGCAAGGACTCACTGAATGACCTCCGGGCTCACACCTGTGTGCTGGGCCTGGGGAGGCACAGAGATATTTAAGAGAGGACTTTTACAAAGCAGACAGAATTTTCCCCAGGTCATCAGGGATAGGCATACTTTGCTTTCATTCCCAAACCAGGAAGGGAAATATTCTCTCTTACATTGCATTTTCAATGGCTAACTTGTTCCTTGAAAGAGCAGGTCATCATCATAATATTCTGAGAAAACAAAATAAAAGAGCAAAAAGTTGCCCACAGTCCTCCATTCCCAAAATCAAACCGTTTTTTATTTCCCAGTTCAGGGCAAGAGAAATTTCATTAGGCAAAGACAGAGACAGCATTTTATTCAGAAAGTGGGGCCTCATTTTCTTTGTCCAAAAGATGAGTATCTCAGCCCTTCCTACATTTCTGTTGGCAGTGGCCAGTGTTTACTGAAAAAGCTCATTGCCAACGTTCATGCTATTCAAAAGGACGTACCCCTACTAGACCTTCCTAAGCAGAAAGAGTAAACAGAAAAGAGTTTCCTTAAATAGAAAATAAGTGGGTAGGCCCAGAGAGTCTCAACACATCTCCCAACCAAGGGACACCCTCTATTGTGACAATATTCTTTACTATCATATTGTATCAGTTACAGAATGCACAGCAGGTGGGGGGAGGGTGCCCGCTACTCTCTAAGGACATCGATGGAAACTGCATTTCTGGATGCTCTTCCTTTTATTTAGAATGGTTGTTTACAAAATCATTCACAGTTCTGAATTCTCACCACTGAGCCCTCTCAAAATTCCAAACTCCCAGGCCCACTCATAGTCCCGATTACTCTTCGCCAGGCCTGGCTGTCTGCCACTTCTCTGTGCCAGGCCCACACAGCCCTGCGGCCCCACTGGGAGCCAGGGTTGAGGGCAGAGGATGGCAGGGCCATGGGCGGCTCACAGAGGTGCCCAGGGCGATGCCGTGTGCCCCATGGGCACGAGTAAACACGGGCTGGCTGGCTGCAGCGGTGCCCAGCTAATGAGTGCCAGACTTTTTATCTGTGCTCAGAAATGTAATGGCAGATGGGGGAAGGGGACAGAGGGGGGGAAAAACAGCCTCATGCCGAAGCCCAAACAGCATTGCACTAGCACGCTCACCAGACATAAAGGACTCTGATTTCAGCAAAGATAAAAGGGTCAGCAAGCACCCCAGACGAATGGCAAGTAGGTTAGAAAAAGATTGCAGTCTGATTCTGCTTTTCTCACATCAAAGGGAAGGTGAACTGAGTTTCAAAAACCTTCCCTAGAGACCTAAAAACATATATAAAATATATATAATATGTAATATTATATATTATTAATATATATTATTAAATATATGTAATAAAATATAGATTGATATATATGTAATTCTTTAAGATCATGACTGATTAATTGCCTAAAATGCGTGTCTTTCCCAAAGATGACATGCCCAGGACTGCCTGGTGGACATGACCCATCCTGCCTGGCACCTCCAGGTGGCATGCTTTCCCCCACCCCACATCACAGGCACTGATAGTCCTCAGTGGCCATTCACATCCTTGATTTTGAACCACTGTTCTTCATACTGAACCCATCCTGCTCTTGATGCTCTCAGCATCCACTTCTTGTCCTCCAATTTTATCCCGACCTTCACCCTTTAGACCTGACATTTGGCGTGAATCCGTTGGTAACCCTGATTGCCCTGTCATGTAATTCAGGTTCTACCGCCAATGACGTGCTCTCGGATAAACTGAACAAATACATGGCTGGCTGGGATCCTCCCCAGCATGCTCCTTCCTCCGGGCTGGCTGATGGGCTCCTTTCCCATTGGACCCCATCCTCAAAGTGAGAACCAGACAGCATCTTAAAAGCTGAATTGGTATTGTCCATCGAACCATATTTTTTTCAATCAACCTGCCACTCTTTGTCTCAACAGGAGAGGTACTGACTTCAGGAAAAGCCCATCTCTCAGATGGTGGTATTAAGGGGTTAGAGTGCGGGTAAGCACTAGATTTGTTGTAAAAAAAAAAAAAAAAAAAAAATTTTTTTTTTAAAAATCTGCATTTGAGACCTAACAGATGTAACCTAGAGGAAAGTACCAAACTAAGAATCAAGACAAATAGGTTTCAGTCCTAGTTCTACCAATGGCCGTGTGGTCTCAGGCAAGTCACTTCCTGATCCAGGCTTCATCTTCCAATCAGAGAATGACAGGATTGTGCCACGTGATCTCCAAGACACCCTCCAGCTTTAATAGGCTTTGATTCTTTTATTACAAGTCTTTCTGAGATTCCATTTTCTCATGTGGAAAATAGTGATAATTTGTCTAGTCCAGACTGCCTCCGAAGGGCTGTTATGAATGTCATATAAGAGAATGCATGGAAGTCCATGGCACACTAATTTTGGTAAGGGAGCCAGGAGACAGGAAACCCTGAAGGCATCCCAGAGCCTAAAGGTTAACAGAGTTGCTGACACGAACTGTGACTGTGAAGGATGCCCCTCTTCCTCATTTCTTCAACTTCACTTTCAAACTGTCCAGAATAGACCTGGATTAAAAGGACACTCATATCTGTCCTATTGAAAAGATGCTTGTTAGGAATAAAATGTCACACATCCCCGTGGTTGGAATTGACCTTGATATTGGGGCAACTGATGGGACCAGTGGAATTAGGCCAAATCAGTGAAGGGATTGGGGAAGGCATGAGCAAGAAGAAGCATTCATAAGGTGTCTCCTGGGTCCTGGTCCCTTGGGCTGCATAATTAACTCAGTCTTTGAAATAATGCTTTGAAGGTGCGATTGGTTATAATAATTATTATTAATATTAGAGCTATTACTATTATTATTATTATTATCATTATTATTACTACTATCTCCTATCTCAATGGTGGAAAACCAAGGTCTCAGAGTTTAGATGCCTATTTCAGAGCTGAGAACCAACATCCAGCCTATCTGGTCTCAAAGCCCACTTCATTGCCTCCTGTAAGGCTGGCAACAGCAGGTTTATCCCTATCTGCGCATTCTGAGCCCCTTACTTCATGAAGGAAAGACATCTGCTGATGGGTCTTAACGCCTCTCAGAGCCAGTTCTCCTCCTCTTTTAGAAACATGCAGGCAACACTTACTGAGACTGACCATGTCCCAGTCCTGTATTAGGTACTGAGTCTATGGGAGCAAGTACAATATGGATCTTGCTTTCAGATCCCCAATGACTTGACTTCCCAGCCTGCTTTTCAGCAACAGGCTGAGTTCAAGGGTCCTCTAAGTTCAATAGTGAGTGATGTAGTTTTGTGAAGACAAGCTGAAAAGAGACAGAGGGGAAGCCATCTGGGAGTTTAAATTTTCATGCCTTCATGCCTCAGTTTGCAGGCAATGTCATGCATCATTTATGTGGGGGGTTTGGTGGCATTTATTTTATTCAAAGTCCATTTATCCTGCACTTTCTCTGGTACCATAGGAGATTTTATGATTCATCAAATCCCTCTTCCCTATAATGTACTTTTGCACACATGCTGATGTGTGGTCTACTCAGATGAGATCTCAGAAAGGAATGAGGGACTGGAGTAAGGTCAGAGGAAAAGGAGTGACCATTTGGGGAAATGCCCACAGCTTATAGTTTACAGATGCTGTGGTATAAAAGGAGGTACAGAAAACTACCTCGAAGAAGTGGGTTTCCAAAGACAGCAACAACCTAGTTCACAGATTACTCAAAGAATACTCTAATTTGTTTTCCACGTCCCCAGCATACTTAAGATCCCCTTGCCTACACAGCCAAAGCCCCAAAGACCATAAACTTGATGAACAAATGTGGGTCCTACCATGAACCTGGTGACCCTTGAGGCTTTCTGTTGAATGCAAACCAAATTTTTCGGTAGCAGACCTTCAGATTGAAGGGTCTGTAAGGGAAAGGTTTCAGTGCAGCATTTGCACAGGCTTACAATTCATTGGGGGAGCCGAGCATATATTTGACTGATGCCCCTACCAGATAACATGGCAGGAAACTCAGCTGAGAGTGGCAAAATGTAGTCCCCAAGTTCATCCGTTTAGTTAAGTGTTGACGCAGTACCTGACCCCCAATGCTGACGTCACCGGAGGGGCAGCGCGCGACTTACTCCAGCCTGGGATCAGTCCTGGAGGACTGAGGGGTTGTAGGAGGGGCCGGGAAGGGAGCCCAGGAACGAACATCCTGGCTTTCTTTCTTTTTTCTTTCTTCTTCTTCTTTTTTTTAAATCTTTGAATAAATGTCACTTTTTGTTGCAAAAGAGGAAACGGTGAACATTTTAGAACATTCCTTTCTTTAATGTAGTTTCTACCCCTCTTCTCCCCAAAACATACTAATTTGGTGACTTCCCCACCCCAACCAGATTCCTCTGAAGATGATTGAAGGGGCTGTAATGTGTCACTCGGCCTTATTTGCTGGATCACGTCTGGAGGGAGAACCCCCCCCCCCCCAGTGAGGGAGCTCAGGGGCCTGTCCTCAGGAAGGGAGCAGGGGAAGAAAATAGTGGCCGTTTTACATTGTTGCATGCAGTATTTCTTGATTGAGGAAAACAAACACCAAATCCTCCATACAATTACTTGGAAACTGCACCCCCTCAAAAAAAATTTTTATGCGCCCCACCATTACTTTATTCTTTCCCCTACCATTCACTTAAAAGAGTGTGTACTATGAGAACTATGATTATTGAGAAGCCAGAACACATGAAACAGTGAGAATTTGTGCTGAGAGGCTATGCTGTTTTACATTCTCTGGGTATCAAGCACCTGTGTTGACAGGATCACACATGGGGAAAGGGACCCATGAGTCCTGATTCCTCACTCTCCCCTCTCAGGCCCCTAACTGAAACTCTCCCACATAGATATCAGATGAAAATACGCTGTCTGCAGATTTCTCCATCTGTAGACTTCTCTCTTCACCTGAGCACACTTTTGCTTACATCAAAGTTGAGTCTCCTCCATCGTCATTTCACAAGGGTCCATATCACCCTTTCAATTGTTATCTCTCATGTTTGAAACCACAAAGAGTCTCTAACTCGTTCCCCTGAGCATGGCCTCATCAAGTGTCCTAAGAAGGCCCACCATTGCAAAATAACCATGGTGATAAAGATCCCAACCCACCTCCCAGAGAGCTCCAAGGGCAGACGGGAATTACTTATTCTAGTGAAAGTCACAATACTTGGTCATTTGTATACATTGTCTTATTTAATTCTCACACAACCTGTGAAAAGATAGCATTATTGTCCCTATTTTATAGGTGGAGACAGTAAAAGGATATATAATCTAGGTTTGCCCAGGCTTACGTGAATTGCAAATGGCGGAACTGGCAGTCAAAGCCACTTTTCTTTGATTGCAAAGATCTGTATTCTTTCCAAGAGACTATCTCCTTAAGACAGGGATGGAAGGTAACACATAATATCACACCTCACCTCTCAAACAGACAAGAGGTCTGGAGTAAAGTTTACTGAGGCCTGACTATTATCAGTGCTCATACCATTGCATGTGCATGCATGTGGCATGAGAGCAAGAGACATGGAGAAAGAGAGACTGACATTTCTCTCCTTAGGAACACTATGGCCCTCTATACTGGAACTCTCGATGTTCCTTGGTTATAAACAGCAGAAAAGCCACTCAAACTAATTCAAGGATTAAATTTAATGTTTTAAGTGATACCAGGTATCTCATAGACTCAAGGACCACGAGAAGGTCAGGAACAGATCAGCATCAAGGATTGCAGACTGACTCTGAGTACTGACATCAAATAGTCAATTATCTTCCATCAGCATTTCACTCCACTTATAATTCAAATTCCCAGGAGATTAAATCTGGCTTAAATTGTGCAATCATGGACCCACCCTGGAGCAGGGTGCCAGGACTGGTGTTTCCCCAGTGGCCACATGGAATGAGGTAGAGGCATTCTCCAAAGGAAAGGAAGGAAGCTATTATCAAGAGAATGGGGGATAGAGAGATACTGGGCAGGAAAAGAATGAATACTCATTACCCAGACTCCATCTTTTGCTCTAGTCAAGGTAAGTCTAGTGGTCAGGGAATCTTGCTTTTGGTTCTAGGCTTAAGTGATAGCTAGGAAGGCACATTCAGAAACAGATACAGAGCTGAAACTCATATTCTTTCGGATCCTACTCTTCTCATATGACTTAGCATCACCAATGTCTTCAGGTGCCCTACCTTGTCCCCATCTCTGATGGGCTCAGTCAATGCAGAATTCTAATCATCCTGTTATACCTGCCTGTTAGACACCTATTCCCTCATTTTCATGATAAAGTCAAGAAGTGGCCACTCATCCATCCTTCTGACTGTATGTGAAGTCCAACCATTAGTCCAGTCCCTGAATCAATGAGGACAGTGTTCAGACCATTCAATGAGGATGAAGAAAGGTCATGTTAGGTAGTAGCTCCCAACTCTTCAGGAACTCTAAAATAGGGAAAACTCTCAAGAAGTCACTCAGTTGGACAACTGAAGTCTTCATGGTCCCAAATAATGAAAATATGATCTCTGATTTATTGTTTGGGTGAGTCTCTGTGATGACCCTAATTCTGGACCCATGAACAGTCGCCCAACAGGGGCTGGGAAGAAGAGTCAGTGGAGGCCAAGATAGGTCACCAGACAGCTGGCACACCAGGGCACAGAGCACCTGCATTACCATGCCCTATCCTGACAAGCCCACTCACTTTCCCTTTGCTTTCTTGATGGGTGGTAGGCAGTGTTTGTTTTGGCAACCCCAAAAATAAGTCACACCACATAGTCTGAGAAGGAGTAGTAAGTGTTGTGCACTTGCAAATGGCCAACACAAGGGAAACCCATGTTTTACTTACAACTTTCAATTTCTCTAGTTAAGAAGAGTTCAGAGCTTGAGCTACAAACGAGTCTAGGAAATAAAACAATGAGATGTTTGCTCTAGGTCTACCTCACTTTATCTAGTAGCTTCATTCCTGGAAGTGTGTTCTGCAGATCAGTATCAATTCGTGGTGCCTGTTGACTTACAGCATGGACCTAGTTTTGCTTTATCCTTATACGGTAAATTTTTATTATTAAATAGTCTTCCAATGCTTTAGCTTTAGGTATCTCTGTTTTCCTTCTCTCCAGCCTCTCTGCCAAAGGACAGCATTTTGTGAGAAAAAGACAAATGACTAAATATTTCCATCTGCCATTTCTCTTAAACCCCATAAGAGCCCCGTGAAGTTGTACTGTATTTTATAGATTTGACAACTGAAGTCCAAAACCACATACCCAGTGACAAGCGACAGCAGGGCTCCAACCTATATATCCTTATAAGACTGAACCTCAAGTAGCATATTATTGTTTAATCTCCAATGGGTGTTTGTGAAATGTCTGGAAAGGGCATGAAAACTGCTCTGTCTCCAGTTGACACTATAATCAATCTGTTCATCATTCATTTAATGCACTGACTCATTCATATGCTCGGAGGTGAACAAGACAGTATCTTGGTGGAGCTCACACTTGAGAATGGGCTTTTTCATCCAAAGTAACTAGCAGCACTGCACTTATATAAGATCACCCAGTGATTTCTATGAGATAGAAGTTCCTTGGCCCAATAGAGTTGACCCCCAGCCCAGATCCCATCTGGTAGCCACTGTGTCCATACACCACTGGCTGTAACTTTGTCCTATCACACCGGACAGCTGTATAGCTGTCCCTTTTCCTGGGGAATTAACTCCTGCTGTTGCCCACAAGACCGCACCCCATCAGTCCCACCCATCTCCAATGGAAGCCCATAGTCAGTGACTTATGTGTACAGCAAGGGCGTAATGAGCTGACCTCCTTGACTTAGGTGGGACTAGTGTGTAACCCACACTCCAACTCTTCCTTCCGGGCTCAGACTGAAACAGTCTCCATCCCAGTCAGCACCCTTACTTAGATATTTGCTTCTGCTCTGTCCTGCTCCCTGACCCCACCTTGTCAGAAGATTGCAGCCTCAATAAATCACTGGACTCCCCATCTCAGACTCTGTCTAAGGGAACCCGACCAAAGACACCTAGTCTGACTTCATTTTGTACCAGAAGAGTTTACAAAGTATAGGTCCTTGTAAATAACATGCATGCCATGTTCAGCATTCTGATTGGGTCTTCTTCTACATTAGACAAAATCAGCAAGATCTAGTTCCATTTGCATGGTTTTATTTATATTGAAGGTGAGGGAACAGTGGTCTCTTATAATGTTCGGAACTTTTCAAAAACCACATGGTCATCACCAGTTTCCCAATAGTCTAGGTAGTCTAGGTCTAAACCAGTTTTGTTTTTGTTTTTTGTTTTTTGGGTTTTTTTTTTTTTTTTTTTTTTTTTTTTTTTTGAGAACATCACACCCCCCGTTTGGAATCATGAGGTTTCCCTTTGGAGCATTGGCGTTAACATAAGTGTGAGCTGCAGTGAAAATTAATGCACTGCCTGATCATTTCCACAGAGCCTTTGGTGAGGTTGATGTTGAGCTTGTTGGATAATTATCTGTTTTTTAAAAAATCTAGGCATCCTTTTATACATTGCAATTTCTGTTTGCAAGTTTCTCTTCAAGTTTACTGAACCGTTTAATTAACTTAAGTGTTTAAACTTCTAGAGGTGTTGATTGATTCTAATCAGTATTTTCTGCTACTCTAATTGAAGCCTTCCTCTCTTGGACTATTGTCAGTGAAGCAAAAAATAAAAAATAGAGCAAAATGTTGTTTAGTCTTTGGCATAATCCAACATAAATTTAGTTGGGCCCATAATTGCATGAACTTCAAGAGGACAGAATGGAGCCAATTTCTGTTCCCTTTGAAGTTGGAGAGCCAACCCCGGGAGGGGAGACAGTGCAGCCAGCATAGGGAGGAGATCCTACAACCTCTCACCATGACTTGGACTTCAAGCCAAGCCACTGTCAGGTTCGGCAGATTTCACTCATCATGGAAGCTCACTCAGTCGGGGGATGTTTGCAGGGACGCGTGCCATCGAGAGAAAGCACTTTTCTCTTTTAACAGCTCTTCTAATCTCAGGAAAACAAAACAAAACAAAAATCACCCCAACCTCCCACCTCCCGCAGTAACACCCCAAGCAAATGCAACCCTGACCCCTAGGATAAGAGCTGCCCCGCACTGAAATCTTTCTGCTGGGAGTGAGGATGGGAGCCAGGCTTCAGAACCGCAGGTGTTCAGATGGCCTGGGGGTTGTGTTTGTGTGCCCTTTCGAGGGCCATCCGAAGGGGAGAGAGGCATGTGGGAACAGATCTGGGGAGCATCTCCGACCAACAGGTACCCAAGACAGTAGCCTCCGAGACCACTCCCCAACTTCAGCTTTTGAAGACCCAGTTTCCTGTTGCTTTCAAAATGATTTTCTGGCAAGCTGCCGTGGTCTGTCCTGAGACAGTTCTGTTCTAGTTGACTTCTGTTCGGCGCAAAATAATGTATTATGGATATTGCATTTTTCTGCTAAGAAAATGTCGACTGCTGAACTAGATCAAACCGCCCTCCAGTCCTTCAGTGCTGACTCATTTTAATTATTGAACTTCTCTCCCTGGAAACTGTGCTCTGTGCTGTTTGCCGAAAAACTGGCAGTTTTAACACAATTTGGGAACTTTTCATAGATTGATCACCCCAGGAAAACAGGCAGCTGATCACCAGAGAAATTCTGCAGTTAAGATTAGTTTGCTGTTTGATGACACTGAAGAAGTGAAATGTGTCCTAGGGACACATTTCACTCCCTACCATCCATCCTGCTTCCCTGGCTGCCTTCAGAACAATACCGTCCTCTGCATGTAGCCAGGAACCCTTTCTTCCTCTGTACTTCAGGGGTCCACTTCTAAAGCCATGGCAAGCTTACCAATGGCCAGTACAATCCCTGCCTCCTCCAATTCTCTTAACCTCTCTCTGCTTCAGCCATTCCCTTCCAGCCACACTCAGTTTTCTGCTTTGGAAACACTCCTAGCTCCTCCCTACCTCAGAGCCTTTGCACATGCTAGTCTATCTAGTAAGTTCTCCTTCTTCTAATCTGCATATATGGTTGGCAACCCTGGCTACCTAAGAGGATACCCTTGGGTTTCATCTCCAGATCAATTACACCAGAACCTCTGGAGAGAGGGTCCACCATCCGTTATTTTCAAAAGCTCCATGGGAACCATCACCTTAGATTTTCATGTGACTGGGTCCTCCCCATTTATCAGGTCTCAGCTTCAACAACACTTCCTAGAGAAGCATTCCCTGCCTATCCCTTCGAAAGGAGCCTGAACATTAACCCCCAGACTTTAGGATCACACACTGATTTTATTGTAATATTCAGCACTATCAAAAGTTGTCTTTTCCATTTTTTGTTTATTAGTTTATTGTCCTCATACACCAGAATTTAAGCTCTAAGATAGCAAGAATCTTGTTCATCTTGTCCACTTCTATATCATCAGAACGTATGCTTGAAATATAGTAGGTACTCAAAACATATTTGCTGGGTGAGTGAATAAATGAATGAATGGATAGATAAATGAATGAATGAGTAAATGAGTGAGTGAATGAATGAGATTCCTAGTCCAAGTTCCTATTTTTGATAGTATACTTTCCCTGATGATTGCCTCAGTACACTCAGGGAGAATATATTTATTCTACTGACAACCATCATTTTCTGCTTTAGGTCCTCCTAACATGAGAATGCAGAGAATTTTGATGAGTGACAACTAAAGATTTATATTACCGCATCATCATATCAATATTAGAAGTTCTGTGAAACTGTAGATTTGTAATGTCCTCTCCTACATGTCCCACACGTGGCCATTGCCAGCAAGCCAATATTTTAGTGTCCTGAACCCGCATCCTCCCACTCCACTCTCAAGCACAGTGGAGGCGTGAGAGCACCTCCCTTTCCTGCCCAGTTCCCTTGCCTTCCCATCTAAGCTTCCCAGAGGAGCATTTAGATAATATACTGGTTATGAGTAGAATCTGATTAGAATAACTACTCAAGAGCACTTATGATCACCAAAGCAGCATGGAGTGGTTATGTCTTAGGATTCTCTACTACTTTAAGCACCATTTTCTGCTCATCCCTACTCCCAGATACTTGCTGGGTTGATGTCCTCCTTTAAACATTTGCCTAGAACCTTCCCCAGCAAGTGCCATTATCATGAATCTCCCCACACTCATCCTTTGGCCACCATGCATCCCGACGTGAACAAGCCTGATGGGTACTTCTGGGGGCCACAAGGAACACAGTTCACCCCTTCCCCAGGGCTGCCTCCAATTTCCCTTTAAAGCAAAGCCACTATTCTCTAAAATGGAAAGTATGGCTCCAAATTTAGCCAGCCAGTCTTCCAGAAGGGGTTCCATTGTTCTACTTAAGGATAGGAATATGAGAAACAAATGTATATATACGTATCCACTTCCCTTCCCTGCCCACTTATCATCATGCTTGGTGACCAAGCACCAGACTGCTTTTTCTTACTTGTCTTGGCAATTTATGCACACCAGAAAGTGTGTTTCTGCTTTAGAGAACCAAGAGATATTTCTGGGAACCTGAGACAACAAATTCACCTTCAGAAGGCAAGCGGCTAAATATTTATAGCGTATCAGAGTCTGACTAATTCTCGGCCATTGTGAAAATGTGTGGCGATGCTTGGGCTGGCGTGAGGGACATCTGAGGTCCAGGACTGGCTCTGCAGCCCAGAAAATTCAGGAACTGGGTAATAGTAGAGCCATCTTGTAAAGAAGCAGCTTGGGGATCCTGATAGAACTACTGTATAATCCAGAACAGTTTCTGAGTGTACACAGAAGGCGTCCACACCTCAAAAACTGGGCTGACCACTCACTCATTCATATAGTCATACAACGTATGAATAAATATAAGTGAATGTGTGAATATTTATTCATTTGTTGAATTCATTCATTCATTCATTCATTCATTCAGAAGCAGCCAGCATGTTGTTTCCATGAGGATCTGGGCACTGGGGCTACAACAGGGAACACAGAACAAAGGTTCCCTCCTAATGGAACTTAGAGGTACAGACAGATGGCAGACCAATTTGTAAAATGTATATAGTACATCAGATGGTTGACAAGTGCAATGGCGAAAGTAACATGGGAGACGGATTATAAGGAAAAGGGTCCTGTGTGGAGACTGCAGTGTTAACTAAGGTGGTCAGGGAAGACCTGGCCGAGAAGGTGACACGTGAACAAAGACATGAAGGACATGGGGAAGCCAGCATGCAGGCTGGCAGGTGGCGAGGTCTCCAGCCCTCGGGCAGGGATGTGCACAGTGTGTGGCAGTGAGGCCAGTGTAGCCAGTGTTAGGGGAGAGTGAGCAGGATTGGAAAGGTCGGCTGGGGCTGATCAGGAGGGTTTGGGAGGGCAGGGTCTAGCCTGGGGTTTCATTCCAAGTGTGATGGGGGCATTAGAGGTTCTCAAGCAGAGGAGTGGCAGGAACGATTGAGGGTTTTTTGAAGATTTTATTTATTGGAGAGAGAGAGTGAGCACATGCACACGCATGAGCTGGGGGAGGTGCCGAAGGAGAGGGAGTCTCAGGCAGACTCTCCACTGAGCACGGAGCCCCATGTGCAGCTCCATCTAATGACCCTGAGATCATGACTTGAGCCGAAATCAGGAGAGGGATGCTTAACCAACTGAGCCACCCAGATGCCACCCTCAACCTCCCAACCCCTGCCCTGACTGAGATTTTAACAGGCTTGTTCTGGCCGTCATACCAGGAAACAATGGTCCAAAAGGCATAGGAAGGGAGGAGACCTGTTAGGAGGCTGCTGCCATCGTCAGGGCGAGGCAGGCTAGCAGCCTAGACCGGGGAGTAGCCATGGATTCTGGAGACAGTTGCAAAAGAGCGCCACCTCTGGTAGCTGACGGACCTGGCGCACTGCGGGGTTTTTGGGGCCATGAAAGCAAACAGTTCCCATGGGAGCCCACTTCCAGCAGACGGGTCCACTCCAGAATCAGGAGCACCAGAGGGACCCGGAAGGGAACACAAAGGGAGTTCCTGGTCTTACTGGGAGCAGCTTTGCTTTACAGAGCACTGAATATGTACCAGGTCCTGTGTGAGCCACTGAGCCTACATAACTCCCTTCCTGCTTCCTAGAACCCTGTAATAAACACACCGTTGTCCTCATTGATAAGGAAACTGAGGCTTGGCGCCAGGCCCCCTGCCCCGCACTGGAACAGGGCCTCCAGCTCCACTTCCAAGCTCATGCTCTTAACCATTAATGATGCTACTCAGAATCACATTTGAAGTATTTTTCACCAAGTTCAAGAAAAATTATGAATTGTCCTTCTTCCTTGAAGGCTTTTAAAACTACAGAACCAGAGCACTTGGGTGGCTCAGTGGGTTAAAGCCTCTGCCTTCAGCTCAGGTCATGATCCCAGGGTCCTGGGATTGAGCCCCGCATTGGGCTCTCTGCTGAGCAGGGAGCCTGCTTCCTCCTCTCTCTGTCTCTGCCTGCCTCTCTGCCCACTTGTGATCTCTGTCTGTCAAATAAATAAATAAAATCTTTTAAAAAAAATAAAATAAACCACAGAACTGGTTTTCCAGACTGAGAATAGCTCCCCCGTCGGCCGATGCCAGAGAGAGACCCCTCATCAAATTCTCACTCTCTGGTCTCCCATTTACATCCTGTTTTCCTTGTTGCCCAGATCCCCTGCCCCCAATTCAGCAGGAGCTCCATAGCTGGTGACAGGCCCCAGGGTTCAGAGTCCCAGGGGTGACATCCCTTGTGGTTCAGAGGAGTCCTCTCCCTGGAGATCTGACGGGCCCCCTTCGTCATTTGATGGGGGAGAGTGAGCCCCTTGGTCTTCTCTGCAATAAGTGTGTAACATATGGGAGGCTTTTGAGGCAGTTTCTTTTCCCCCAGGTGAACTCACTCAATGAGGATACCATGTCCCAGGCTCATTTCCAGGTGTGGCAGATTTTATATCTATCAGCCTAGGACACTAACCATATTCTTTACTGTTCAGAAAAAAGAAAAGAAAAGGAAAAAAAAAAAAAAAATTGGGTATTGAGCGCCCTCTATGTGCCAGGCGATGTGCTAGGATGTGCTCTGATAAACAAACTGGGCTCAGCCCCTGATCTCATGGGACTACATGTAGGCTATTGGGGGAGCCAGACATTAAAACCAAGAGACCCCTTTGTTAGGGTTTAGAGCAGGAGTAGCGTTTGTGGTCTAAAGGAAAGAAACATGATTTTGCATGTCGAATGACAAAGGAGCCAGGCCTTGCCTGAATGGTAAGAGGAAGTGTCCTTGAAGAAATGGTGAGCAGGCTGCTTTCTGGAGGGTGGGTAGTTCTCCTTGTGTGTGGGTGGGGGGCAAAAATAAGTGGTCCAGACAGGGGCCTTGTAGCAAGGGAAGCTATGATGAGTGTAAGGGGCAAAGAAAGCCAGTCAAGGCTTGGTTGCAAAATGAGGTAAACGTTTAGGCAAGCCCACCAGATATAGAATTCGATCTTTAGCCTGAGAGGCTAAAGACCAAAGACCCTTCGGAAGATGAGTGAAAAGAGAAATAATGATATTCACTTTAGCCAGGCCCCCTCGGCCTACATTACAGGAGACACATTGGCGGGACGAGGTGGACAGAGGAGACCCCTTACCAGAGATAATCGCAGTGTACTCACACAAGATAATCTGTTTTACACGGAATTTGCCTGGACAGAGAATCTTAGCATATCTGACCTGGAAGAGGTCTTAGAGTGCATTCCTCTAGTCCAGCTGCATTATTCCATGGAGGAGAAACTTGACCTAGAGAGAAGCGACTTGCCCAAGGTCACGTGGCCACTTAAATCAGAGTCAGCTCTCAAACCCAGGTCTTCTGACTCAGAGCCTTGCGATTGCAACCACTGCTTTAGTCATCTGTATCTGCATAAAGACTTGGCTCTTTCAGAGTATGAATGGTGTTATATTTAGTATTGATCTCCAGTGTTTGAGGGGAGTAAGCAGACAGTATATGTGGAATGGATGAACAGAGAGGTAGGGGGGTAGATGGATGGATGGAAGGATGGATGGAAATATGGAAGGTTGGATGGATGGGTGACTTGAAAGGATGCTGTTTCTTCTAGACTCCCTAAACTTCCATAACAACAGGGGAAAGATATTTTGTACCATTCTCAGCCTGTCAATAACCAATGTCATGGCTGGGTCAGCCCTTGTGGTTCAGCAATAACCATTAGGAAACTTTGAAAAAACACAGACTTATTACTTACAAGCCCTGGAAATTACACGGTACACCTGGGGCCACACAGCCGGGTTGCAGGTAGAGAGAAAGCACACACAGGCCTGGTTTAATTAGGGTGGAAGGTGGGAGCCTAGGTTTCCCACACCCACTCTTTATTGGTGAATTTGAAACTTAAGAGCAGGAATTTAATGCAGAGAAAGAGCAATGATAAATGGCCCAAATGATCTGTTATTGAAATCAACCAAGATCACTAAAACAAAGGAGCCTTGGTGATGATGGTGGCCTGACCCTTTATCCAGTGGTGTGTTTATTGGAGACAGTCCCTTTCGAACAGAGGCCTCAGTAATCAAAACTTACGTGAGGCACTTGCCTTACACAAAAGGGTGAAAACAACTGTCAGGGTTCACAAAAGAGAAATCACCCTTCCCTGGGTGAGAACCATACTTCATGACTCCCTTCCCCCAAAATATACCTACTCTAAGTCATGGCAGCCACTCTGGGCCGGGACATCAGTGTGATCCCATGGGACACCTTCCTTACCCAAGACTGGGCCCCACGAAAGCGGGGTCCCTGCAAGAAACTGATAAACCCACTCCGTTACTCAAGATGGCAGGCAGCCCGGGATCAGCTGGGTCATTGCACTGAGTCCTTATTCCAACTGGAGCAGAGCCTAGCTTGCTAACCGTCCAAATTGAATTTTAAAAACTTGAATTAGGTCACCATAAAGATCTGTTTCTTTTAATGGCAGAAAGCCCAGTTTCCCAAGTGTTTCCTCTGGAGCTCATTCTTTGCCACCCCATGACTCCCGTTCATCCAGCACCCCACTAGGGACACAGAGTGAAATGCTGAAGACATATGATCGCGAGTGACGATAAGCTCAGGACTGCTTGGAGGGACTCGGGGGGGATATTGCCAAAACATGCCCTGACAGGAGTCTCCGCATTGGATGCCCACAGCAGTGCTGGAGAGCGGGGCTGTCTCAGTTACAGATGAGGAGCGTGAGAGCTCAGGGTCTCAGGGCCTTGCCCTCCACAGGCCAGTATTCGGACTTAGATCTACCGGGCACAACAATCCCAGTTTCCTTGCCACGATACTGATATTCCAAACAGGCTGACTTCCTACTTGTGGTTATTCAGAAGGTAATCATCGTAACTAATGAACACAGAGTACTTTGCCATCGGCCAGCATTTATGGGTCACCTACTATATGCAGGGATAGAACAAGAACCACCTGTCCGCAGTCTTCTGTGGGTCTGATGTGCCACCAAGAGACTTATCTCAGGCCAACTGGACATTCCTCTCGGATCTCAGAGCACGAAACGAGAGACTTCATTCCGGCCCCCAGGCAGCTGCTTCCTCCGAATATGACCTGTGTGGGGGAGATATTTAGCCTCCTAAGCCTGGGGGGTCCCGCTCTACCATATGGGCACAGTTATTTGTATACTGCAGATTCCCAACAGGATACAAATGGCACCCCCACTATTGGATCATTTGAGGAAGGCATATTACCAAAGTGCGAGCATGAGAGAACCCCCAGGGACAAGACGCCAATCCACGGATGCTAACCCCGTGTTTGTTACTACCCTGAGGTCCAAAGGGGCAAAGGCGAGAGAAATTACCAGAAGCTGGAAGGAGGGAGATTCTTGTGGGGTTGGCAGCCCTGAGACGGGCAGTGGTTTTTAGGACACAGCCCACCCAAACAGCCTCAGGAGGTAGGGACCAGGTGCGGAAGGACCCTGATCTCCCTGGCCTCCTCCCTCTTCCTTCCTCCCCAGGGGCTGCCATTGGCAGAACCCTACAAGAGCCAGCCAAGACAGAGTACACAGTGAATGTCCCAGACAGAGAGGAGGAGGGCAGAGAGGGAGTCTGGAGGCGCACATGGTACCTATTCAATCAGCAACAAAGTGGCCTTAGGAAAATGAGATGAAAAAGAGTTGTTTTCTAACCCGGGAATAAGAACTTCCTGTCACCAGTCTTCTATGAGCTAGGCAGTATGTCACCAAGAAGGGGATGAGAGTGATCTACAATCTAAAAGAAGAGCAGAATAGAATCTGTGTCTCTCCTCTTTGAACAGAACCCTGAAGAACTGGGTTACAAGACAGTGTCATTCAAGGGGCTTCGAACCCGGGCATCCTGGGTGTGGGTCTGGATCTCCCACCTACCGGCTGGGTAACCTCAGTCCTTCCCCTCTCTCAGCTTCTGAGCCCTCACTTGCAAGTCAGGGACCCTACTGCCCACATTGCAGGGTGCTATGAAGCTTAAAGGGGACAGAAAGGGACACTCATAATGCCTGGCACTTAGTAGGTGCTCAAGAAATATATTACGGAACAAGTGAGTGAATGAGCAGTTCCTAGGATCCCTTCTGACTCTCGGATGAGAGGGATCTGATTCTCTGGACTGATTGTCAGGTTCTAAGGAAGGGCCTGTGACATCTGGGCAAGGTATCAAACTTTGGGCGAGGCGTAGGGTGGGATGGTGGTTGGAGGGCGGGTCACTGCAGGGTCTGCAAAAGAAAGGGAGTCTCAGTGGAAACAATTCATCTAAGACTCTTGCCCAAGTCATAGCCTTCTACAGGCTGTGGCAGCCTCTGTGAAAATGGGATTTGAATATAAGCTAGCAATTTGGATAGAATGCCCAATTTGTCAAAGTAAGGTTCTTCTGGTAATATATTAGAAACGACTATGAACATCGTTGGCCAACTCCCAAGTATGGGTGGATAATTGAGAATTAACTATTATGAGACTTTCATGGGGAGATACAAATTACACTTAAAGGATGAGGAACTTGAGGGAAGGAAGCTGACATTCGTGGACTATCTTGGGATCCAACCTGCCCATGTAACAAAGACCCCAGTCTTCACAGAGCTTACCTCGCAGAGGTAACAGACCATACTCAAGAGACATAATCATGTCTTTAAATCTACAGTGTTGGGGATTGAATTATGTCTCCCAAGAAGATATGTTCACGTCCTAACCACACCCCAGTCTTCACAGAGCTTACCTCGCAGAGGTAACAGACCATACTCAAGAGACATAATCATGTCTTTAAATCTACAGTGTTGGGGATTGAATTATGTCTCCCAAGAAGATATGTTCACGTCCTAACCACGATTTGTAGGTGTTTGCAATCTTTAGATAAGCTATCTAGCTGATCTCCCGCTACCTGAAGTAGTCTCAGCCTGCTACTTCTCCGCCATCTTGACTCCTCTCCGTCTTTCCTAGGTTTTTTGTTTTTGTTTTTTTAAGATTTTATTTATTTGACAGAGAGAAAGAGATCACAAGGAGGCAGAGAGGCAGGCAGAGAGAGAGGGGGAAGCAGGTTCCCCGCTGAGCAGAGAGCCCAATGTGGGGCTTGATCCCAGGACCCAGAGATCATGACCTGAGCCGAAGGCAGAGACTTAACCCACTGAGCCACTCAGGGGCCCCAACTATCCTAGGTTTTTAACCAGCAGTGACTTTTAGACTTTAATAGGTGTATGTCATGTGGTAAAACAAGGGGATGGGCAAATCATCTTGGACCCACCCTTATCCCCATGAAACCATACCCACGTGGTTTCCCCACAGGCATCCTGTGTTTGTTGTTCTTTTGAATTTTTGCCCCCCAGATGGCCGCTGGTCCCAAAGAAGTTGTCAGGAATTCCAGACTCTGTAAGTTCATGGCCTCAGATTCTCTCCACCCTCACCTCTGTCCAAGTTTATGAAGCATCATTTCCTGTTTCTTCAACTCAGGTGGCCTCAGGTGTAAGCCAGGCTGGGCTCTCAGCAGCAGGGGCCACGGAGAGAAGACGGAAGACGGAGCTGCATTAGATAGGAATAAAGTGATTGGACTAATCCATTTCTCTCTGTGGGCCGTAGTGGAAATAGTAAAACCCTTGGGGGAAAAAAAACAGTTCCTTAAAGTATGCACTCCCTGCTTTTCCGTTAACTCTGGGCAACCTTGGGCAAGGTGCTTGAAACCCTGAGCTGCTGGGTTAACATCAATGAGGGGTTTGAGATTCTGTTTAAACTACGAAGAGCTGCACAGACATCAGGTATTGTTATAATTGTAACAGTAGCAGTGGGGTGAGACATGGATCGTTCCTAAAATTCACTCCTACATGATTTATGGCTTCTATCTGCCTAATCTACACCAGCATCTCTACTGGGTCTGTTGATCCTGGTGCTTATTTTCCTACTTTTTTTTCCCTTTTCCATATGTATAAAAGCATAATTAATAGTCAATTTACTTTTGATTTGAACATAATAAGCAGCATGCTATGATGAGGGCTTTACGCATACCCAGCAACTTAGGCTGAGCTCCTCCACTAATCATCATTCATTTATTCAATCTTTGCTTCTTACTTAAATGAACCGGCTTCTCATAATGTAGTTATTCTGACACACAGATGCTGGAACCTCTCTTCTATTGCTCAAGTATGTTGAGGCTGTTAAATGGAATTTGATTCTGTGTAGCGGTGATCACATACCCTCTATCCATTATTGGGTTTAATCTGGTCATGGTTCAAAAATTACTGAGCCTCAGGGCACCTGGGTGGCTCAGTGGGTTAAAGCCTCTGCCTTCAGCTCAGGTCATGATCCCAGGGTCCTAGGATCGAGCCCCGCATCGGGCTTTCTGCTCAGCAGGGAGCCTGCTTCTCACCCCACCCCCGCCTGCCTCTCTGCCTACTTGTGATCTCTGTCTGTCAAATAAATAAATAAGATCTTTAAAAAAAATCACTGAGCCTCTGTTATGTGCAGAGCATAGGAAGGAGTTGGTAAAGTGGAAGAACAGACTTGGAAATTAAAGCAAATTAGGTTGTTATTTCAAGCTCCCCTGTCTGCTGTCTTCATCACTTGAACCAAGTCCTGACCCCTTCCTGTGCTCGTCTTCTCTTTGGGAAAACCGAGGAAGTCATGCGTGTCTCTCAGGTGAGAAGTACCTAAGATATCCATAAAGCACTTGGCATAATAACCCAAAATAAGAATAGATGGGATGTCACACTCATCCATTTATTTACGCTTCAGTTTTTCTCTCCTACACATCATGTACGATGTTCCTCTGCGTAGAGGTGGGGATGTGTTTATTTCCAAGAACTTACCATCTAGTAGGAAAAAGAAAAATACACACAAGTAATATTGACCCAAGATAGAGTGAAAGAGGTAGTAAAGTACAGGTTCAAACTTTTACAGCCTCATGTGGAACATAAGTTAATGCCAAAGATGTAAAGACTTTATTTATTTATTTGTTTATTTATTTAAGATGGAAAGTCTTTAAATGATGCTTCGAAGATTAGCAGGATCCTAATATATGGAAAAGAGAGAGTATTCACCTCGGTAGTTGATCCAGAAGAGCCAATAGCACCCTATTGGCTAGCACCATGAAGAATTCATCTGTGTCTGGCCAACCAAGTTGGTGGCACTACAGTGCTGATGGTTCCCGTAGAAGGAATCGGTCTTTATCTCCTTATGCGGCATGGATGGATTTCTTTAGGTTCTCGATCAGAGACAATTCCCCTATTGTGAGCTGCAGACTCTGAATGGGACAAGCTCTGGTTGTTGACTCAAACCCCTCTGAGCAGACTTGCCTAATTTCTCTTCCCGCCCGGAGTTACCACTGTTCTATGTATACTCCTACTTTGCATCTGTCAGATTTGATTTCAGTTGTTCATTTACATGTCTGAGTGACCTGAAGGATGGGGCTCTTATTGTATACATCTCGTGGTGCTGCCCAATTCCTTGAACATATGGGATTCTCTCTTAACATGTATTGAGCAAATTGAAGTTCTTCCTGCCTTCCCTACTCCCAAGTTTATTATAGCTATATCATGAGAAAGTCTCAGTGGTGGTGAGATGTACCAGAAGAAAGCACTGACAGCCAGAACCCAGGTTCATGAAATGTGGCGGCTCTTCTCCCATCTTTGGGAAGATCTTTGGTATCTCACATCTCAACACCCAAGTGGCATATTCCCCAGCACCCCCCAAGACAGCATGCCTTTCTTCATCTCCACTGTAAAGGGGTGGGACTCCATTATCTCGGATATTCTTCCTGCAGGAAAAATTCCATGAGACTCTGATGTCTGGGCTGAGGGTCTGTGGTTAGAAAAACAGTTACCCAGGAAGGCATCTAAGCCACAAATGCTCTTGTCTTGTTGTCAAGGGACATTTTATTTGCAAGAATCCCAAAAGTGTTCCAGAAGTCCAAGCTGGGTGTCCATCACTCCACTCCCAAAGAAAACTGTTCTCTTTCCCTCTTTTCTTATTTATAAAAGAAGAGTATTGATTAGCAAATCGTAATGCCCTCTTCTTGTTTTCATGCCTGTTGGATTAAACCACTCCTCACTCAGCATCCATGGAGAGAGACAGCCATTGGAATAGGACATATGGCCAGGCCCAACCAGAAGCGACAGTGAAGTCCTTCCCATGTCCTGCCATCATCCATCCCCACCGATGGCATTTCATAGCTCTGGCCAGCCCCAGCCTTCCCTTGAATCATATTCCCCAAACTTGTAACAAGAGTCCCATGAGTCACTTTAAGCTACAAATTCTGAGCCCCTCACCCGATTCCTTGAACTTGAATCACCCAGAGTGGGACTGAGGGCTCTAGGGATTCACAAGCAGGGATTTGATGAGCCAGTTTGGGAATCCACTTGGATTCCAACTGTGAAGTTCTATGGGACCCTGACCCACCGAGGTTCATCATTGCTGTTCAGCCGAAATGGCAACTCCATTTGTCACCCAAACAAAGGGAAAGGCGAGGAGAGCACTTGCTGGAGGGGAGGCATTTTTCAAGCCTTGCCGTGGGGCCTTCGGGTAGTGCTCATTTGCACACCTGCATATTTTGCCCAATTTTCCAGCGTAACCCTCTGTGAATAATTGTAGTTTTGCTAATTGAATCAGAGAGCACCTGTTTCTTAATCAATATTAATGCATCTCACAGACGCAGAATTTGTAATGAATCATTCTAGGTGGGGAGAGATTAAATTTTTTAAAAAGCATCCGGTGTTCATCTGCAGGCCAGAACCCAGTCTGGGGATATGGGGACTAGGGGAGCAGAGGGGGGTTGCTAGGTAGGAAGGAACCCTGAGATGCCAAACCCCGTGATGGGGCTTTCCATCCAGCTACTACTGCCCACTTCTCTTTCCCCTCTCTTTGGAAAAAGGAAAACAGAGCCCATAACCTGCCAGCCCCCAAATGCCTGTGCTTCCATTGCTTCTGTGAAAGGTCCTCACTGCCTCTGACCCCTTTCTGATTTTCAGTTTTACTGAACACTCTGATCCTGCACTTTCCACCATAGACTCTCTCTTGATCTCACAGTGAATCGGAAGGTGCTTGGTTCAACCACCCGATGTATGGCAGAGTGTTCCAGGAGGCAGGAAACTGAGCTCTGGGCCTGCCAGGGCCCCCTCTTGACTCTTTGACCCAGGAACTTGGATTTCTATACTCCTGATCCCTCCATAATCCCAGTTCAGAGATTGCTTTCTGCAGGGAAACGTCCCCTTCTTCTCCTCCCTGCACAGCCTGAGCTAGAATGCCGCATTTCAGTGACCCCTCCGTCGTCCCTTTCAGCACATTCTACCTGCTGGTTTACTGATCCTCCCTCCTGAATGGGAGCAGAAACAGTGCTCTGCTCACCTGTGGTTCCTCTCCTAGCACAAGGCCTGGAAAAATATCAGCACTTTACAACTGCACGTTGAACAAATGACTGAGCACTGCATTATTTCCCCTGTCGTAAAGATGTTCAGTGTGATTGTATGACTATTGGTGCTATTACCATGTGGTCAAGGTGTGTTTTCTCAATCTTATCCAAACCGATGGAACAAAACCTCCTAATGAAGTGTGAAATCTTGTAAGACCTCATCATCTGAATCACGTACGGTGGCCCTGTCCTTAGAAACCTGTCTGCGGGGTACCCATGTGATGATTCGTGCCCCTGAACCAGCCTGTAAGCCAGATAGACAGGCTCGACTTCCAAACAACGCTGGATCTGAAGGACTTGCGGGTTAGGCCATCAGTCGAGTCAGGCGAGCACCATCTGTGTGCCTAGTGCTGGGCTTGTCTCATGGGCCAGGACACTCAGAGTTGATGGGTCCCAGGGAGATTGATTGGCCCAAAGTGAACAAGCATCTGGATGTGACGTAACCCTAAAGCTGCTGTTACTGAGAACTTTCTGATCACTCTTTCCTTTATCTGAAAATCCCCTCTCCACTCTCACTGGCCAAGAAAAAGGGCCCTGAGGAGTCCGGACTCAGGGCAAAGAATACACATTCCTGATGGAATTTACTTTTCTGCCCCAAGCTAAGCAATGCCCCGTGAACCAATCCTGCACCACAAAAGATGAGACCCCACCACGGGCCACATTCTAGAAGTGTCACCATCTGTAGCTCGGACACTGCTCTATTGTGCGTGGAGTCCGGGAGCTCTTCTGTAATATTTCAGGTTTACCGTTCTGACGTGTTTCTTGATCTCTCAGCCAATTTATCCCGAAGCCAACTCAACATCTCTACGTAAATATGTCCCAGGAACTTCAAACTCAAATATTTGAAACTAAATTGATGGTTTTATTCTCAAACCAAGGCCCCCCTCCCATCTTCCCTATCTCAGTAAATGTGCCTACTATCCACACAACTGTAAACCATGAACTACACGCCATATTTGATTTCTCGCTCCCCCCAACTCTTTCTCTCCCCGCTCTTCCTCTACTTCTCCCTTTCTGCCTCTCCTCCTTGCCCCCCCTCCATTTGGCACAGCCTACAAACTCTATTTCCAAGATCAGTCTTTCTTTTTTGTTTTTTTAAGATTTTATTTATTTATTTGACAGACAGAGATCAAAAGCAGGCAGAGAGGCAGGCAGAGACAGAGAGAGAAGGGGAAGCAGGCTCCCCGTTGAGCAGAGAGTCCGATGCGGGGCTCGATCCCAGGACCCTGGGATCATGACCTGAGCCGAAGGCAAAGGCTTTAACCCACTGAGCCACCCAGGCACCCAACAAATCCCACTCTTGCTTAAAAACCTTTCAATGCCTTCTTGTTGATCTTAGAAAAGGGGGGGGGGGAAAAAGACTATCCTAAATCTGACCTACAAGATCCTGCACAACTAGCCTGTCTCCCCAGCCCCATCTTGCCATGTGCCCCAGTGCCTTCCCGTTTTCCTGTTTCAGCTGCACCTGCTGCCTTTCAGTGTCCTAGGGGCCATATGCTAGGATCACCCTTCACCCCCCTCCACATAAATACTTTGGCCCACCTCCTCTTGCCCGTCCTCCAGAACCCAGTTTAAACTGTCACTTGCTCCAAGAAGACAGCCTTCAATTTCCAGACAAAACTATGTCAGATCCCCCATTATACATTCCTGAGCATCCTGTCCTCCTTTGCTTCATTCTTAGTACTACATAATTGTGTACTTAATTATTGGCTGCCTTGCTCCAGCACGAAAAAATACGTTTGTTGAGGGTTCTTCATTTTATTTTATTTTTTTTTAAGATTTTATCTATTTGACAGAGATCACAAGTAGGCAGAGAGGCAGGCAGAGAGAGAGGGGGAAGCAGGCTCCCTGCTGAGCAAAGAGCCTGATGCGGGACTCAATCCCAGGACCCTGAGATCATGACCTGAGCTGAAGGCAGAGGCTTAACCACTGAGCCACCCAGGCAGCCCAAGGGTTCTTCATTTAAAAAAAACCTATGCCCTGACATACAGGAGACACCCCATGAATATGTGTGGAAGAAATAGAGGAACAAACTTGCCATTTGCTATCTAATCATGGATTTGAGTCTTCTTACTTGTGTTTGAGGGGGCTAATAAACAATGCACCTTCCCCCGCCCCATCCCCACACCCCTTGTATCCTGCATGGTTCATATGAAGTAAGACGTAAACCCAGGAGCCGGAGAGTTAGAGACTTAAAATGTCAGCCCTCTCGATGATGAGAACTCCATTGGAGGATGTGGCTGTGGTGGGCTATGAAGTGAATTTGAGAACACCACCCACTTCAGGCTGCTCCAAACTGAACTTACCCTCCTAAACCATAGGCCTGACCTCAGGGGGAACAGGTCTCTCCCACGGAAGTCCCAGCATGACCAAGAGAGCCAACTAGCATGGCCCCCTGCGCAGGCAGGTCGTTCTGAGCAGAGAGCAAAGTACTGAGCTTCCTAGGCTCACTCCTCCCTCTCAAAGCAGAGAAGTCAACCCACTCATCCCCAAACTCTTAAAGCAGAGAAGTCGGCCCACTCTTCCTTGGGGAGGAGCGAGGAGGGGACAGATGGACCAAAAGTGTTTGTCTGGGAAGAGTCCGTCCTCATGAGTCAGGAGGCATGGGGAGCCAAGGTCTCCTCGAGCCCTGGAAAAATGTTTACTCCCCAGTAAGGGGATGAGAATAGGCACCATTCCTGGGAGACTCAAGTGCACTGGGGTATGTGCGAGTTGCTCCGAGGAGTACTATGAAATAAGCCCTTCTTAAGAAACTTCACACACACCTAGCTGGCTGGCATCCTGCTTTCTTTCTTCACCTTTCTTTAAAAAAATAAATAAATAAATAAAAATGCCTCATTGCCTGAGAAACCTGGTCTCAGACCTATGGCCTTGAGCCTAGAAGGTAGCAAGAAATGAGGCAAGCTTTCCACCCACCCCTCCCAGCGGCCCAGCATTATGTTGCCACCCCACTCGAGATGTAATAGCCAAACAGATTGGTTTGCAGGCTGGGGGGGCGGAGGAAACAACTCCAATTAAAAATGTGCTAAAGTCCTTTGAAAATTCATAAGTAACAGCAAAGGATCTAGTCTGGTGCCCATATTCTGACAGTCTGACAGCACCATGGATTGAACTCTTTTGAAAAAGTAACTTTAAAACTTGCATAAATTGCACCTTTTGTATTTTAAGTCACAGAGGCATGACAACATGATTATTCATGACTTGGGAGAATGTTCTTGACAAAGGGAGGACATTAATATCCCCAGCCCTGTACCCAGTTAATAAGAAGCCCCGAGAATCAAAGAGAACAAACTCGCAGAGCCCCTTCTCCGTCGGAGGAGAGGAAGGTCTGTGCTTTGAAATGTGCTGGGGCCTGGGGTGTCACTTTCAAGAAGACAGGTGTGTGTTTCCGGCTAGTACCTGATAAATATGCTCTGGCAGTAGCTGTTGAAGAGACAGGTCTCTCTACCGGCGACCGAGAGGGCTTTGATTTGCTTTGTGCTGCAAGTAGCAATTGAGCCTCTGAGAGTTCTGAAATGAGGAAGAAAAAGTAGTCAAGATGCCAGAAACATACAGATGGGAAACCCAGCCAAATAAAATGCAGGCACAATCTGAAAATGGTAGCTGCTCTTCACCAAGGGTGGATGAGGTCTCCAACTCGGTGCTGAGGCAGGTGCTTGGGCTCCCGAAGAAGGTGCTATTATCCTCAGTTCCCAGAAGGGGAAACTGAGGAACGGGGAATAAACAGTGTTCCTCCAGTCACACTGATGACCGTCAAGGACAGAACCAGGATTTGGACCCAGGCACTCTGGCTCCAAAGACCCAGTGGTCTCCTTCCATGATTCTCCACCCTGCAGAAGTCTGGCAACTTCTCCATTAGGCTGGGAGGACATCTTGTCTCTGAATGCAGGCTCCATCCTTCTGTCTGCTTCTTAGGCAGGAGCTGACCAGCCCACAGTTCCCGAGTTTTATCCCCTTTATCTAAGAGACCAGCCCAGACTGAATCTCCCAGTCCCAGTCTCAGATGAGTAAGAAGAGAACCTGAACAGCCCAACTTCTGGAGGGGATTCAGACCTGGTCAAATCACCTGTGCCTAGCGGAGGAAGTTGTAGTTCACAACTGGCTTCCAGAAGGTTCTATACTCTGAGGACATTGCCAAGGACTCTGGCTTTACTCTGGCACAAACATCTGCTTATGAAAGTCCTTGCTTCCTCCCCAGTCTTGCACAACACAGAATCTCTCCTCTCTACCAGGTCATTCAATAGGTACGTACCATGCCCAGGACCACATGTTGGGCACTGTGGGAAATATAAAAGCAACTATAGCACTGACCCACCTTCAAGGAACTTAACAGCCTAATTGTAGAGATCCCTCACACATGCAAATAACTCAGTACACAGTGTGTGTGAATATTGCATGTGCAAGTGAGTGTGTAAATTCCAGATGCTAAGTGCTCTCAGAGTCCAGAGATGGAAGAAATCACAAGCTTTCTTGAATTACAGTATCGTCATTCATGAGCTAGAAAAAGCATGGGCTTTGGAGTTAAGCATCTGTGTGAAAATTCCATTCCATTCTGTGACCTTGACAAGTTACCTAACTTGGCCGAGTCTCAATGTCCTCATCTGTAAAATGGGGGCAACACCACTTGTCTCCCATGACTCTTACTAGAATTCAATTGCCTGAGTGTGTTAGCCCCTCCTCCTCCTCCTCCTTGCTCCCTTGATAACGGTGGCCCCCACCTTGTTTTAACCTGCTCACCATGTGTGTGTCTGCCTGTCTGTCTTTCCCATTTGGGGACTTCCTAAGGATTTCATCCATATTTTGTTTCCCCTTGTGGCCTTCATTACAGAAGCATGAACTGTTAGAGCTATGCATCGGTACAACCAAGTTTGGGAAACCGTATTTTATCTCACTCTTTTACCCCATATCACCCAACAGTTATGTTTTATAAGCAAGTGCTTGGGCTCATTTGCATGAATTTGCATGGTCTCCATAATCGTTTTTTAGTTCTTGTTTGTCCATATAGTAGTGGTAGCAGTAACAGTGATTCCAACACCTGTAGGTAGTAAGTGACTGCTGGAAACTAATGTTTGTTAAACAATTACCGTATGTATTATTTTTACATGTAGTATCTTATTTATCATCACAGCAAACCAGTACTACCATAGCTCTCCCCATTTCATGGATGAGGAAAGTGAGGCCCAGGGAGGTTATGGAGTATGTGGGAATGAAAAAGAGGAGAGGTAGGAGGAGCGGGGGTACAGAGCCTTCCACGTGCCATCACATGGATGGTGTCAAACCCTGCTTCTGCAGGTGGCATGACCACAGACGAGTAGCTTAAACTCAGGGAGCTAGGCTGCCTTGCTCCCCCTGCAGAACATTCTTTCTGGGAGCCAGAGGAGAACAGGCTTGGGAATTAGCTCTGTGAAAGGTAAGGAGTCATGGCAATGTCGTCAGCTCCTTATAGGTCAAGTCTCATCTCACTGGTTCCCACCCATCCCGGCCCCTCGCCATCACCGTAGGCCTAGAACATTGGCACACAGTGCAGACTCACTCGGTGCCTGCCAGACAAACCAGGAAAGAGCCGGGGCTGGCGGACTTTCCCTTTCTTGAATATAGGAAGCATGAGTGACATGGCTGGGACATGGCAGGAAAGTCACCCGGGACCATAGCGGGAAAGATGGACTTCAGAGAATTCCATGGACATGACTCTTGAGTTTCACGGACAGAGGGTCCCCAGATCCACCACAGCCAGTACAGAGAGTTGGCACTGCCGAGTCGGGCATGGGGAAGCTCCCTTGACTGACTTGTCATGGATGATATGATCAAGAGAAGGCTTTGCAAGGGGCAAGCCTGGACTGGTAACCTCATTTCATTCCCTTCTAGCTGTGTGGTCTTGGACAGCTCAGTGACCCTCTCTGAGCCTCTGTCTCCTATCTGTAAAGTAAATACAATCTTAGTACCTGCTCATAGGGTTGCTCTCATGATTGCATGGGACATGGTGCTCATTTCAGGGTCTAGCTCATAGAAACCCTCCAATGCGGTTTAGCAAATCACAGCGTTAATGTTGGTGTGATTTTGTGACCCTTCAAGCTCCCAAGGGCTTGGTATCTTATTTGCTTTGTTGTCCTAGGATTCCTTGTTCCTCTGTAGTATGTGGAGAGAACCCAGAATGTTACAGCTGCACATGGCAACTGGCTGCCCACCACAGATAACCATGATTCAGAGAACATGGAAGTCTTGCCTTGAAAACTTTTTATTTCTGGAGATGGGGGGAGGGGGACAATGCAGTTTTACAATGAGCAGTTTACTGCAATTTACTCTGCATTCCCATGCATTAGGAAAAGACAGGCACTCCCAGATAGTGCTAGGACATGAAAACAAAGCAAAAACGACAAGGGTTCTGTAAAAAGGGTTTAACCTCGGTTGTCTAAGAGAACAATGGAGATAAAGCCTTAAGGTTCAAGGGGTGCCCAGGTAGCTCAGTTGGTTAAGCATCTGCCTTCAGCTCCGGTCATGATCCCAGGGTCCCGGGATCAAGTCCTTCATCCGGCTCCCTGCTCAGCGGGGAGCCTGCTTTTCCCTCTCCCTCTGCTGCTCCCCCTGCTTGTGCTCTCTCTCTCTCTCTCTCTGTCAAATAAATAAACAAAATCTTTAAAAAAAAAAAAAAAACCACTTAAGATTTAAGAGGAAGCCTCCAGTAACTGGACTTAGGAAAAATCCCAAGTAACAACTTCATGGCCTTGGGCTAACATAGGATATACCAGCTCCCTAAGCACAAATATGGATGCCCATATTTCACATGCTGCCTCTCATTGATTGGGGCCTGAGGTTGTGACCGCCCTCCCATCATGCACTGTGTTGTCTTGTCTTATAGCCCTGTTTCACCTGCTCTGTTCTGGGGCTGAGCAATGAGTTTGTGTCAATCAGCTGTTTTAGGTTGCACTCATGAGCACCCAGGAAACAGTGTTTGACCTATTAGCTCTATTGAATGTTTCTGTTCTTGGGTCCAGTTAAAATAGACCGAAGACTACATGTGTGTCCTTGATGCACCAAGTTGATCCCGACAGATTCATCTGAAGCTGCGCCCACCCCCCTCTTTTACATGTAGCTGATGTCTCCCAGTTCTGCTAGACTCAGGTTGGGTTTTATCATCTTCAGGGAAACTTTCCAGAGCTCCTCTTTCTCCCCTCACACCCCCCACCCCAAGCACACACACACATGCAGACTGAGTCTTGGGCCTCCTTATATATTCCTTATATGATAATATAAATATAAGGAATAATATATTCCTTATATATCTCTCCTTATATATTCTAGTGGCATCCAGAGGCAGACCTCTGTCATGGCACTTAACCCTTCATATACAATCATGAATTTGCTGCTCAGTCCCCACCAGCCTTAGAAGACTCTATCTCTTCCATCTTTATTTCTCTGGTCCCGCACATGGTCTGGCACGTCATAGTTGCTCAAGAAATGTTGCCTGAATGACCCAAGTTGTCTAGTGATGACAAAGCCCCACCTTAAGCCTTCCCATTCCACGAGCTTGCCATGGATCCCGGGATATTATCTCAAGGGAAGCTGTCCACCCGTTTATAAAAGACTAGGAACCAGCTAAGTATTAGTCATCACACACTCTTCTCTCATTGAGTTGCCTTAACAAATGGCAGGAACAGATGGCATTCAAGACATGTTGTCATTAGAAAAGTATGAAAATGTTATTGGTGTTTTTAAAAAATTTTTAAGAGAACCTGCACATCCCTGCAGACTATTTTAAGAGCAGCCCTGGGAATGCTGGTGTGGGGAAAACACTGTGCTTTGACTTTTTCCTTTCTGGTCTTGCCGCACTATCTTCATCGCTGGCCCTTTCCTTTCTGTCATCGTGATAACTCTCAAAATTGAGTTATGAGTTCTAAGACAGGTTTGAGTTCCTTTTGTTCTCAAAGGAAAGGGAGCATTAACACAGCGTGCACACCCACTGTGTGCCAAGTGCTAGCTACTGTGCAAACTCACAGAGCTCCTCTACACTCTCTTTATAAGCCAAAAACCAATTTTACTATGAAAGTTCAGGGGGCAGCAATGGAGGGGTCACTACTGATCGGTTTGGATTTGAGGTAGTGTCAGAAACTAAAATTTAGTGTCAAAGACCCTGACCTCATAAATGTCCCTACCCATGTAAGTACACAACATCTTCCTCCCAGAAAGTTCCAGCTAGCAATTCTGGTTGGCTCGCCTTATTGTAAGCTAAGCACTAAGATCAATAGAGCAATATTTTATGAAATTCAATTTATCAGAAAATTTGACGCCTTAAAGATGATGGAATGTCTTACTTATTGGCAATCGTGGAAACTTCAAGAATGTTTGGCACAGTGCCTGCAGAAGCCTAGAGCTGATTTGAAATTTCCTGTCCTTGAAAGAAGACAATGATGGAGAGTTGCTTTTGAAAGCTGAATCTCAATCCCAAACTTCACAGTCGTGGTACAAACAAGCCAAGATTGCAAGCCAGGATGAAAGTGTCATTTGCAATGAGTTTTAAGAACTGCTTCTACCAAAGGCAAAATCAAAACCAAACAAAAAAACTAGCATATCTTTACAAGTGGGTATAGCCTACAAAAATGTGAGCCTTTAAACTTGATCCCTCTGCCAACCTTCTTCCAAATGAAGCAAGTTGCATCTGAGAATCGCTGAATGCTCTGTGGTATCCTGTAGTTTACTTAATAGCCATGTACGAATGCTGATTTCTTGGTTGTAAGCAATGTACAGTGGTTATAGAAGATGTGAGCCTTAGGGAAAACTGGGTGAGGGGCTGACAGGAGCTCTCTGTGTGAACTCTGCAACTTTTCCATAAACCTAAAATGATTCCAAAATATAAAGTTAATGTTAAAACTTTAAGAGAATCTGGGGGATAGGCATTAAGGAGTGTTGTGTGTGATGAGTTGTGTTATACACAACTGATGACTCATTGAACGTTACATCTAAAACTAATGATATAATAGATGTTGGCTAATTGAATTTAAATAAAGAAAAGGAAAAAAATTTAAGAGAATCAAATCCAGAGGTCACTGAGAAATAAGACACAAAATGTGAAAAAGGAAGTAAGACCTAGAGTTTATCCAGAGGCAGAAATATGGAGTCCCCTTTCCTCAAATTAGCTGTCCCTGTGATTAAGTTCTTAACCTGCCTGAACTTCAGTTTCTTCATCTCTAAACATGGGGCATAATTAAACCCACTTTATATAATTATTATGATGATTAAAAGAGCATATAAGACAAACTTGCAGGAAGTAAATGTTCAGTGCCCATTAGTTGAATTTAATGAAGGTGAAAACAAGATAAGCATCAAAAGCCAAAAAAGAGGGTTTGTTTTCTTTTGTTTTGTTTTGTTTTGTTTTTAAGAGCAGAAAATCCTTGCCAAGTCTCCTCTCACAACTTCTGGACAACCAAGAGTCTCATTTCAAGGACAGAACAAGCTGATGAGCTTTGCCTTTCATTGCCCATCAGGGACCTCTGGCAAGACTCTACATAAGGTTGAACTTGACACCATCTATTTCTCACCTTAAGTAAACACCTCTAATTAGTGCATAATCATCTCAGCCCTCTGACTCATGGAAAAAA
This sequence comes from Enhydra lutris kenyoni, assembly GCF_002288905.1. Lineage (NCBI taxonomy): Eukaryota > Metazoa > Chordata > Mammalia > Carnivora > Mustelidae > Enhydra > Enhydra lutris. Next base: position 20,352,538 of record NW_019154110.1, read on the forward strand.
TCCTTTCTTTACAATTTTTTTCCAAGTTACTTGAATTAACAGCAACCTTACTGCCCTAGGTAAGTCCCATTATGGATAAGAATTGCTTCCAGGGGGAAAAAATCCTGGTTCTGTCTGTAACATTTTTTTTTTCCTTATCTCTGGTGTTGGAGAAATACATAAAAAATAAACAAAAGTAAGCAAACTGACACATTCATTTATCTTCCTATCTCCCTTGAAATGGAGAGACTGCCAAGCAAATTAAATGTCAGTTAGGGAAACTCCAGCTCAGAGAAGCTGAGCACCCTACCCAACACCACCCAGCTGACAGCGGAGGAGTCAGAACTTGAGCCTGACCCCGGGAACTGTCCTGTCTCCTGCGATGGCACCTACTTGCTCCACTGGAGTCAATTTGAAGAGTGCTAATGGAACTCATCTCTCCTAAGTGGTTTTTCCCTTCAAAGGAGAGCTTCCCAGCTTGGGATGGGTAGCATGTTGGAGGGCCATTCCGACCTGCATGGAGGCTTGTGAAATTCATTCCGTCTACTTCTATCTTTATAAACCAGATAGGTATATTTTCGCTGTTGGGTACAGAGAGCAGAATCAAACCTTTCCCACATGTCTGTATGGAGTTCTTGCTCTTAAAGGAGCTGTCTCTATCCAGGTGGAGCTTCTTAGAGAGATATCCATTGTGCTGGGCTGCCCTTGGCCCCATCACCACCAAGGCCCCTACACTGCATAGACAACCCTGAACTGGCATAAGGTCCCAGCTCTCTCTTTTCCTTCTGGGCTTGGGTCCTCCACCGTTTTGCTGCCCAGCAGTCCTGTCTTTCAAGGGTGTCCTGTTTGCCTTACCTTAAGGTCTGGATCTCACACTGGGTACTGCTTACCTAGTGGGGACCTCAGCTTCCCTTTTCAGGAGTGATTTCAACGATCTACTCCTGACTTTTCCAAGTGTCTATCTGTCTATTTGGCCTGAGTCACAGAAGCCCTCTGAACCCTGCCCTCCCATGTTCTGACTTTCCTGCTGGATTGCCCGAGCCCAACACACACACACACATACACACACACACACAGGGAGCTGCCTGTCTTGCAAGCACTCATTAACATTAAATGCCAAGTTTCAGGAATAACCAGCCTTCTTGGTTACAAGTAAATCAGAGATTGCTGCATTAATGCTGTAATGGAAATATAATGAAGGAATTTATTGTCCCTGAAAGACACACTCTCTGCCACACAAACCCCATGGGGTATCTCTAGACGGTAAGAACAGCTCCATGCCTCTAATTCCTCTGGCCCATAATTATCTCGGGAGGACCACGACCCTGCAGTTCTTCCTATTAAAAGTATATTTCCTTACAAAACGAACTGTGCTTTATTGAATCGCATCATTTTGATCACTGGAAATTGACATATTGGGCTCATTAGCCAGGAAGTTGGATAGTTAATTTATGAGGTTTCCTCGGAGCCTGTCCCAGACCACTCATTGAGGGAGCTAAACAGCCCACGATGAGATGGAAGAAAGTTACTCTGGCAGAGTTGCATTATTTTTCTCTCATTACAGAAATAATGACCGCGAACTTCCCCGGTACAGATACCACTCCTCACGCCTTGCCTCCCCCCAACCCCACCTCAAAATGATTTTGCTTTATCGCGCCCTGATACCATTTGATGGGCAAACAGTCTTATTCTGCTCATTAGCACCGTTTTTCGTTTAAAATGCTCCAACTGCTGAGATGAAAAGGCAATCTGAGTCTTTGCCTTTATCTTTAATATTTAAAACTGTTCACACAACCTTTTAAAAATCAAATATTGATGCTGCTACCTGTTGTTCTTCAAAGCGGAGCAATTATACTCCAGGCCCTTCTCGGCAAGCCTGTCTCTATTAGAAACGAGGATGGGGATGTGAAGGAAGCTTTTCTTTCCCTCCCCCTTCCACCCAGGATGGAAAGCAGGGAAGAGCGCTTGGTTCTCAGTAAAGGAATGTGCTGAGGCAGCCACCCAGAGTGGGCGGGCTGGCAAGGGATAGGGAGATGCAAGGAGCATCCTCAAAGCAGATTCTGCGGAGTGCCACACGGCGCCCTTGGAGCTACAGAGCTTCCTAGGCTCTCAGCCAGCTTGCCCACAGGAGGCCGGCTTCCTTCAACCTTTCCTACCTGCAGTCCTAGGGAACCACCGTTCTGGGCGATGGAATGGTTCCACACTGCCCTCTAGTGGCTGTGCCCAGAAGCAAACGGCAGCTCGCAGCCCTCTGGTGTGTTCAACGCTCTCTCTCCCAGCACGGGCCCCGTGCAGGGACTGGGGATATTGAGCTGAACAAGACACACAGCCTGTCCTCAAATTCCTCATAGTCCTTGAAGGGGGGAAAACACATAGGCAAATAATTACAAAGCAATGCGTATCTGTTATTACATGAACATGTTCAGAACTCCATGGGAGTGCGAGGAAATGTCATCACCATGCCTACGGGGTCTCGGGGGACCCTGAGAAGGTGACCTGGAAGGAGGAGAAGGGAGTTTCCAAGCGGAAGAAAAGGAGAAGTAGCTCGGGGCCTGATCGGAAAGAGCCAGGACAGGAATGAAGGGTGAGAGCCTAGGAGACAAGATGAGTTTAATTGAGATGCTATACGTTGTCAATTTTTAAGATGCACATTTTCTCTTTATGTTTTAACATCTCTAGGGGACGCCGCCTGTGAACGGTGCTGTGTCACTTGTGGTATTTTCTCTTTTCGAGGTGGGGCATAACATCATGGTGCATTTTACAATCTTTCATATCTGAGATTTGAGAAAATACAGGAAAATAAGGGCTTAAATTAGGCAGTGGCTGGGGAGGATGGAAATGACAGGACAGGACAGCATAAAATAAAGGGACACAAGAAGATGAGGTAGTGGCTGTAGAGACAGCGAGAAGGGGACAGATTATGGAGGCTTCTAGGAGGTGGGATTTTTATAATTGTTGAATGTATGTCAGGGATGAAGAAGAGAGTTCTTCTGTGGGGTGGGTGTGTGTGTGGGTGTGTGTGTGTGTGTGTTAACAACTGGAAGAAACTAGTAAAAACAGGTTTTGCTGTGAATATTTTAAATTCTTTGCCCATAAAAGGGACATGGGGAATTACATACCAGAAAGTCTCCGTGAGGTCAGCTCACGGAATAAAATTCTGTGCATGTTTTCAGTGGACCAGGACGATGGAGGCCAGATGGGGAGGGGGTCAGGAAAGGGACTGCATGATTTCCTTCCAGCCCTTTAGGTTGAAGACTGTCTTCTGCGTGTAACTTGCTCTAACTTATCTGGCAAATACGCTGTCCTAATATCAGCTGAATCAATTGACAGATCACCTCGGAGCCACTCAGCATGTTTGTCATGGACAAGGTGGGAGAGGACCATTTGCTTGTGCATACTGGATCCCCAGTGAGCCGATTCTAGGATCCTCAATAAAGAGCCCCCAGCCCGCACCACACGCTTGCTCACAGCCATCCTTCTGTAGGCGTTTTACCATATTAAGGACGCAAACTGGCTGATGTCAACTGTGGCTTTGGAGCCATTAAAGGGAATATCAGTTGCATAAAATGGAGCCACACATTTCTGAGATTTGGGTTATTGCGGTATTCATCTTCTCATCCCTAAGGTGAGATTCTAGTTGGTGCTGACAGCTACTTAATCATTTTGTTGGGCTTTCCGTGGTTGCTGATGTTTAGATTTTATTCTTTTAGTTAAGGACCAGGAAGAGGGAGAAGAGGGTTGCCAGGGTGGTGATGGCTGGGATGGCAGACACTCCCCGGGCGGGTCGGGACGGGTGGGGGCGCCTGGGAGGGGGGCGGAGGGCCCGGCTCTCTCTGATGAATGTGGCAAATCTGGAGAATCAGTGTAGGAGGACAGAGCTCGCCAGCAGGAAATTAGTTCTTAGGAAACATGTCCTTTTCCGACATGATTTCACATTGTCGCAGAAAGAGTAGGACAGACATGTGCTCACATCTTCCATCCTTCGCTCGCTGGCTGGGGACTGAGGCAAGTCACAACCTCTCCCAGACGGTGGTTCCCATCATTTGTAACACAGAGATGGTCATAACAGCTGCTCGCATTTGTTCCACTGAAAAGTAAATGGGACGACCTTTGTAAAACACCGGTAGGGAAGTCCGTCCCGTGGCAGGTGTCTGGTACCTCCAGTTAGACTCCTCGATGCAACCCCCACCCTGGGTGGCTCGTGTCTCAATCACTCTGGCGACAGGGACCAGTCACTCCGCCATTCCCTTTGCACAACTCGTGTCTTCCCATCCCCGGTCTTTGCTGATGTATTCTAGGTATCTCTGGGCATCCACATCCTACCGTCTCCAAGGCTACTTGAGATGCCAGTGTCCCTGGATGGAAGTCATTTCTCTCCCTGCAAAGCCAACAGAACAACTCCGTATGCGGTCCGTGCGGGCTCTTTCGCATACGTTACCTCTGACGTATGGAGCCCTGCGACTTATTTACCCTAGCTGAGCCTCGGTTTCTTCATAAAAAGAGTGATAAGAAAAACATCTGCTTCCTGGGGGCAGTGGCAAGGATCAAGTGCTTCATGCACGCCCAGTGGCAGACACACGGGGCTCGAGAGAGGGGAGGGATGTTGGCGTCGTCATAGCAGTAGTGTATCCAGATGTGATCTCAAGTCAGAAAATGTAATTTCCGTGGGCACTTGCTTCTGGAAAGGATGCATGCTATTTCTAGAAATAGGTCTCTTTTTTCATGGTCACACCCCCCCCCCAGGTTAGAGGCCATGGTTGTAAGTGGCCCCGGTGAGGAATCCAACAGAATAAATGCATCAGAGTCGTCTTCGGATTTGGACTGTGGATGATATTTACTTATCAGCTTAAGACCGTAAGCCTTCCTTCCCGGGCACAGGAAATGTTCATTACGCTTGCAGAGCCACTGAGAAAGGCAAAGCATATGAGAACTGGACAACAATGGAAAATCGCAAATGCACAGTCATTCAAATGACAAGACAAAGAGCTCCAGGGAATAGAGAATAAGTGACCTTCCAGATGGGGATGGGGCTCTCTGATCTTGGGAATAGGAGGAAGCCGTGGAATGGAAGCATTTGGGAATTCTTCTGGGATTCCCCCCCCCCCAACAAAGACACCTGTGAGCAAAAGGTTTCCTACTTTTATGTCATTTAGCTTCTCAGTTTATTTCATGATTTTCAGATTCAGCTAACATCTGAGGAGGAATATTAAGAGGTGCATCATTCAGATAATGGGACATAGTAGACATTCCTGGTAAATAGAACTAGGCCATGCCTTCCTGGCTTTCAAGGTCAGTAGCTTCTAACTACCCAGGCGACTGTCATTTGTCTGTTCCCATGCACGGTCGCCCCATAAAATTTGTGATATGAATCACAAAGAAAGGAGGGAAGGGGAAGGAGAAGAGATGAAAAAAGAAAGGAAGAGAAGGGGAGGGGAGGGAAGGGGGAGAGGACCCCACAAATAGGGCCTTGTCTGCTTGGATGAGTAACAGGTATAAGTTACTGGCACTATATTCCTCATGTATTCCTGGGGCGTTCAGTGCCCCTCAGAGTCTGGTACCCTCAGCAGCTACCCAGTTGGCGCACTTCTTGATATAGGTCTGTTTCCATGAGGGAGAACACATTGGAAAGGAAGACTGACCAGGCTTTACTGCCCAATATGGCAGCCACTAACCCCGTGTAGCTGTTGAGCATTTCAGATGCCTGCAGGTCAAGTTGGAATGTGCTTTGAGTGCAAAATATATATATTCTGAATTTCAAAAATGTACTATGAAAAAAGAAAGTAAACTACCTCATTGATCATTTCTGTATAGATTACCTGTTGAAATAATATTGGATTAAATGAAATAAATTCTTCATATTCATTTCATTATGGGTTTTTTTTTAATGCAACTATTAGACAACTTAAAATTGTAGATGTAGATTTGCTTTCTATCTCTACAGACAGCTGCTCTAGAATGGCACCTGGGCCCACATCATAACCATTGTACCAAAGCCCAGATTTTAGCATGAGATGTGTTAAGGTGGAGTACCTTATTATGAAATTTTAAATGGATCTTGTTTAAAAAGTTATTTTGTTGACTTTGGAAAATTCAGACAATGCAAAGGGCATAAGGTGAAAATTTGTCTTGTACCCCTGGCCCTCCTTTTCCTGATTCCTCTTGGGTTTTCCCCCAGAGGCAAGCATCCCCTTAGTGTGCTGTATACCCTTCCAGAGATATCCAAGAAGTAGCACTGCCCAGTGCCTCCCCCAGTCTCCACCACTCCCTGTTGTTTCCCACCTGGCCTGTCTCACTTATCTGCATCACCTGCTGGCCTCTGTGGGCATTTGAATCTGCCCTAGAGGGGGGACAGCTCATGGTGGACAAGGGTCCATAAGAGCAAGGACACTGAGGGAGATAAATGTTGCAATTCACTTGCACACAAGGACATGAGGGAGGAACAAAGGGACTTCTTATCTGATTATCCCCTAAACATTTGCTATTTCTCATGTCTTTGAAAAATAGGCATCAGTGATTCTAATAGAATCGGTGGGACCAGCTACACCCACACAAGGGAATGTGAAGGTGATTGTGTGCTCTGTTAGCACCTGTGTGCCACTGAGTCCTCCCCCCACCCCCGACTCCCCTCAAAAGGCATTTTCCTCTTTGGAGATGAGATAACTGGAGATGGGGAGTTCATTGCCTAAAGCCTCATGAATCAGGGATTGAGTGAAATGACATTAAGCTAGAAATAACTTTTCCAAGGCAAGTTTTAGTGTGTTAATTAAGGGGGCCTAACCTTGAATTTTCACAGTTTAGGGAAATACAGTGGCCTGAAGATGAATCCATTTAGAGCCCACTCTGTGTTTAGAGAGAATTTTAATGCTATTGTCTTTATAATTATCAGAGCAACCCTTACAGCCTGGAGGATGGGGAAGGATAAAGACAATTCTTCTGTATGACTGTGCCCCTGTCCCCCACATTGACTATCTGACAGACTGGGTTAGAGAGAACATCAAGAGAAACTGGAGGAGGAAGATGGTGGTTTCCTGAGTTCCACCTCAGACCCACTGAGGCAGACTAGAGGGCAGAGCTGGGAAAGGCACCCCGATGTTGCTGGGTACCACCAGGTCTATTTTTTGCAACAAATAGAAACCAAGCACTGTTCACATGCTGGAAGTGCAGTCGGAAACAGGAAAGGTAAATGTAAATATGCCTATGTTATCTTTTCCCAAAAATTACAGATATATTTAAATATACAGGAGTCAGTGAAGATTACTCAGGTGGGGCCCCAGTACACCCAAAGGAACAGAGGTTTCCATGGAGACAGTTCTGCTGGCCAATCAGCTGATACCATCTTGAGTCTGGTTGTTCTATCCAATTGGCCACTCATTAGGGAGTCAAAAAAATTGGATCCAGACAACCAACCATGAGAGGCTTGGCAAGAACTCTGCAGGCTCTCAAAGTCCTAGCAGGCTAAGATTTCAAACAGAGTGCTGGTCCATCTGGGGGAATTGGGGAGCTAAGCATGAAACCAATACTGAACTGTGGTCACAGAGACAAAGCACAGTGAAGCAGGAGACCCATCTTTGGAATCTAACAGTCTTTGTCCAAACTCGGGACTCTTTAACCCACTAGCTGTGAGACACTGGGCAGGTCACATAACCCTCTTGGTGATAGTTTTCTCATCTGTGAAATGGGAAGATCACATCTACCTTGCAGATTTTGTGTAGGGATTTAAAATGTTCATAAACCACGTAAGGACACACGTGAGACAAATTATTACATTCTTCTCATGATATTAAATTATTAAAATAATATTGAATTAATGAAATCATTGGTAGGCAACATTGACTCAGGAAACAAGTGGTATATGGGATTCACATCTAAACACCCCTATACCAGAACTAGAAGGGGGAAACTCATTCCAGACAACATTCTCTGGGGTCCCCCTCCTTGGTCAGAGACCAAGGGCTGAGATATAGGCGAAGGGCTTCAGGGCCAAAAGCAATGTGTGGCAGAACGTATCTAGCCTTATGTCAACCCCCTGCCATACATTCCCTTGAGGAAGCTGGAGGATCAAGGGAATTATCTTTGCGTAACCCACATGAACAGACAACATCGTTCACAACTGTTCTCTGCTCCTCTTGTCATCCCCACCAGTGCCGGTCACGTTCAAGATGTTTTGCTGCACGGCGCTGCCTAGTGTTTGCATATTTGTTATTTGAAGAGTAAATACTGCCATGTTACATAGTTTCAACTTTTTTCTTAATAATAATGATAATAATAGGATCCATATAATAACAAGCAGTACATGTGATCACTTCATCTGGTTTTCCAACATGGACTCCAAAAGCTTGGGCTCTTCCTGTAGAGAAAACAGACTGACTCAGATGGATGGGATAGAGAAAGATTGGAGTAAACTTAGTCTTGCTAAGGAAGAAACTTCAATCCGCCCTGCAGGGTTAAGAGTGGTGGGCGAGATCTTGGAAGTACTTCTTCAACCCTCCTCCACAACTCTGTGTATGGTAACTCAAAGCAGAGCTCTCTGATTGGGTTCCATTTTGTTCCTTACCCACATCTCAGCCACTTCCTTCCTAACAGCCCCAACCCACGAGCTCCAAATACTTTTCTTCTTCTTTCTTTCAAAGCTGCGTTGAAAAAAAAAAAAAAGGCTTTCTCCTAATGTTCCATATCCTCTACTTTACTTTCATCTCTTTTCTTAACAATTAATCCCTTCAATGTCTAATTATTACTCTGAAATTTACATAGTACAAAATGTCTAGACGAGCACTGAGAAGAGCCCTGAATCCAGATGACTGACATCATGTAAATGCTATGCCCAGATGTCAGGCTGAATCTTTTCTAGTTTTCTGTGGGTTATGGTATTCATGTATACACACCCAGCATTTCCAACTCTGAGTCGCTGAGTCAGTATGCTTATGTACAATCTGCCTAAAATAATTTAGGAGAAAAACAAAAGAATAAGAAGAAGACGAGATCTGCTTCCCAGAGCAAGGAACAGTGTTGGTTGGTTAATTTCTAGTCTTGAACCTGCCACTTACCTGCTGTGCAATCCTGGATGAGCCTCTCAACTTCTCTGTGTCCCAGTCCTCTGGGTTTTTTGAGGAAAAGGTTGGGCTTGATTGTCTCTGAAGTCCTTTCAGCTCTAGAATTCATAGTACCTGAATTTTTCCAAGCCGTGTATATGCTGTGATGTAGAGAGGTCAATGACTGACTCCAGTTATTTCTGCCACATTGCTTTTCTTTGGAGTGATGCCACTGGAGTGCCCATGTGAGCTAGCAGCCCACTGGTTTCTTGCCTTCTGCCTTTACACACCAGCCCTTCAGCATCTCGAGCTACTCTATAAGAAACCAGACTAAGGGATGTTCTTAAATCTCTTGGGCTCACTAATTACATTCAAAAAGGACCTATTACACACCTCGGCAGAGTGGTCACAGACATAAAATAGGAAGCCTCAGTTGCAATGAAAGGACACCTAATTTATAGAGCATGCTGTCAGACCTCCTTCACTAACCATTCTAGGCACTGAGCCAACATGACAGTCTTGGCCACCTACTTGCTAAGCCAATAATAGAATAGGCAGGTGTGGCCCATCCCTCAAGCCCCAGCAAGGAGGGGCTATGCAGTCCTGGGTCTAGAAACCACCAAGGATATTCAGGCTAGGACTGGCCAAATTGCACCCATTTAGGCACACTGAGGGGGACCCCATATTTGGGCTTTACAACTTTATCCCCAATCCTAGAAGCTACTTAGAAGCTACATGATTTCCCCAAAACTCTTTCCACCAACTTCCAGCCTTCTTCTCTTCCAGAGCTAGAGAACATGGATTCAAACAGGCCTGGGCTGGAATTCTGACTCTGCCAATTTCTCTGTTATTTCTAACTCTAGTTATGAGTCCTTGAGCCTCCATCTCCTCCGCTGTAGGATATGAATAACAATACCTTCCTCACATGGGTAGTGTAAGGATTAAAGGAGATAATGTATGGGAAAGGATAAGTACAGGGCCTGGAAAATATATATATATATATATATAGTCACAGCTGTTGTGGTGAATATTATAGTGACATCCATTGGCCCATTGTGTTCACTCCAAGTACAGTAGACCATCTGCTGAGTAATTCTGTATCTTAAAGGCAAGAATGCCAACACTCCTGCATGACGAGTGAAGAGGACTCATATGCCAACTCCAAAATAAATAATTAAAATGACCATTATTATATTTCTGAGATTTACAGGCTCATGAGAAATGGAGGGCAGCCTTTCCTTGGTGGCTTTGAAATTGCTCTCTGAGACAGTAGGAAGACCATGAACTTTGAGTCATCAAGACTTCTTTTGCGCTGTGGTTCCCTTACTTGCTTCTCTCACACCCTTGAGTAGGGTTCTTAGCCTATCTGTACCTAGTTTCCTGATCTACAAAGTAGCATTGCTGTGTTGGTGGGAGGGCCCAGTGGTGTAGCTGCTGTGGAAGGCAGTATGGAGGTCCCTCAAAAAATGAAAAATAGAATTACTCTGTGATCCAGCAATCTCACTACTGACTGTTTACCCAAAGAATATGAAAAAACTAATTCAAAAAAATATGTGCAGCCTTGTGTTTAGTGTAGCATTATTTACAATAACCAAATGATGGAAGCAGCCCAACCATCCATCAACAGAAGATATAATATATATAGACTGGAATATTATTCAGCCATAAAAAAAAAACAATGAAATCTTGCCATTTGCGATGACAGGAATAGAGCTAGTGAGTATAATGCTAAGTGAAATAAACCAGTCAGAGAAAAACAAATACCGTGTAATTTCACTCCTAAGTGCAATTTCAATGAACAAGGAAAAAGAGAGAGAGAGAAACCAAAAACCGACCCTTAACTATAGAGAATGAGCAGATGGTTACCAGAGTGAAGGTGGGTAGGGGATGGTGAAATGGGGGATGGGGGGGTTAAAAGCACACTAATCCTGATGAGTGCTGGCTGATGTAGGGAAGCGTTGAATCACTATATTGTATATCTAAAACTAATAAAACACCATATGTTAACTACCCTGGAATTAAAATTTGAAAAAGTTGGCACAGCGTCTGATATACAATAGGTCCTCAAAATTTGTGGGTGCATCCTGCCCATGGCTTCCCTAATGAACCCTGTTCAGAATGTAGTCATTTTCCTGCCAAGTCAGATGGTCACCTCTTCCTTTCACACAACTGAGATTGAGATTCTGTTTCCTCTCAGACCCTCCATTTGTAGTGTTAACATTTCCATTTAAGCTGTAGGGAATTATTTCTGAGTATATTACAGGAGATTTGGGTCATGCTTCCTTGAGAGAGAATAGAAAGGAAACCTCACATTAGCTTTTTGTCGTACCAGGCAGGTAATTTTATTGAATCTTCTGGAATTTCTGAGGGTAAGGTTTACTTATGCTTAGCTGTCCTCAATAAACATCAACCCTGTAAGTGTTATCTCTATTAAACAAAAAATCTTCACTATTATTATTTTGTGAATTGGGTCATTTAAAAAAGGTGCACTTCCTCTTTTTTTTTTTTCCCCCAATCTGGAAATAGGAAGATAGCATGACAGATGTACACCAGAATTGTCTCTGAGTTCTCTTCCAGACTCAAGGATAGATTTACCTTGTTGTGCACAAAGCTTTTAACAAGAAGAGTTAAATCATTTCTTTACGATTATTCTAGGACTCAGACATAGATTATTTCAAACTGGCTCTCCCTCCATGTGACTGAGGTTTGCTGAATAGTTTAGGACAGCTGACTTTTTAAATTAGGTGATGTAAAAATATATGAGATATATATATACATATATATACACACACATACATATTATATATAATATATTGATATATTTAAAATATAAATAAAATAAATAATATCTATAAATATATTATACATATATAACACATAGATGTGCTACGTATGGTATCAGCATAGCTGGGCAAGACCAGTTTAAACAAGATATAACAAAGAAAGCAAATGGGATGTGAAGATAAATATGATGGTTAATTTTCTTTGTCAATTTGGTTGGGCCACAGTGTCCAGATATTTGGTCAAACATCATTCTGGATGTTTCCTTGAGGGTATTTTTGGATGAGACAAACATTTATATCCATGGATTTTGAATTAATCAGATTGTGCTCCATAATGTGGGTTGGTGCCCCCTGTCAGGTGAATGCCTGATGAGAACGAAAGGACTGAGCTTCTTGGAGCCAGAAGGGATTCTGCAGTCAACGGCCTTCACACTTGAGCTGCCCCATTGGCTCTTCTCTGGTTCACCAACCTGCCGCCCACCCTACAGAATTTGAACTTGCCACACACATCCTACGGGTTTCCTTTTCTCCAGAGAACTCTAACTACTGCAATAAACAATCCCAAACACCTTGTGGGGCTCCTATACCATCAACTTGTATTTAAAGAAAACCTGTCATATTGCACTGTTAGGTCGTTAGTTGCGCAATCTAATCATTTCCAGCAGCTAAAAGCACCAGCTTTAGAGCCAGAGATATGTGGAGTCAATCCCCAGCTCCCCAACCAATGGCCCATTTGCCTTCCGGTGGAAAATGACCAGAGGCCTAGGACAGGTTTGCCCGTGGGAGGCCTCCATGCCACAGGAGGGGTTAGCCCACTATCTTACCGTTTTAAGAGGAAGCAAATGGCATGAGTCTAAGTACCACACTTGTTTGGTGCTGGGTTTGGTGAGGGAGAAATTGTAAGACATCCTTAAGTTCAGGTTCAGGACTTAGCACGGTACCTGACACCAAAGAACAGTTCGAACCAAGATGGCGGCTGTTATGAACAAGATCATTGCTGACTGTCAGAGAACCAAACTTGTCTTGACCCTAAAAACACAATGGCTGGATGTATTTTCCTCTAATACAGTGCTGTCATCAGCATAAAAGATATGAATCCGTTCAATAACAGGACTTGGCCAACCACAAACTCCTGTAAACCTCTGTATTTGCTATAAGAAGACATCCAACTTCACAAAATGAGTAACCTGAAGTTAATTCTTTGCTTCGCAAAAGAACGCATGGCTTTTAGATGGCTTCAAGTGATCAAGATAACATTGAGTGATATGCAGTCCCTCTGTGGACCACCTGTTACCTGCTCCCAACACATATGGGTCCACCCCGTCTCCAACCAGTGGAAATGACTGCAGGTCAGGAAATCAAGGAACTTCCCTGACCTACAGATTTCTCCAGGTCTCCTCCCAGGATGAACTTCAGCAGCCAAGTATCCATTCTGGTCCCCTATTTTCCTGAAAAGGAACCTCGCTGCCTCTGCCCCATCTAAGCCCTGCATTTAGAGACTGGAGGAGAAATCACAATTCCCCACGTGGCCTCCTTCTGGAAGGGGCTGTGATGCTTGCCCGTGCTCACATCAAGCAAGACCTGGTGGGCTTTGCCACCCCCGCCCGTTGTGTCATCCTGGATAAGTCACCAAGCCATCAGCAACAGCACTTACATCCCTCCCTTGCAAAGTAATCATCACTTATGCCTCTCAACTCATTCTGCAATGGATGAAAATAAAACATAGAGGGGGACAATGGAAGCAGCCAGAGGCAGCTGGGATCTCCCCTGCAGCTTCAACTTCTCTGCTCAGCTCTGCTTCCTGGTCAGCATGAGACAACTTTTCCCAACATGCTGTGCACCAAAGTAGTTCATTGGAAACGCTGTAATTAGCATTACAGTTAAAATGACACTATTGCAATGTTAATTACTACAGTGCAGATGTACCATTAGATATCATACATAATGTTGTCAAGCTTTTATTTTTAAATTAAAGTGCAACAAACCATACCCATGCTACACAGCTTTTTTTGATTAATACAAATTAATGTTATTTCAGTGTCTAGGGAAAGGGTGGGGATAAGGCGGTGTTACATCTAGCAGTAAGAACGCACAGGCAAATGGTCAAGTTGCAGGTGGATTCCTCATAACTCCCTTCCCCTTCTCTGGTCTCTGCTTGGTGGAGAGTGTGAGCTCCGTGAGGGCAGGGACTGTGCCTGGTTTTAGTCACCATGCCATTCTCGGCTCCTGGCACACAGTTAGAGGCGTTATTCGGACTCTTGATTTCAACTCAGGTCATGATTGCAGGGTCATGGGATGGAACCCCACCTCGGGCTCTGCGCTGGGCATGGAGCCTGCTTAAGATCCTCTCTGTCTCTCTCTCTCTCTTTCTCTCCCTCCCTCTGTTCCTCCCCCACCTCACATGGTCTCTAAATAAAAAAATAAATTAAATAAAAAATAATAAATTAAATAAATAAATAAAATCCGAAATGAGGGGCAAACGAACCATCATAATGCAGGAATCAGTGGAAGTCCTTCATTGTGATGTTTAATAAGCAACACTGTATCCCACTGGGCACTGGGAAGTGGGGAAGATCGGCATGGGTCCCTCGACATCAGCGAGGCACCCATGCAGAAGTCAAAGGAGGGGGAAGGAAGAGAATGAAAATGTTGGACTGTTACATGTATTATTTACTTATTTGTCACAACTCATGAGGGAATTTTTCCCCAGCTTTTTTTTACTGCGGTAAAATACACATACAAGGTTTACCATATTAACCATTTTTATGTATACATTTCCGTGGTCTTAAGTCCATTCACATCGCTGAGCAACCATCACCGCCAACCATCTCCAGAACTCTTTTCCTCTTGCAAAACTGAGGTTCTGTGCCCATTAAGTAACAACTCCCTGTTTCTCTCCCAGCAGCTGCTGGCAACCACGTTCCACTTTCTATCCCTATGACTCTGACTACTCTGGGGACCTCATATAAGTGGAATCTATTTACATTTAAAATAATTACTGATGAGGATGATTTACTTCTATCATTTTGACATGTGTTTCCTATATGCCTTATAGTTTTCTATCCATTTTCATGGGGGCTGGTGGGAGCAGGGTTCTTATCTCTATATTATGTAGACAGTTCAGGAAATTCACTGAACCACCCAAGGTCACCAAGAGGCACACTGGGAATCTTTTGACTCAAGAGTCCTTCCTTCTCCCACCTGCTATGTGCCAGTATTTTTTTTTAAGTCCTGGGGAAATTCAAACAAGCGTACCACCTGTCCCCTGCCTTGTTTCAGTGTGCAACAGTTTTCTTAGGAATGTTAGACATTAGACAGGCACAGATGGAAAGATTTCCAGAAGTGCAGGAAAACCCCAGATACTTGCCTAATGGAACAGAGCATATGTCCTCTAAAAATTTAGGACGGTGGGGTGCTTGGGTGGCTCAGTCAGTGAAGCATCTGCCTTCTGCTCAGATCATGATCTCAGGGTCCTGGGATCGAGCCCCACATCAGCTTCCCGGCTCAGCGGGGTGTCTGCTTCTCCCTCTCCCTCTGCCCCCTCCCGCCCGCTCACTCTCTCTCTCAAATAAATAAAAGTCTTTAAAAAAAAATTCAGAGCAGTTCCTTTTACACTGCCTTGCACACAATAGGTGCCCACGGATGCTACTGGTTGAATGTCATGGTGTTGTGTCATTTGAAGACAATTACAGAGATCCAGCTCTGCTCTGTGGGGTCTGCTCTCCACATCGATGGCTGTGGCCGTAGATAGTCATGTGCTCACCACTTGATGCAGAACTTGCCAACTGAAATATCCCTGGATCAATAAGACTAATTTATCCATAGGATGCTCATTGCAGTACATTTTTGCAATAGTGAAAAAGTGAAGGGGATGTAAAGAGTCAACCATAAGTTCTGTATTTTTGCAGTGGAGTATTATGCAACCATTTCAAAGTATAATTACAGAAGAGCAGTTTAATGACCTGGAAATATTCATGTTTGTGAAAATTATATATATATATATATATTTATATAATATATGTGATATTGATATATATAGTTAAATAAGCATATTGTATTTGTGTACATAATATATATAGAATTTGTGTATATAAAATAGTTAATATATAATATGTATTATTTATTATATATTAAATAATATTGCATACATCTAATACTTTGTCATGGTATGTTATTTATATATTAATATAAATACAATTAATGATTTTTAAAAATTATATATTATTTTTTCAGTGTTCCGAGATTCATTGCACCACACCTAGTGTGCCCTCCTTAACACACACCACCAGGCTCACTCATCCCCCTGCCTCCTTCCCCTCCAAAACCCTCAGGTTGTTTCTCAGAGTCCACAGTCTCTCATGGTTCATCTCACCCTCTAATTTCCCTCATTTCACTTTTCCTTTCCTTCTCCTAATGTCCTCCATACTAATCCTTATGCTCCACAAGTAAGTGAAACCATGTGATAATTGACTCTCTCTGCTTGACTTATTTCACTCAGCATTATCTCCTCCAGTCCTGTCCATGTTGATACAAAAGTTGGGTATTCATTCTTACTGATGGAGGCGTAATATTCCATTGTATATATGGACCATATTTTCTTTATCCATTCATCTGTTGAAGGGCATCTTGGCTCTTTCCACAGTTTGGAGATTATCTTTCCCTATTCCTTGGGTTGCCTTTTTGTTTTGTTTACTGTTTCCTTTGCTGTGCAGAAGCTTTTGATGTTGATGAAGTCCCCACAGTTCGTTTTCGCTTTTGTTTCCTTTGCCTTTGGAGAGATGTCTTGAAAGAAGTTGCTGTGGCTGATGTCGAAGAGGTTACTGCCTATGTTCTCCTCTAGGATTCTGATGGATTCTTGTCTCAATTAATGATTTACACATTAATCTATAATAAATATATACTACATAATACCATTATTATATTAATATTACACATAAAATATTATAAATAAAAGTCTATATTTATATACGCAAACTCATATATATACATGTATGTGAAAAATCACTCATCTGATTATACAGACACATATATAAAGTGACCTTGTTAAAATATGGGTATAGATAGTCATACATATATGTTATAGTATTTATAGTTGTAAGACTATATATATCAAAATATTAGTGATGATCTTTGGGTTATTGTGGAATTGTGGCTGATTTTTATCTCCTTGAGCCTCTCTATATCTTTCTAACCATATATAATACCTGTATATTATCTTAATAATTAGAAAAAGTAAATTTTACTTAACAATAAATGCAATGTCAAACACAAACCTATCTCTAACCATTTTACTGCCAAGAAACTCATGTGTTGGGATATGAAGAAAAGACAAGCCCTCATGATCTCATACTGACTATGCATTTATTTGAGACTGGTGGTGTGCACACTTTGGGATTATCTGCTTGCAAAGAATAGATAGCTTGAGAAAAAAAATTAATTTATTGGTAAGATGTAAAGCATATGAGAAAATGCAGTTCAGACCTCATGAAGGAGATGTGAAGGATTTCTGAACGTCAAGTAGCTGTTCTCTCTCTGCCAGTGCATGGTTTCCTCTGTCACTGCTGGCACATCTGCTTCTCTCTGGTCTGACTTCCAGCTACCCAGCAGGCTGAGTCTCTGGACTCCATGTGACTTTCCAGTTCAGGTACTCAACAGTGCCAGGCCCTCAACAGAGTTTCTGTTGCTAGTTCCAGATTCAGGAGGGGGAATATTATTCACCTAGTGTATATGTTAGCTTTTGCTCTATTACAAACTACCTCCAAAACTTAGGGACTTAAAACCCCAATTATTTAGCTTCCAAGTCTGTGGGTCTGTGGGCAGTTCTTCTGGTCCAGGCCAGGCTAAGCTGACCTCAGCAGGGCCAGTCAGCTGGCAGGCCAGCCATGGGGTGGTCAGTCTGTGATGACTTCTCCTTGGATGACTCTCTTCAGTGTTGTATCATCCCCCAGCAGGCTAGCCCTTGTTGACGTGGTCTCAAGTTTCCCAGAAGGAGAAAGCACAGATGTCATGTTCCGTATTGGCCAAAGCAAGTGAAAAGGCCAGCCCAGAGTCAGGAGGGAGGGAAGCAGACCCCTATCTTGATGGAAGCAGCTACAGAATCCTGTTGTAAAGAATGCAGTTACAGGGAGGGGAAGAATTCTGGCCATGTTTGCAATCTGCCCTTTAATCTGCCAAGCACCCAGGCTGACGTGAGCTCCATCTTGTAGCTACAGAACATTTACATATTTCCACATGGCCCCAGGAATTGAGGCAGCCGGGGAGAGAGAGACTGGAGATTTGTGCATAAGTTTTCCACTGTTTCACCCTGTAAGTGATACCCGTCGTGTCCTCTCCCATCTCATGGCCAACACCAGTCACATGGGCTCCACCTTACAGCAAAATGGCAGAATCATGAGTCAATGGAGTATTTAGTGGGTATTACTGTCTCTGCCACAGTGAGACATCTATGGACCTATTTGATTATTCACAAAACTAGTGTCAGAAAAGTGGAGGGGCAGATAAGGATAGCGCTAGCGAGAAAATATATAAAAACATGACGAAGGAAGGTATCAGACATTACACAAAGCCATTAAGGAATCCCGAAAGCAGAAGGCTGGGCCCAAAAGAGAGTAAGCAGGAAGAAAATCCAAGTATCTCAGCCTCTGAGAATCCAGACCCATTCAGACCCATTCAGTGTCTCCTTTAATCTTCCGTTCTGCCCCAAGAGCTAAGTCAACCCAGGAGACGAAGGCAGTAGAGTTAAGGGTAGGAATCGGGGTTCTAGGATCAAGGGTTGAGAGGTCCTAAGCCAAGAAAATAAAGCTGAACATCAAGTTCAAAGAGGAGAGAAGGAAAGGGAGCATCAAGCAGTAAAGTCAGCAGTTGAGAGGCTGAAGCAAGATGGAATCAGGAGTGAGGAAGGGAAATGGGAAACTTGGATCTATCTCTTTAGCACAGCACTGAATCCCTGAGCTCTGAGAAGGGGGTCAGAGCTCAGATTCTTTTTTTTTTTTTTTTAAGATTGTATTTATTTATTTGATAGACAGAGATCACAAGTAGGCAGAGAGGCAGGCAGCGGGGGAAGGCGGGGGCAGGCTCCCTGTTGAGCAGAGAGCCCGATTCGGGGCTCGATCCCAGGACCTTGGGATCATGACCTGAGCTGAAGGCAGAGGCTTTAACCCACTGAGCCACCCAGGCGCCCCCCAGAGCTCACATTCTGCACAGCATCTGGTGGCAGGGGCAAGAGAGGGACCTAACAAAGGCACACAGGACTGCACACTTGAGAATTCGGACCAAAGCCTTCAGTCTCCCACGACAGCTCGCTCCTATTCACCCATTTTGGCTTCCTTGTTTCTCATTTGGCCTTTGTGGCATCTATTGCTTTCTCCAATTTCTCACCCCTGAGATTTTAACTTTTACAGTGACTCTATACATTCCAAGTACTTAAGGTTAGAGGGGCAAGTTGTTTTTTTAAGTTTTTATTTTAATTCCAGGATAGTTAACATACAGGGTAGCATTCGTTTCATGTGTGCAATAGAGTGATTCAACCATCCCATACATCACCTGTTGCTCATGGTGACAAGCATACTCCTTAATCCCCATCACCTATTTCACCCATCCCCCCACCTGGCCCCCCCCTCCGGTGACCATCAGTTTGCTCTCTAGAGTTAAGATTCTGTCTCGTGATTTGTCTCTCTCTCTTTTTTTTTCTTCCTTTGCTCATTTGTTTTATTTCTTAAATTCCACATATAAAGGAAATCATATTTATCTTTCTCTGACTGACTTGTTTTGCTTAGCCTGATACTCTGTAGCTCCATCCACGTTGCTGCAAATGGCAAAATTCCATTCTTTTTTATGGCTGAGTAATAGTCCACCACCCCCCCCCTCTGTGTGTGTGTGTGTGTGTGTGTGTGTGTGTGTGTGTCTTCTTTATCCATTTATCTATCAATGCTATTAATGGATACTCGGGCTGCTTCCCAACTTTGGCTCTTGTAAATATTGCTGCTAAGAACAAAGGTTGCGGGGGCGCCTGAGTGGCTCAGTGGGTTAAGCTGCTGCCTTTGGCTCAGGTCATGATCTCAGAGTCCTGGGATCGGGTCCTGCATCGGGCTCTCTGCTCATTGGGGAGCCTGCTTCCTCCTCTCTCTCTCTGCCTGCCTCTCAGCCTACTTGTGATCTCTGTCTGTCAAATAAATAAATAAAATCTTAAAAAAAAAAAAAAAGAACAAAGGTTGCCTGTGTGCCTTTGCATCAGTGTTTTTGTATTCTTTGGGTAAATATCCAGTAGTGTGATTGCTGGATCAAAGGGTAATTCTTTTTTAAACTCTTTGAGGAAACTCCATACTGTTTTTTCAGAAAGGCTGGCCCAGTTTGCCTTCCCACTGACAGTGCACAAGTGTTCTTCTTTCTCTACATCCTTGCCAACACCTGTTGTTAGGAGGAACAAGTGACTTTTTCTAAGGTGCAATGTTCAAAATATTAATCACAATTGCTGAGGTCTCCTTTGAATCCCTACCTCAAATTTCTACATGATCATGTGATCGTAAATATGGTTAGTGCCTCGCGGAAAGTACCACATAAGCCAGGTAGGGCAGGAATGCCCTCCAGGTACTGCTACTCCCCATTTCATATAGAGACTTAGCCTAATGGTTGCCCATCGAGAGGAGGCAAAAGGCATTTGTCTAAGCACCATGCTGGGTTTGGTGAGACACAGAAAGAGAACCTTGCTTGACTTATTGTGCATTGTGTTGCAGGTCAGTGGGACCATGTACAACACTGGAAGACATGTGTCCCTGCGCCTGGACAAGGAGCACTTGGTTAACATATCAGGAGGACCCATGACATACAGCCACCGGCTGGAGGAGATCCGACTACACTTCGGGAGTGAGGATAGCCAAGGGTCGGAGCACCTCCTCAACGGACAAGCCTTCTCTGGGGAGGTATGTGGGGCTGTTGAAGTCCTAAAGCTGAGTGCCAATTAATAAGGCTTGGTGCTTATTTATACCCAAGGTGGGATAACAGATGGAAAGCTTTCTTTTAAATCTGTGAAATGAGAAGGTCAGTGCCTCCTTTCTCCATCTGTCTTTCTGCAAGTTGGCTGGAAGTCTATAAACGTGCTTCCAGTTTTTTCTAGGGAAGACCACAATGGAACTGGGTATTTCCTTCTGACACATTGGCGCAGATCTCATGACTCACACCCTACAGTGGTCTCTGGAGCATTATTTTAACCCCAAACCTTCACTTAGACCTACCTGGACCATCAGCCTCTCATAGGAGGGTATAGGCTCCATAATTCTTCCTTCTGGCAGAATGGGTCTTATTTGCACAAAACTATAACTTACTGTGAAACAAATGTCAGGCAACTAAATGGTCTGCCTGACTTTCTACAGATTGGAAATGTCACTGTATGTCACCATTAATGGTGAGTATCACTGTGTGCCACCATCAACCCAGATAGGATTCAGACCATAGCAGTGAGCCAAAATGGCTTCAATTATAGGATGAGAGCTATGGTTTAAACAGATATCATCCGGGTTCTGACCCTTGACAAGCACGGTCTAGTTAATTTGTCCTCTTACACTTTACAGTGGTTATCAACCAGGAGTCCAGGGTGCTTATATGCTAAATAGCCAGTAACTGCGTTTCTCTTTAAAAGTCCTCGGTAACTGATGTCGAGAAAGCTATGAAATTACAGAAGTATGTATCTCACGATTGACTTGGTCGTTTTAATTTTATTTTCAATCAACATCGTGTTTAAACCTGGCATTGTTGTTAATAACTCGTACTATGCTCGTAGGCGAGTATAGGGACCCTAATGGAAAAACTCCCTAGAGTTGCAGTTTCTGGGCCAGAGTATAGAGCAGGGAAGATGAAAAAAGGCAAAAGTCTACGAATTGAGAGTGACCGGGGACTACCAGTCTGAATTAGGGACTATTCTAAATTAGATAAACACTTCCTTTATAAATACATATTATTTCAATATGTATTATTATACATATTATACATATTATTATATATACATATTATTATTATACATATTACACATATTATTATATATACATATTATTTCAATATTTGTAACTATTTTATTTGTTGGCTTACTTGCTCATTTCTTTGCTTTTCTCCCTCACTGAACTGTTACATTCTTCTCCTTATCATAATGTTGCCTCCAACTAAAAATTAATTTATTAATGAATTTATTCAATGAATGAGTGAAAAAAAATGTGGATGGTTACTTGGCTAAAATCTTTACTTTGTAGAATTCCTTAGAATTGCCTTTTCTTCAATGTGTGATAAAGGGTGCATTGTAATTTGTATAGGAACTACAATTTTAGAGTAAACGAATCTCTCCAAAATCCTTAAGGGAAACATATAACAAGTTGATCTCTCAAAGTATTAATTTTCCTAGACATACCCAGACTGCAGGTATCAGGCACTCCAAGGAATCTGCATTTTTAAAGCCCCCAGGAGAGTCTGTTGACTAGGTTTGTGAAACACTCACTCCACTAGCACATTATTAAGTGCTCTCAATGAATAGAGCCTCTAAAGAGAGTTGCAAGTGAGAATTAACTGGAGACCATTGTCAAAATATTTACATTTGAATCCTAAAGCAATTGAATCAGGGCCTCAGGGAGTAGAGTCCAGCTATGCACACTTGTAGAAATTTTGGTGAGTGACCACTGGGCCACTTCTAGCCCTAGCTCTGCTGGAATTATCCCAGTTTTCTAAACAATGAGAACTTAATCAACCAAACCATATTGCACAAGAATTAAAAAGGGCACCCAGGTGTCATTGCAAATGGCAAAGCTGGGTGCTGTCTAGATGGATGGGATCTGGGGAATAGCTTGCCAAGAAGGCAAGCCAGAGCCTTGGCCTCAGCACAAGAACTCTCACACTTTGTCGTGGGCAGACGACATCAGCTATGTCATATTTCTTTCCGAGCCCCTCGGTATGAGTGGTCTCAGTATGGAGTGGATTCTGAACTGGTGTGGGTTTAGGTGCAAGAAATCAAAATGCTAGAAGCACCCAAATAATATCACATGGCTAAGTATTAGCCTTTGAGATATTTAAGAGTTTAGTGACCAAGAAAAGTTTGGCACCTTCTCTGTGGCATGAGGGAAAAGACCTAGGGTCCATGGATGGAAGTCCTAGACAGATGGAGTTCAGCAAAATAAATAATACGTTCTAACAGTGAGAGCTATCCATTGCTGGAATGAGTTTGCCTCTGAAAATAGTGAATTCCCATCACTGGAATTATTAAGCATGGAATGGAATTTGAGGACTTCATAAGAATGACTCACCTCATATCCTCATGAGCAAGGAATGCACCTTCTAGTCCTGAAATCCCATGCAATCCATGATTTCCTGCTAGAAAATGTCCCCCAACCAGATTCCACTTAGTGTTAGCCCCAGTTAGAGTACATATAGCCCATCCTGTAGGTTGGTGTCTTATGTTTATTTTGTGTTCTCCTCAAAGCCACCTTTGGTCTCTGTTTTTGGCTATCCTCTGAGAGCACCTAAGTAGACACTTCCAGCAACAGAGCATGTGTTTATTTTGTTGACAATGAATAATCACATCGCCATCTGTCCCATCTATCATCGCTGATCGTGATAAGTCAATTAATGCCAGGCATTTTCCTTGGCACAGTGCAACAGTCGTTATCTCAAGAGCTGTAGATTAATTGCAGTCTTGTCTAGTGAGGTTATTGTAATTGATGGTAATCATTTGCTTTGTTTTATAAAGCTGCGTGGATGTACGACACAGTCTGCAACCGCATTTTTTTTTTAATTATTCATGTCCTACATGGAGCACTCCTGGACGCCTTGTTGGGGGTCGGTGATAAATGAGTATATTCAGGGATTCAAATATCTCCATTTTTTTCAAGAAGGGAAAATGAACCGTTCTTAATAAGGAAGACCCTTTGCCTGCTAATTGTGTCTAACTGGTTAGATTCCTGTCCTCTCTAAAGTAGGGTATTTATGAAAAGAAACAAATACATTAACCAGGCAGAAGATAATATTTGAGAAGAATCATGGGGATGGATGAAGTTCCAATAGTGAGGCTAGACAAAAGAAATAAGTTTTCTTATTGAGGGGAGGTTGGAAAGATTCATTTTGAACACTTTCTTGAAGTTCTTTCAGAAGGCCCAAGGGAGGGTATATACTGAGACTCATACCCGTCATTTTGTAGGAAACCTCTGCCAGGTCCTCCCGTTCATGCCATCCATCTTCCCATGCCTCCGGTCCTCCTGCTGTGTGCTGAGCTCCACAGCCCTGCATAGCAGACAGTCTACTGAGGGACACATATATTTAAAATACAGTGTCACATGGCTTATACTTGAGGATGCTTCTGGAAGAGGCTTATGAAGTAGGTCTCTTGGGACTGTTTTAAGTAGAGGACAGATGGACGCCTGTGTGGCCGGGCATGGTTGCTGCTCTCACTGAAGGTGAACTAGGAACATGAGCCTTCCCAGGCTCAGCCTCTCAAATCTCTAAGTCTGCTCACATACATTTGCTCAAGGAACCGGTCCACAGCTAGGGCCATGAATGTGGATAAGACTGTTTCCTTTAAAAGGGGGAACAAAAGTCATATTTATTTATGTGTTTGGTGGCTTGTTTGTTGGCTTACCTATTTATTTAGTGGCTCTGAACCAGGAAAGGGAAAATAATTATCTCCATGCAAACAACTGAGAAGTGCAGAAAATGCAGGCCCTGTCCCCTTCCAGGAGTCAGTTACATGCATCCTTTAGAGACTGGCTACACTGAAGCCGCACAAATTTGGAGGAATACGCAACACCGAATTGTTCCAAAGTGTGCTAGAGTATAAAAAGCACCGAGGAGCACATCACGGAGAACCAGGGCCCCATTAGGCACGGAACGGCTCTGGAGGGAGGTACTCAGGCAATGTAATTAGCACTTTGCCGGGAGGCTGGGACCTCCTTGTAGAGATGTTCATTGGCACAAGTGGAGTTTTGAAGGGGAATGAGAATTGGGATGTTTAAGAATAACACGATTGTACATATGGAAGAGCTCCCTGAGAGCCGTGGTAATGGTGTTCCCTCTCTCCTGAATGCCAGCTTTCTCCCTCTCTTCCTCATTCCCGCACAGCCCCCCATCCCCAACCCAAGAGCTTTCCAAGCCTCCTTCCCTCCTCCCAGACAGTGACTCCCAGAGAATCCTCCATATTCATCAATTTAGTGGTCCGCAAGCTATAGCCTATGGACCAAATTCAGTCAAGTAGCTAAGCATGGTTTACATATTTAAAGGATTTTTTTTTTCCCAAAGAAGAACATGCAACAGAGACCCTGTGTGGCCTGCCAAAGCTAAAACAGTTGCAAAATATCTGATCTTTTACACAGAAATGTTGCTGACCCCAATCTATTAAATTGCTCATCACTGTAGATTTTATAACTGTTTACTCTTAGTTCTCTTCGAAATGGAGTTCTTTGTTGATAGAGATTTTATTTTGATCATTGCTGTATTCCCAGCCCTTTGTACATTGTCGGACACATGAGGGCAGAGTCATAAGTGTTTACTGAATGAAAGAATAAATCATCTTCCTACGCCCCTTAAAGACAGAGACCCTTTTCACTACTCATCTTTGTATACCATACACCTAGCACAGTACCCAACATTCTGTAAGTGCTTAATTGATGTTTGTGGAATGAGTCATTCAGTCACTGAATCCCATAATTCAATCAACTACTGGCAACCTAGGAATTCAAAACTTAAAGCCGTTTTTCCTGGAATTTTGGGTGTGTTGTATTCATTGACTACACCAGGAATATGCAACTTCCTTTAAATTGAAGGTGAAGGGTTTCGATAAAGGCTGTCCAAAGCACTGAGTTCTGTTAGAAACTGGAAAAGAGAAAGAGTGGTTTAGTTCACAGCTACCATGAAGTCATGTTCTGGGCTTTCTTTGAGAAAGGATTATACTTTGAGAGATTCAAAATTTATTAACAAGGTCCTAACCCAGCCCTATCCTCAGTGTGGTAAAAAACACAAAATGATTAAACAATTAAGTGTCACCTTGGAGGAGCAAGACAGAGACTTGAGTCAATTACTCTGCAGCACAACCCAGAACTTGCCCGGCTCGTCCACAGGTGGTTATGGAGCCTCACTGCTAACATCTGGCCACTGTTGATGTGCTTCCTGATTTGCTTTTCATTCATTCCCTCCTTCATTCATTCAGCTAACAAATATTGAGTGCCTACCATATCCTCCAGTGAAGAAAATAGATAAAAGTCCTTCCTGTATGGTGCTTGCAATCAAGTGAAAATGGACAAATAATAAATAATAAACATAATAAATGAGTCAATGCATGTGATAAGTTAGAAGATGATCAATGCTATGGGAGAAAAATAGAGTCAAGAAGGACCAGAGCATGAGGAGTGAAGGTAATGAGTTACAAGGGTAAGCAGGGTGGTCCGTGTAAGCTGTATTGAGACAATGCCATCTGTGAGGTTGCCATAGAGATGTCTAGGGGAAGGACATTCCAGGCAGTAGGTAACAGCTGGTACCATGGCTTTGAAGTGGGGGAAAGCTATGAGCATTCTAGGAAGAGGGAGAGGAGCATGAGCGCAGGGTAAATGAGAGGGCATGAGAAGTCGGGGGGGAGGGGTGCGGTGCCAGTCCACATCAGGTCATCTTTTCCTTTGTATGGACTTTGATTGGGCTTTGTATGGACTTTGGCTGTTATTCTCAATGAATTCTGAAGCACAACACAAATTCTCCCATTTAATCACCCAACACTAGCTCAGTGAAGTTACCTTTAGTATTGTCTCCCTCTGAACCTGGAGAAACTAAGGCCTTAGACCATGCAGACAGTAAATGATTGAGATTGGGCTTAGCTCAGGTCTTCTGATTCATAACATCGCTTAAACAAGCCAAGCTTTACCTACCCATAAACCCCAGAGTAGTGACTGCTCACCTACTCTGGGCCCCAGCCCAGGGGGGATTTCAAAGATCTGTAGACCATGGCAAAGACCCCGACTTCCCAGAATGTCAGCTCCCGGAAGTCACAGAGTAGGTTATACTTTTTTTTTTTTAAGATTTCATTTATTTACTTGACAGATACAAGCAGGCAGAGAGGCAGGCAGGGGGGGGTGGAGCAGGCCCCGCCAAGCAGAGAGACCAATGTGGGGCTCGATCCCAGGACCCTGGGATCATGACCTGAGCCAAAGGCAGAGACCCCAACCCACCAAACCACCCAGGTGCCCCTAGGTTGTACTTTTTAATATGTCCCCATACAGGTGATAGGCACCTGACAGATATTACTGAATGAAAAGATTGAGTAAGCAAATGAAGATAACTTAAAAGATGGCATCTTTAAGATTGCCTAAATTATGCCCAGTCTATCATGAATTCAGTTCTATCATCGTAATGGCAAACCTATAAAGTTAATGTCAATATCAACATAAGTTCTACATATGTTAAGTTATTCACAAATGCAGAGTAAGTGAATTCTTCAGAGTCCCTGGGAGGAGGAATGGAACAATGGATAGCCAACATGCTAGAAAAATTCATGTAGGTTCCTCATTTCAGGCCCTGGAATTACCCCCAGGATCAGACCAGGGAATTTATCTTTGCCAATGCTAGAAGCCAAAGTTCTGGATCCCAGGAGCCATTCCCACTCAGAGTTAGCAAACTGGCCTTTGAGAAGCAAAGCAAACAGAAGTCAGAAGCCCAAATGGTGGTAGGACCTATTATGATGATGCCAGCAAGTAGATGAAGATTGTGATCTAAGGATAGAGAGTCTTGCCTTTGAACATTCTTATAATTACTTCTGGGAAGGGACAACCCAATCAAGTCAGCAGCTTCCTGGATTGCTAGTTTTAGATGGACACCATGGGGCAGCCAAGGAGAGAAACACTGCAGTTAAAGACAACTTGCTGAGGTCAACTCATTATCCCGTGGGCTCCCATTCCAACCTGCAGCATACCTCTGACCTGGTCCTGCCAGGATACCATTATGACAGCCACCATAGTCTTCTACTGGACTCTAATCTTCTCCCTGGTGTTCCATCTAAAGCAGGGAAGGAGGTATTACATTACAAAGACATTAATGTAAAAGATTATATTTTCTTACATTTTTACATTTATTATATTATTATTTATTACATTATTACATTTATTATATTATTTTACATTTTTACATTTATTATATTACAAAGACATTAATGTAAAAGACATTACCTGGGACTTGATCAAGGTTCAGCCTAGAACATAATGGTCACCATGAAGACCATCAGTGTTTGGTTTTACAAGTGTCAAATGTGGTCTTTCTTTATTTAGTAACCAATGACATTGCAATTAAGGAGGGTACTGGACCCAACACTTCTACCAATGAGGTGTACTTTTTACACCCCTTTCCAAAGCCACAGGAATAAAATCAGCTGGAAAAGAAAGATGTGAAGTAAGAGTGACCCATTCACTACTACTCTGACCACTGTCAAGAGTTCACAAAATTTGCAGAGGTTCCACCAAAGATCACATCTCCTACTTCAAGGAATAGACCTGCTATTGAAAAGAATGAGTCTGCTGAAAGCCTCCGTCTGAAGTGTTAAAATTGGAGGTCCCATGGAGGTCACCTCTTCCAAACCACTTACTGTACAATAGAAAAATCAGATGACAGAGAGGATAAGAGCACTGCCCAAAGTCACTGAGAGTCAGTGACAGAATTAGGACCCAAACTTAAGTTTCTGGCACCCTAGTTTGAGATTTAAAATTTTTCAGATAAAAATGTAAATTATGTACAATCCCACGATTCAGCGGGCCCTTTGAGTCCATCTGGTTTAGTTGCCCCGCAGAGCAGGTGTAGTCTGATAATCAGATTCCCTAGCTTAGTGAGCAGAACCCATCACAAGAACATTTATGCAGACAGCCTCAAAAAGGCAGAGACATGGAAGATTACTTTCCAAACATGAGCACTCATCAGCATCCCTGCGGAGAGGGTTCTAGAAGACACCAAATCACCCCCAACAAAAATACCACCCATGTGAAAACTGTAATAGTGCCTGATTGCAAGAAATGTAGAAATGAAAGACTGGAAGACTAAAATAGAAAGTAAAATTCCTGAAAGACCCTTTGGTTGGTCTTAATATGAAAAGGCAATCATGAGGACTTGAGAATAGAAGCCATGCTTTTCTACAGTTTGAATCCCCACTTCCGCCCACACTCCCCCATAAACATCTAGAACAGCTTTGTAATATTAAATATAAGTAATCTAGATAATAATATTGCAAAATTAAATCATGAGATGTCTAGCCGCTCCATGGATGTGCTGCTATACAATTCAAAATAAAGCCGTTTAAAACCCTCAGATTCATTTGCTCTGACATATCGATAAACTTTTGCTGAAACAAAGCTAATCATCTCAATGGTGCTGACTTAATTGCTCGCCAGTTGACGGATAATAAACAGACCTGAGGATTAAAATATGAACTAATTACTGTACTCAATTCCATTTACTTGATTTCATGTTCCATTAATTTTTTGCATCATTTCTGGTGGAAGCCTTAGATTTACG
Organism: Enhydra lutris kenyoni; assembly: GCF_002288905.1. NCBI lineage: Eukaryota > Metazoa > Chordata > Mammalia > Carnivora > Mustelidae > Enhydra > Enhydra lutris. The sequence continues at coordinate 20,381,834 of NW_019154110.1, forward strand.
GTCGCCCTGAATGAATTATACCAGTTAGTTGCCTGTGGCATGCTCGTGTTCAGAATTGGTTGGAAAGGGCAGAATTCTGGGCAGTAAATATTTAGCCAAAGCAGCCTAGGATATAGTAAGTGAAGGTAATTATCCGTTCCCAAATACCAGCCAGAGTCAGCCTCTATAAATCTATCCCCATCTCAGCAGTAAAAGGGCAACACTAGGATGGCTCTCATGATTATTGGATCAGCTTGGTAGAGGTCATTTCCAAGAGTAGTAGTTGCTTGGCCCGGAAGAGGGCTGCAGGGAAGCAGGGGCAAGCACACCGTGGGGAAGGGACAGTGGCCTGGGAGTCAGATACTTGTGGTACTGGATGGGGCTAACGTTTTTACTTCAAAGATCTGCCTTCAACATGCCGTTCTGACACCTACTAGCTGTGTGATCTCAGGAAGGTCAAAACAGGACAGATCACTTAGCCTTCCCTACCCTTTTAAAACTCTGATCTGGGTTTAATAATACCAGTCCCATAGATGCAATCGGTTGATTGTGTATTGAGAAAAAGCATTCCTGTGATAGGGCTTCTTAAGCTATAAAGTGCTGTGCCAGTCATCTAGTCCAAAGTCTTTGCAGAGAGGACATATAAAGATAATCACAATGTGCCAAGGTGGTTGCTACCGTCGGCTTTCATTTATCGAGCATGTCCTATGACCCAGTTCATAGTTCATATTTCTTCTCACACCCAGGGCTCACAATGAACCTGTGAGCTAACACTCGGAAGTACCATTTTTACAAAAAGGAAAAAAAAAGTCAGAGAGATTAAAGAACCAGCTTCAGTCACATGGTCCATTTGGGGAAGAGTGGGGATTTGAACCCAGGTCTCTGGCTTCAGCTATGCAAAGTCAGGGCATCTAACTGGTTCTGCTTCTAAGTAGCTGCTTGATCACAGGTTAAGCTCCTTCTCTCTAATCACAAGTGCCCTGTGTGTCACCTGAGAGGATGCTGCACCAGCCTCAGGAGTAACCTGCACTTTTTCTGGCTATAAAGAGAGACAGAAGCTTATCTTTCCAAGTGGCATGCACTGCAAGGGGAAATATACACATCCGTGCACCTGCTGAGGACTGTAGGTCCCTCCACCTGCCCCTCTCAGATGGACAGTAATTGGGACGTTACATACAGATGCACAGTGATTTTTTTTTCTCGCACATCTTTGAAACACAATAAACAAGGTATTGCTTATCTGTAAATTCGTTTCTGTACAAACACATCTGTTTCCCTCTGCAAAGCGTGGGAAGCCTTATTCCTTAGTCTTAGAGGTGGCTTGGGCAAAGGTATTTTCTTATAGTGGATCTGTTTGCTGACCTAGAAATTTCTGGATTGAGACTTAAACATGGAGCCTGCAGGAGCTCTTTGGCAAAGTGAGCTTAGCCAGGAGGTTTTAGATCACACTCCTGGCCAGGAAAAAGGGGAAGGCCCAGCAATCACCAGATACCTGCCCCAGGACTCAGCCCTCTGCTCCAGGTTTTTCAAAGCAAATAGCAGTGTCTGCTTCAGGAAAGACCATTGTGGTGGACCCAAACAGCCACCCAGAAAATCTGTTGTTTCTGTGAGGTCCTTGGTGGGGATCACACATTTCCTGTTACACCTGCCTGTCTAGGGCTGATATATTTCCCTGCCCCCAGGTGATGAGCTAGGACCTACTTACATGAGCAGTGGTTAATCGCAGAGTTTAAAATTGCCAGAGTTATTCATTCCTATGTTTGAATCTGGCTTTGTCACACACACCTGTGACCTTGGGCAAGTTACTCAACCTACTTGTCCCTCAGTTTCCTTATTGATGAGATTAACAGCGATGGCCATCCGTGGGACTTCCCTCCCCAGCTTTATTGAGGTAGAGTTTACTTACAATGAAAGTCAGCAGTTTTAACTGTACAAGTCAATATATCTTCGTAAGTACATAGTCATGTAACCATTGCTACGACGATGATCTCAAGCCCTTTCATCACCACAAAAGGTGGCCTCATGTCCCTCAGCGGTCAAGCCCCTCACCCCTGGAAACCACTGATGTGCTCTCCCTGTAGTTTTGCTTTTTTCAAATTTCAATGGACTCATACAGTATGTAGTCTTTTTTTTTATTTTTTTCAATTTTATTTTATTTTTTCAGTGTTCCAAGATTCATTGTTTATGCACCACACCCAGTGCTCCATGCAATACATGCCCTCCTTTATACCCACCACCAGGCTTACCCATCCCCCCACCCCCCTCCCCTCCAAAAACCTCAGTTTGTTTCTCAGAGTCCACAGTCTCTCATGGTTCGTCTCCCCCTCCTACTTCCCCCAACTCACTTCTCCTCTGCATCTCCCAATGTCCTCCATGTTATTCCTTATGTTCCACAAGTAAGTGAATCCATATGATAATTGACTCCTTTGCTTAACTTACTTCACTCAGCATAGTCTCCTCCAGTCCCGTCCATGTTGATATAAAAGTGGGGTGTTCATCCTTTCTGATGGAGGCAGAATACTCCATTGTATATATGGACCATATCTTCTTTATCCATTCATCTGTTGAAGGTCATCTTGGCTCTTCCCACATTTTGGCGATTGTGGCCATTGCTGCTCTGAACACTGGGGTACAGATGGCCCTTCTTTTCACTACATCTATATCTTTGGGATAAATATCTAGTAGTGCAATTGCAGGGTCATAGGGTAGCTCTATTTTTTTTAAGATTTTATTTATTTATTTGATAGACAGAGATCACAAGCAGTCAGAGAGGCAGGCAGGGAGAGAGGAGGAAGCAGGCTCCCCGCTGAGCAGAGAGCCTGATGCGGGGCTCGATCCCAGGACCCTGAGACCATGACCTGAGCCGAAGGCAGAGGCTTTAACCCACTGAGCCACCCAGGCACCCTGGAGTAGCTCTATTTTTAATTTCTTAAGGTATCTCCACACTATTTTCCAAGGTGGCTGCACCAACTTGCATTCCCACCAACAGTGTAACAGGGTTCCCCTTTCTCCACATCCTCTCCAACATTTGTGGTTTCTTGCCTTGTTAATTTTCACCATTCTAACTGGTGTAAGGTGGTATCTCGATGTGGTTTTGATTTGAATCTCCCTGATGGCTAATGATGATGAACATTTTTTCATGTGTCTATTAGCCACATATATGTCTTCTTTGGAGAAGTGTCTGTTCATGTCTTCTGCCCATTTTTTGATGTGGTTATGTTTTTTGAGTGTTGAGTTTGAGGAGTTCTTTATAGATCTTGGATATCAGCCCTTTGTCTGTAGTGTCATTTGCAAATATCTTCTCCCATTCTGTGGGTTGCCTTTTTGTTTAACTTTATTGCTTAAATGATCTACATTTAAATTAACTGTTTTCCTTCGGCATGCAGTTCTCTGAACTTTCGCATGTACAGATTTGCATAACCATCATCATAATTAGGATACAGAACCATTCTACCCTGTAGGGTTGTTTTCAGGATTAAGAGTACTGGTATATGTAAAGTGCCCAGAACAGTGTCTGGTGCGCAGTGAACGTTCAGAAATAGTAGCATTTACTGGCAACAGTATGCTTCTTCAAGGTCCATCTGTCAAGGTCAACATTTCTACCCTCTGTCCCCATCTAAGAATCCAGAGTGGCATCCGTGCAGCAGGTGAATTGCCTACATTTCACCTTTTCTGATTGCTGATTTCTTATTGGTATCAATACTCCCTAGAAGAGGGCTGCACATGTGCCACCCACTGGCCAAGGTGTTTGTCCTCAGAACTGCACCTTTTTCTAGTCATCACAGGGCCCTGTGCAGACCAGTCCAGCCCCTGCCAACACCAGCTTGACAGTGTGGGGGAAAGCATTCAGCAGGAGCATGTGCAAGGAAGTGCAATCCCCATCCTGGCCTCTGGGAGCGCCCTTCCCCTTCCCCTCTCCTTCATTCTTGCAAAGGTCGCCAGCAACTACAGCATTTTCTCAGGCTCTGTGTCTGAGACAAAACCTTGAGCTATATAAGTAGGATGATCGAATTCTTCTAAGGCGGTCTAGACTGAATAGGATGATCGCATGCTCCTAGGGCGGTCAAGATTGAGGCAGGTTGGTCCTGGTATCATTGAAATAGCACCTCCTTTTCTCTCAAAAATGCCTCACTTTGTACAATGAATCATCGGGTCCCCCTGTGTCTAGAAGACCTTGGGCAAGCTGCTTAACCTCTCTGGATCTCCCTCCTCTAGCCCAGAAAATTAGAGGATTGGAGTACCTCAATTAGAGCCCTTCCAGCACCAAGGGGCTGAGAGAAGTAAAATTTTCCTGCGTAATTTTATCATCACATATAAACGTGGACTGAGGGGTTTGTTGTGCTGTGTGGAGGGTCAGAAACATGGGTCTCCCATAAAATCTTTGTGCTACATTGGAGAGCTTCTCCCAGAGATTAAGTATATACTCTATAATTGGCCACCATCGTATGTCCTTCAAGGTAAAAGCTTGGGAAATTAAGACATTTGATGTGACACCAAAAATTAAAGCTGAGCTTCTTCTGCTGACTTGGATATGTCACCTTCACTTGTTATAATGCCTGAAGTATTGAGCCTCCTCCTTGTGTCCCTGTTACAGTGGCCACAGTACTAACAGAGTTAGCACATGTGCGCACACACGCACACATGCACACGTTCTACAAGGCTTCGGTCCTTCAGCTCCCTCCCAGGTAAAATGTTCCTGTGGTTACTAGGGTATTTTACTAGAAACCAGAGGTTCCCCTCGAACCATGTTGCTTTGTGTATTTTAATTACAATTTAAGTGATTTCTCTACACGGAGCACCCCCAGGAAGAAACCCCAGGAATTATCATTATCCTTCACTTAGGCTTTGTTTCAATTCTGGTCTTTACAGAGCCAGAACAGCAAGAAGATTCTGTCACAGTAAACCCCTCTGTAAATCCCTATTGGTGTCAGCATTTAGCCCTCTTTGCCATCAAACAAAAGGGAGAGGGTTTCTGTTCCAAAAGGCAGTTGCAGGCTTTGCTTTTTAAAGCCTCGGGGGCATCCAAACACTCAGTCCCACCAAGCTCTAGTGCTGCTTCTGGAGTATTCATTTAGCTTGATTTACATTATTTTAATTTTCTTAGGGGTGTCTTTACTAGCTGGAGGGTGATTTTTTTCCCCCTTAATTAAAGAACGAGTTGATGCCAAAGCACACAGAACAAAACAAGCCCCTTCATACCCTGTCTCACTTGTCACTTTTTCCTGCTGGTCTCACTTTTGGATACTTTTCAGCTTTCACCCTACCTGCATTCTCAAACTGGAAATGGGATGGAATGACAGGGGATGAAGCCCCCATCTCTCAATAGAACCAACCAACCCTTGGTTTCAATTCTTTTAATTTCCGGGAGCAGATGATGGTGTGGAGGAGGATCAGGTAGTGTTCTCTCTATCTCTTAGACAGAAAAGCTGTATCATCAGCAAGGGCCATTTAACAAAACTCTATGCAGTTGAGCCAAGAATGGCTCCAGCCTAGGGCTGTTCAGTGAACAAACCCAGCCACCATCCTCATGGAGTTTAGGTCCCTAAGGACATCTTAAGTGGTGTGCTTTGGGATGCAAGTCATAGGAACTCCCTTAAGCTAAGTGAAGCCACCAAAGCAATCTATGGAAAGCCTCTGGGGTATGTCATAGGACTCAAAGTCACCTGGGCCAGTGAAGAGACTGGAACCCAGAAGAGAAACAAGGTCATAACCCTGGGAACTACTCCAACCCCACTTCTTTCACATGGCTGCTTTATTCTCATTCTCTCCATCAGCTGTCCTTTTCTTGCAATTCTTTGTGCCCATGCAGGGAATAAATAACCCCCCCCTGAGGCTCCCAAGTTTATGCCCTCTTGGATCAAGACCACCCTGGCCCGACTGGCTGGCTGGCTCTTCATCCCAATTCCAAATTCTCCAGAGGAGAGGTTTGATTTTTTCCAACCTAGATCTGATGTCCTCTCTGACCCAACCATCTATGCATGTGAGGTGGTGTCATGTAGAAAAACAGGTCCTGGAGGAGCTTCCCCAATGGGAAGGAGAGCAATTCCATGGAGTAAGCCGTCACTGTAAGCCATATGGATGCCCCCCAAAATGTTGACTGTGGTGGAGAACGAAGTTTTTTCCTGCTTAGCCCAACAAAATCCACCTGATATATTGGACGCGAATCTTGGGGTTGGAGAAGGCTTTTGGACATGAGCAAGATCTTGAAAGAAACGTATGAATGTGGCTGAAATAGGATGAGAGTATCCCAGACAGATAGAATAGCACCTGTTAATAGAAAGAATAAAGGTAGTCAATCCATGGTGTGCTCTCAAAGAATTTAGCATCTTGTAATTTTCACAACAATTTCACCCATCGTGGGGACATCAGTGACACATCACAGCCATGTCACTCATCTCCTGGCTGCTGACACTGCTCTTCCCTCTCTTCCCTTTCTGCCAATACATAAATGGGGTGGGCTCAAAAAAGTTTCCCAGGGGTTGGCATCAAGCAAACCCACTTTCACATGCCAGCTCTGCCACTTCCTGTGTGCCCTTCAAAAATATTTAGGCACCTCCAAGATGAGAAAAATGATAGTAACAATATCAACCTCAGAGGGTTTGTTGTTCGGATAAAATAAGGCAGTTTGAGATAAAGAGCCTTAGCACTGTGTCTGGCACAGAGGGGATGTCAAGAATGTTTATTTCCAGCACCTTCCCTCTCTATCTGTTGTCTTCTCCAGAAATGGGCTGATGAGATGTCTTGGGTAAAAACATGCAGACTTGGAAGGGATGTGGTCTAACATTGGAACAGAATAGTTAAAATAAGGACTCTTCCCCACCCATCCAAAGAGGGAACATTTCTAAAATAATTAGTGGATGTTTACATGTGTTCTCACCTCTTGCCTGTCAGTTTCCAGAACTCAGAGCAAGAAGAGGAAGAATTGTTTGTATTGTTCACAATTGCTCATTGGCTTGGAGCCACTTTCACTCACTTGGTATTAAGCCTTTCGAATGAGCATCCAGTGGGGCTGATCATTCGAGCTCCCTGTTGCCCACCTCAGTCGGGGACCATCTTATCTGGCTACAGATGATTAGTATATGACAACTGTATCTAATCTCTGTCCCTTCCATGGCACTGAAACAACCCAAGGAATTATTCTGTCCCTTGTGTTGACTTAATTTCTTAAGAGCCCCAGGTGTAGGACGTTCTCCAAAATCCTTTGGAGTTTCAAAGTCCAGGATATCCCCACTGGGATAGTTTTCTTGTTATTAGTGTTCTAGAAAATGCCAACAGGTGAGAAACACACAGCTTTTTTGGGCAGGGGCTGAGCTTGATCAACATTGAAGGTTATATTATTTAATTTGGGTGCTCAATTTAATTAAAAGAAAAGTTCATTTACAGTGGACCTTTAATATTGAAGGTGCATTTTTTTTCATACTGGCATATATTCAATTTCTTTTTTAAAAGGAAAAAAAAAAAAGAATGTTTGCTTAAGTTAAGAGCTGGGGATCAGGGTTAAATTTGCAAAACCAACTACTTCCCTAGCTATGCAGTATGATTTGCTTCGGTGCAAATACATGTTTATCCCTTAAACTTGCTTGAGTCCCTGTTGATTTTGGGGCCACATTTACAAAACATTTCTACCAGGAAATAATGGCCAACAAGTTCAGAAAAAGAATCCAACAAGGAAGAAAATATTCTTGCATCACAAGGTTTGACAAAGTCTGATTGGTGTGTTTAATAACTTCCTCATCAAGGAAACAGAAAACCACTAATTCAAAATAATGAAAAACCCAAAAACTCTGTGTCATGAATTATATTTATTCATCATAGACACATATTGGGGTTTTTACTGTGAAAAATTTTCCCAGCCTCTGGGTTCAAATATGAATAATGAATAATCCATGTCCTTGAGGAGTTTCCGTTCTAGCAAGGAGACATTTAGTGTTTCTCACCAAGTTCTGTGGTAAGAGATAGCACTGCTTGAGGTGGGAATACACAGACCCATGGGCAGGGGATTATGGGCACTTCCGGATTGCTTGGACTTGACGCTTGCTCTACTGCTGGTGCTAGCCCTTGGCAAGTTATTTCCCAGGTCTCTGCCTCAGCTTCTTCATTTTTAAAATGGGAATAATAGTGGCACCAACTTGTGCCTCACTGATTTACCTTCTGTCCTGATTTGTTGGCCATTTCAGAGAGACGTCTATTCGAAACTTACTTCCCCTTCTCTGACCACATGCGTTGGCCTAAGCTTTGTGTTTTCTGAAAATTAATGCCACATCAATATCCCCATCATCATAGAAAACCAGGATCTGAGAGATTTAGCAGAAATGGTATGATACAGAATAACATATGTCAGCTGCAGTTCTTGGTCTGCTTTCCTGATCTTTCTGAGCACCCTTTCTCTGCCATTGCTGTGTGGTTACTAACCGGTCAGCTGGTCTACCCCACTGGAATGCTTCAGAGAGGGCTGCAGAGGTTGGATATTGGCTGGGTGGGCAAAAGATAGACCAAAGAGATGGCCATCAAGGAAACTGAAGAAATCCCAGATTTTACATTTTTCAGGAGTACTGGAAACTTCCACGCAAAATGGCAGTTTCTCCCCAAAAATAGCTTACTTATGCATAGGCTGGTGGGGAACACAATGCAGATGGCTCTTCAGTCACCAGCAAATGAAGAGGGAGCAACAGGATTTGCTATTGCCTGAACAGTAGGCAGTGACTGAAGCAGGGAGAGAGGGGGTTCATTGCTGGCAAACATGGCAGTGGCAACTGTCAGGGAAAAAAATACATTAAGGAGGTGGAAATGAAAGAGTCATGCAGGCCTAGTGGCTTGTCACATAGGCCACATTAGCTAAAGAAAGTGCCCACGACCTGATTAGACACAAGGGACTTCCTTCTCACCCAGTGCTTGAGTTCCAAATGATGGGATTACCTGCTCACTCCCTGGGTCTGGGGTGTGTGGGGGTGTGCGTTGCAAGGTTTAAGGTGATGCAGAAAAAGAGACCAGGTTAAGCAGCTCAGAAGTACCAGCAATGAGCACATACTGCTTTTTTAATAAGAAGGTCAAGGTGGGCTTCGTTGAAAAAATGACACTGGAGCACAGCCTGAAAGGTGAGGGGACCGACCATGAGCACAGGGGGCAGAAGAGAGTTTCCCCAGAGGGAGCAGCCAGTGCCAAGGCCTAAGTACGGACTGTGCCTGGTGCGTTTGGGGAACAGGGTGGTGGTCAGTGAGATAGAGCAGAGGGCCGTCAGGTCAGAGGGGCAGAATGGGGGAAGGCGGATCGTGCAGGTTTGGGGGACCAAGGTGAGGACTTTGGCTTTCCCTCTGGATGAGAAGGGAGTCACCGGAGCAGAGTGACATGGTCTGATGACACCAAGTTTGTTCGTGCATGAGAAGCTGTTTCCTTTCCCAGGAATGTTCTTCCTCCTGCCCTTTTCATGTCTGACCCCTTGTTACTCAGATCTCAGCTGTAACTGTCCCTAACTACATGGTCACTCATGGTCACATCACTCTGTTTTCATTCTTGGCTCAGCATTTATCACTTACTGATAATCTCCCCCAGGTACCTACTTATTTGTATATCTTCTAACTCCCTTCATCAGAAAGCAAGCTCTGCTAATTCCTCCCCTCTGGAGCATGGACAGGACTTACTGACCTGCTTTCCAAGAGAAAGAAATGGAAAGGGGGGAAATGCTAGCTTTCCAGAGGAGTCGCCTGAACCAAATGGTGAAGGTTAACATTACTGGGGATGCCATGTGGATATCGGCTGCTTCTGGAAGTGAGGAGAAAGATACTTTACGTTTGCAGTGGCATCCAGAACTCCATTATCGGGGTATAATCATGTGATTCATCAGAAATTGTATCCCCTGTCCTAGCAGGGGAACAGAATAGATATAGGATATGCTCTCAGACACACCCAAACTGAGGGACTTTCTATGAAATATCTGAGAAGCATCCTTCAAAAACACTCAGATCATGAAAAACAAGGAAACATGGCAGAATTATCAGAGACTGGTGGGGAGTAGTGAGGAGAAGGGACAACTATGTAAGACAGAGAAAAGTTCAGAGGTGGAAAAACCAGGGGGAAGCTGAATACAGTCTCTGGTTTCGTTAACAATCTTGTGCCGATGTTAATTTCTTCATTTTGATACAAGTCCTACAGTCATGGAACACTAGAGGAAGGTGGATGAGAAACATACACAAATTCCCTGGACTGTTTTTAAAGCTCTTACGTAAATATAAAATAATTTCAAAATAAAATGGTTGGGTGGGGAGCAAGTTCTGCAATATCAGGGACACTGTGGGTCTTTTTCACTGCTGTGCCCCGAATGTTTAGGATCGTAATGGGACCTCAGTAAATATCCATAAATCAATACGATGGACACTCAGCTCAGTAATGATAGTTTCAAAAGTGCCTGAAGCAGTTCAGCTGCTTTGCAAGTCACTCTTCACGAATAAAAGAGAATATTCTTATTATCCCATTCTGATTTTTAAACTGGGGGAAAGACTACCCACTTCCTGGGTCATGGTTGCAGAAAGCGACAGCTTAGCTCAGGATCCCTGGGAGCCGCTGTATGTGACCAAGCCATTACTAGGCATCCCTGACCTGCAACCAACTCTGTTCATAAAAATTTTCCAACTCAAAGGCTCCAAGACAAGAGACACATCATTTAAAAGTTAAAAGAAAAAACATCCTCTTGGTGACACTTTATATATATATATTTTTTTGGTGACACTTTATTAATCTGGGTTGAATTAAGAATGTGTGGGTCACCCCCTCTTACTCCACAGAGGATCATTCTGAAAACGCTTGCCAAAGACAAGAGAAGACCTTTCTTTCTGCAGAATTGAGAATGAAAGCAGATTACACCCCTCCTCTCCTCCTGCCACCCCTAAATGCCAACTGCTCCGTGAAAAGCGGTCATTAGAAGATGCTGGTGGAAGTTAGTCCATTGATGGAGTCTTAGGTTCTAGAAATGCTCCTCCCCACAGATAGTGTGGGGGCATTAGGGACTTAGCAAGTGACCAAAGAGTAAGGCTGCAATGAAAGCACGTCATACACCACGGTGTCCACCCATCCATCCGTCTGTCCATCCATCCACCCTTCTACTCAACAAATATGAAAACAGCTGATGCAACAGACAAGCCACTTCGTGAGAATCAACAGCCCTGGGTTCTGATCCCACCACATGGTTTCATAAATGTGTGCAATCCATTTTATCTCTTGGGGCCTCTCCTCTGTCCCACGGGGGCAGATCTCTGGAAAAATCTTTAAGTCCTTCTCTAGGTCATTCAAGGTGCTTAATAAATATTTCTAAGAGCTCCAGAAAGTGCTTAGGAAAGATGATAGACATGCATTGGAAAGCTATGTAGCAATACAAATCATTAGATGGTTAAGTGTAGACAAATAATTCTATAGAATTATTTTAAAAGTTATCTCCTGGGGTAATTCAAGGTCAGATCAGCCTCTTACATAAGTGGGATTTGTGCTGGACCTTAAGGATGCATCATATTCCCATAAACAGAAAACAGAAGAGTAGATGTCCTGTCACTCCTTCAAAAATGACATGTTCATTGACATCTCCAGCCTTCACAGGGGCAGTTCCTCTGGCCAGGACACCCAACACTCCTGCCCTGTGTGTCTGCCTACCAAATCTCATTTCTCCCTCAAGACCCTGTTCAGAAGTGCACCCGATTTTTGAATACTTCTCTGTGCCCCCAGCCACACTGGCATCACTATTTCCAGCCCCAGGCAGAGAGCGCCTCAGGGTTCCCACAGAATATGTCAGTGTGTCCCTATTGCACATCACATCCTTTTACAGCTAGAGAGTCTTTCCATCTCCAAGATGGTACAAGGTCCCTGTCTTTATCTCTCTATCTCTAGCAAAAGATGCGATGCCCAGCAGAAGCATTCTATAATGAATGAACGAATGAATGAATGAATATATGAGCAAAGACTGGCCATCAGCATCTGCCTTCTACTCAGACCCGAGGGATAGATATGCAGGATGAATAGAGAAAAAGAAAGAGAGAGAGAGAGAGAAATCACAAGAGAAAAAGAATCCTGTCAATGAGCAAACACACCCTCTTTGATGCTAGGGAAGGAAAGAAAAACCAATAATCATCCTTCCCCTCTCAGCCAGCAAGTGGCTCTGGAGTCCCTCCCATGCACCTGCTCCCACTTGCTACCAGCATGGCAGGAGGACTGCACCACCGGCCTTGACATTGAGCTGGTTACTGGGAAAGCACTCCTCCCTCTTGTTGGTACTCTAGGCAGCAGTGCACACTTCCCTCCCTGGAAAGCATGGCTCATGCTGATGAAACCTTGACACTTAGTGAAACTAGAAAGAGGAGAAGATGTAGATTCTATTAAAGTTCAAGCCAGAACAATGGGAAACCCAAGAAACTAGGCTGACTTACTGGTCCTTTCTTAGATGGGTTATTCAGAAGCTATTTTCAAAGGGATTCTGGAATGCTCACAAATCTTTGTCCTGTCCAGGTGGGAATCAAGGGGAGCACTCTGGCCAGCCACACTAACATGTATTTGGTTCCATGGGATGCCACCACGATCTCCTCCCCCCTCAACCACCACCCTGGGGCAAGGCCTTTGGAGTCCAACAAATCAAGTTCCAATCCTGCCACTTACTAGTTGTGTGGCCTTGATGAAGCCATTTTATCTCTGTGATTCTCAGACTGACCATTTGTAGACTAGGATGTCACTCCTCCCTTGCTGGCCTATCATGAGGACCAGAGATGATAGCTATAAGGCTGTTCCCACCCATGCTGGCTCCTGGTAGACCCTTGACAGTGGAAACTGTCATCATTATCACTATCTATCACTATGCCCTTCATCTTCAGCAAGGACTCACTGAATGACCTCCGGGCTCACACCTGTGTGCTGGGCCTGGGGAGGCACAGAGATATTTAAGAGAGGACTTTTACAAAGCAGACAGAATTTTCCCCAGGTCATCAGGGATAGGCATACTTTGCTTTCATTCCCAAACCAGGAAGGGAAATATTCTCTCTTACATTGCATTTTCAATGGCTAACTTGTTCCTTGAAAGAGCAGGTCATCATCATAATATTCTGAGAAAACAAAATAAAAGAGCAAAAAGTTGCCCACAGTCCTCCATTCCCAAAATCAAACCGTTTTTTATTTCCCAGTTCAGGGCAAGAGAAATTTCATTAGGCAAAGACAGAGACAGCATTTTATTCAGAAAGTGGGGCCTCATTTTCTTTGTCCAAAAGATGAGTATCTCAGCCCTTCCTACATTTCTGTTGGCAGTGGCCAGTGTTTACTGAAAAAGCTCATTGCCAACGTTCATGCTATTCAAAAGGACGTACCCCTACTAGACCTTCCTAAGCAGAAAGAGTAAACAGAAAAGAGTTTCCTTAAATAGAAAATAAGTGGGTAGGCCCAGAGAGTCTCAACACATCTCCCAACCAAGGGACACCCTCTATTGTGACAATATTCTTTACTATCATATTGTATCAGTTACAGAATGCACAGCAGGTGGGGGGAGGGTGCCCGCTACTCTCTAAGGACATCGATGGAAACTGCATTTCTGGATGCTCTTCCTTTTATTTAGAATGGTTGTTTACAAAATCATTCACAGTTCTGAATTCTCACCACTGAGCCCTCTCAAAATTCCAAACTCCCAGGCCCACTCATAGTCCCGATTACTCTTCGCCAGGCCTGGCTGTCTGCCACTTCTCTGTGCCAGGCCCACACAGCCCTGCGGCCCCACTGGGAGCCAGGGTTGAGGGCAGAGGATGGCAGGGCCATGGGCGGCTCACAGAGGTGCCCAGGGCGATGCCGTGTGCCCCATGGGCACGAGTAAACACGGGCTGGCTGGCTGCAGCGGTGCCCAGCTAATGAGTGCCAGACTTTTTATCTGTGCTCAGAAATGTAATGGCAGATGGGGGAAGGGGACAGAGGGGGGGAAAAACAGCCTCATGCCGAAGCCCAAACAGCATTGCACTAGCACGCTCACCAGACATAAAGGACTCTGATTTCAGCAAAGATAAAAGGGTCAGCAAGCACCCCAGACGAATGGCAAGTAGGTTAGAAAAAGATTGCAGTCTGATTCTGCTTTTCTCACATCAAAGGGAAGGTGAACTGAGTTTCAAAAACCTTCCCTAGAGACCTAAAAACATATATAAAATATATATAATATGTAATATTATATATTATTAATATATATTATTAAATATATGTAATAAAATATAGATTGATATATATGTAATTCTTTAAGATCATGACTGATTAATTGCCTAAAATGCGTGTCTTTCCCAAAGATGACATGCCCAGGACTGCCTGGTGGACATGACCCATCCTGCCTGGCACCTCCAGGTGGCATGCTTTCCCCCACCCCACATCACAGGCACTGATAGTCCTCAGTGGCCATTCACATCCTTGATTTTGAACCACTGTTCTTCATACTGAACCCATCCTGCTCTTGATGCTCTCAGCATCCACTTCTTGTCCTCCAATTTTATCCCGACCTTCACCCTTTAGACCTGACATTTGGCGTGAATCCGTTGGTAACCCTGATTGCCCTGTCATGTAATTCAGGTTCTACCGCCAATGACGTGCTCTCGGATAAACTGAACAAATACATGGCTGGCTGGGATCCTCCCCAGCATGCTCCTTCCTCCGGGCTGGCTGATGGGCTCCTTTCCCATTGGACCCCATCCTCAAAGTGAGAACCAGACAGCATCTTAAAAGCTGAATTGGTATTGTCCATCGAACCATATTTTTTTCAATCAACCTGCCACTCTTTGTCTCAACAGGAGAGGTACTGACTTCAGGAAAAGCCCATCTCTCAGATGGTGGTATTAAGGGGTTAGAGTGCGGGTAAGCACTAGATTTGTTGTAAAAAAAAAAAAAAAAAAAAAATTTTTTTTTTAAAAATCTGCATTTGAGACCTAACAGATGTAACCTAGAGGAAAGTACCAAACTAAGAATCAAGACAAATAGGTTTCAGTCCTAGTTCTACCAATGGCCGTGTGGTCTCAGGCAAGTCACTTCCTGATCCAGGCTTCATCTTCCAATCAGAGAATGACAGGATTGTGCCACGTGATCTCCAAGACACCCTCCAGCTTTAATAGGCTTTGATTCTTTTATTACAAGTCTTTCTGAGATTCCATTTTCTCATGTGGAAAATAGTGATAATTTGTCTAGTCCAGACTGCCTCCGAAGGGCTGTTATGAATGTCATATAAGAGAATGCATGGAAGTCCATGGCACACTAATTTTGGTAAGGGAGCCAGGAGACAGGAAACCCTGAAGGCATCCCAGAGCCTAAAGGTTAACAGAGTTGCTGACACGAACTGTGACTGTGAAGGATGCCCCTCTTCCTCATTTCTTCAACTTCACTTTCAAACTGTCCAGAATAGACCTGGATTAAAAGGACACTCATATCTGTCCTATTGAAAAGATGCTTGTTAGGAATAAAATGTCACACATCCCCGTGGTTGGAATTGACCTTGATATTGGGGCAACTGATGGGACCAGTGGAATTAGGCCAAATCAGTGAAGGGATTGGGGAAGGCATGAGCAAGAAGAAGCATTCATAAGGTGTCTCCTGGGTCCTGGTCCCTTGGGCTGCATAATTAACTCAGTCTTTGAAATAATGCTTTGAAGGTGCGATTGGTTATAATAATTATTATTAATATTAGAGCTATTACTATTATTATTATTATTATCATTATTATTACTACTATCTCCTATCTCAATGGTGGAAAACCAAGGTCTCAGAGTTTAGATGCCTATTTCAGAGCTGAGAACCAACATCCAGCCTATCTGGTCTCAAAGCCCACTTCATTGCCTCCTGTAAGGCTGGCAACAGCAGGTTTATCCCTATCTGCGCATTCTGAGCCCCTTACTTCATGAAGGAAAGACATCTGCTGATGGGTCTTAACGCCTCTCAGAGCCAGTTCTCCTCCTCTTTTAGAAACATGCAGGCAACACTTACTGAGACTGACCATGTCCCAGTCCTGTATTAGGTACTGAGTCTATGGGAGCAAGTACAATATGGATCTTGCTTTCAGATCCCCAATGACTTGACTTCCCAGCCTGCTTTTCAGCAACAGGCTGAGTTCAAGGGTCCTCTAAGTTCAATAGTGAGTGATGTAGTTTTGTGAAGACAAGCTGAAAAGAGACAGAGGGGAAGCCATCTGGGAGTTTAAATTTTCATGCCTTCATGCCTCAGTTTGCAGGCAATGTCATGCATCATTTATGTGGGGGGTTTGGTGGCATTTATTTTATTCAAAGTCCATTTATCCTGCACTTTCTCTGGTACCATAGGAGATTTTATGATTCATCAAATCCCTCTTCCCTATAATGTACTTTTGCACACATGCTGATGTGTGGTCTACTCAGATGAGATCTCAGAAAGGAATGAGGGACTGGAGTAAGGTCAGAGGAAAAGGAGTGACCATTTGGGGAAATGCCCACAGCTTATAGTTTACAGATGCTGTGGTATAAAAGGAGGTACAGAAAACTACCTCGAAGAAGTGGGTTTCCAAAGACAGCAACAACCTAGTTCACAGATTACTCAAAGAATACTCTAATTTGTTTTCCACGTCCCCAGCATACTTAAGATCCCCTTGCCTACACAGCCAAAGCCCCAAAGACCATAAACTTGATGAACAAATGTGGGTCCTACCATGAACCTGGTGACCCTTGAGGCTTTCTGTTGAATGCAAACCAAATTTTTCGGTAGCAGACCTTCAGATTGAAGGGTCTGTAAGGGAAAGGTTTCAGTGCAGCATTTGCACAGGCTTACAATTCATTGGGGGAGCCGAGCATATATTTGACTGATGCCCCTACCAGATAACATGGCAGGAAACTCAGCTGAGAGTGGCAAAATGTAGTCCCCAAGTTCATCCGTTTAGTTAAGTGTTGACGCAGTACCTGACCCCCAATGCTGACGTCACCGGAGGGGCAGCGCGCGACTTACTCCAGCCTGGGATCAGTCCTGGAGGACTGAGGGGTTGTAGGAGGGGCCGGGAAGGGAGCCCAGGAACGAACATCCTGGCTTTCTTTCTTTTTTCTTTCTTCTTCTTCTTTTTTTTAAATCTTTGAATAAATGTCACTTTTTGTTGCAAAAGAGGAAACGGTGAACATTTTAGAACATTCCTTTCTTTAATGTAGTTTCTACCCCTCTTCTCCCCAAAACATACTAATTTGGTGACTTCCCCACCCCAACCAGATTCCTCTGAAGATGATTGAAGGGGCTGTAATGTGTCACTCGGCCTTATTTGCTGGATCACGTCTGGAGGGAGAACCCCCCCCCCCCCAGTGAGGGAGCTCAGGGGCCTGTCCTCAGGAAGGGAG
Source organism: Enhydra lutris kenyoni (assembly GCF_002288905.1). Classification (NCBI taxonomy): domain Eukaryota; kingdom Metazoa; phylum Chordata; class Mammalia; order Carnivora; family Mustelidae; genus Enhydra; species Enhydra lutris. The sequence goes on from NW_019154110.1 coordinate 20,399,140, forward strand.
CAGGGGAAGAAAATAGTGGCCGTTTTACATTGTTGCATGCAGTATTTCTTGATTGAGGAAAACAAACACCAAATCCTCCATACAATTACTTGGAAACTGCACCCCCTCAAAAAAAATTTTTATGCGCCCCACCATTACTTTATTCTTTCCCCTACCATTCACTTAAAAGAGTGTGTACTATGAGAACTATGATTATTGAGAAGCCAGAACACATGAAACAGTGAGAATTTGTGCTGAGAGGCTATGCTGTTTTACATTCTCTGGGTATCAAGCACCTGTGTTGACAGGATCACACATGGGGAAAGGGACCCATGAGTCCTGATTCCTCACTCTCCCCTCTCAGGCCCCTAACTGAAACTCTCCCACATAGATATCAGATGAAAATACGCTGTCTGCAGATTTCTCCATCTGTAGACTTCTCTCTTCACCTGAGCACACTTTTGCTTACATCAAAGTTGAGTCTCCTCCATCGTCATTTCACAAGGGTCCATATCACCCTTTCAATTGTTATCTCTCATGTTTGAAACCACAAAGAGTCTCTAACTCGTTCCCCTGAGCATGGCCTCATCAAGTGTCCTAAGAAGGCCCACCATTGCAAAATAACCATGGTGATAAAGATCCCAACCCACCTCCCAGAGAGCTCCAAGGGCAGACGGGAATTACTTATTCTAGTGAAAGTCACAATACTTGGTCATTTGTATACATTGTCTTATTTAATTCTCACACAACCTGTGAAAAGATAGCATTATTGTCCCTATTTTATAGGTGGAGACAGTAAAAGGATATATAATCTAGGTTTGCCCAGGCTTACGTGAATTGCAAATGGCGGAACTGGCAGTCAAAGCCACTTTTCTTTGATTGCAAAGATCTGTATTCTTTCCAAGAGACTATCTCCTTAAGACAGGGATGGAAGGTAACACATAATATCACACCTCACCTCTCAAACAGACAAGAGGTCTGGAGTAAAGTTTACTGAGGCCTGACTATTATCAGTGCTCATACCATTGCATGTGCATGCATGTGGCATGAGAGCAAGAGACATGGAGAAAGAGAGACTGACATTTCTCTCCTTAGGAACACTATGGCCCTCTATACTGGAACTCTCGATGTTCCTTGGTTATAAACAGCAGAAAAGCCACTCAAACTAATTCAAGGATTAAATTTAATGTTTTAAGTGATACCAGGTATCTCATAGACTCAAGGACCACGAGAAGGTCAGGAACAGATCAGCATCAAGGATTGCAGACTGACTCTGAGTACTGACATCAAATAGTCAATTATCTTCCATCAGCATTTCACTCCACTTATAATTCAAATTCCCAGGAGATTAAATCTGGCTTAAATTGTGCAATCATGGACCCACCCTGGAGCAGGGTGCCAGGACTGGTGTTTCCCCAGTGGCCACATGGAATGAGGTAGAGGCATTCTCCAAAGGAAAGGAAGGAAGCTATTATCAAGAGAATGGGGGATAGAGAGATACTGGGCAGGAAAAGAATGAATACTCATTACCCAGACTCCATCTTTTGCTCTAGTCAAGGTAAGTCTAGTGGTCAGGGAATCTTGCTTTTGGTTCTAGGCTTAAGTGATAGCTAGGAAGGCACATTCAGAAACAGATACAGAGCTGAAACTCATATTCTTTCGGATCCTACTCTTCTCATATGACTTAGCATCACCAATGTCTTCAGGTGCCCTACCTTGTCCCCATCTCTGATGGGCTCAGTCAATGCAGAATTCTAATCATCCTGTTATACCTGCCTGTTAGACACCTATTCCCTCATTTTCATGATAAAGTCAAGAAGTGGCCACTCATCCATCCTTCTGACTGTATGTGAAGTCCAACCATTAGTCCAGTCCCTGAATCAATGAGGACAGTGTTCAGACCATTCAATGAGGATGAAGAAAGGTCATGTTAGGTAGTAGCTCCCAACTCTTCAGGAACTCTAAAATAGGGAAAACTCTCAAGAAGTCACTCAGTTGGACAACTGAAGTCTTCATGGTCCCAAATAATGAAAATATGATCTCTGATTTATTGTTTGGGTGAGTCTCTGTGATGACCCTAATTCTGGACCCATGAACAGTCGCCCAACAGGGGCTGGGAAGAAGAGTCAGTGGAGGCCAAGATAGGTCACCAGACAGCTGGCACACCAGGGCACAGAGCACCTGCATTACCATGCCCTATCCTGACAAGCCCACTCACTTTCCCTTTGCTTTCTTGATGGGTGGTAGGCAGTGTTTGTTTTGGCAACCCCAAAAATAAGTCACACCACATAGTCTGAGAAGGAGTAGTAAGTGTTGTGCACTTGCAAATGGCCAACACAAGGGAAACCCATGTTTTACTTACAACTTTCAATTTCTCTAGTTAAGAAGAGTTCAGAGCTTGAGCTACAAACGAGTCTAGGAAATAAAACAATGAGATGTTTGCTCTAGGTCTACCTCACTTTATCTAGTAGCTTCATTCCTGGAAGTGTGTTCTGCAGATCAGTATCAATTCGTGGTGCCTGTTGACTTACAGCATGGACCTAGTTTTGCTTTATCCTTATACGGTAAATTTTTATTATTAAATAGTCTTCCAATGCTTTAGCTTTAGGTATCTCTGTTTTCCTTCTCTCCAGCCTCTCTGCCAAAGGACAGCATTTTGTGAGAAAAAGACAAATGACTAAATATTTCCATCTGCCATTTCTCTTAAACCCCATAAGAGCCCCGTGAAGTTGTACTGTATTTTATAGATTTGACAACTGAAGTCCAAAACCACATACCCAGTGACAAGCGACAGCAGGGCTCCAACCTATATATCCTTATAAGACTGAACCTCAAGTAGCATATTATTGTTTAATCTCCAATGGGTGTTTGTGAAATGTCTGGAAAGGGCATGAAAACTGCTCTGTCTCCAGTTGACACTATAATCAATCTGTTCATCATTCATTTAATGCACTGACTCATTCATATGCTCGGAGGTGAACAAGACAGTATCTTGGTGGAGCTCACACTTGAGAATGGGCTTTTTCATCCAAAGTAACTAGCAGCACTGCACTTATATAAGATCACCCAGTGATTTCTATGAGATAGAAGTTCCTTGGCCCAATAGAGTTGACCCCCAGCCCAGATCCCATCTGGTAGCCACTGTGTCCATACACCACTGGCTGTAACTTTGTCCTATCACACCGGACAGCTGTATAGCTGTCCCTTTTCCTGGGGAATTAACTCCTGCTGTTGCCCACAAGACCGCACCCCATCAGTCCCACCCATCTCCAATGGAAGCCCATAGTCAGTGACTTATGTGTACAGCAAGGGCGTAATGAGCTGACCTCCTTGACTTAGGTGGGACTAGTGTGTAACCCACACTCCAACTCTTCCTTCCGGGCTCAGACTGAAACAGTCTCCATCCCAGTCAGCACCCTTACTTAGATATTTGCTTCTGCTCTGTCCTGCTCCCTGACCCCACCTTGTCAGAAGATTGCAGCCTCAATAAATCACTGGACTCCCCATCTCAGACTCTGTCTAAGGGAACCCGACCAAAGACACCTAGTCTGACTTCATTTTGTACCAGAAGAGTTTACAAAGTATAGGTCCTTGTAAATAACATGCATGCCATGTTCAGCATTCTGATTGGGTCTTCTTCTACATTAGACAAAATCAGCAAGATCTAGTTCCATTTGCATGGTTTTATTTATATTGAAGGTGAGGGAACAGTGGTCTCTTATAATGTTCGGAACTTTTCAAAAACCACATGGTCATCACCAGTTTCCCAATAGTCTAGGTAGTCTAGGTCTAAACCAGTTTTGTTTTTGTTTTTTGTTTTTTGGGTTTTTTTTTTTTTTTTTTTTTTTTTTTTTGAGAACATCACACCCCCCGTTTGGAATCATGAGGTTTCCCTTTGGAGCATTGGCGTTAACATAAGTGTGAGCTGCAGTGAAAATTAATGCACTGCCTGATCATTTCCACAGAGCCTTTGGTGAGGTTGATGTTGAGCTTGTTGGATAATTATCTGTTTTTTAAAAAATCTAGGCATCCTTTTATACATTGCAATTTCTGTTTGCAAGTTTCTCTTCAAGTTTACTGAACCGTTTAATTAACTTAAGTGTTTAAACTTCTAGAGGTGTTGATTGATTCTAATCAGTATTTTCTGCTACTCTAATTGAAGCCTTCCTCTCTTGGACTATTGTCAGTGAAGCAAAAAATAAAAAATAGAGCAAAATGTTGTTTAGTCTTTGGCATAATCCAACATAAATTTAGTTGGGCCCATAATTGCATGAACTTCAAGAGGACAGAATGGAGCCAATTTCTGTTCCCTTTGAAGTTGGAGAGCCAACCCCGGGAGGGGAGACAGTGCAGCCAGCATAGGGAGGAGATCCTACAACCTCTCACCATGACTTGGACTTCAAGCCAAGCCACTGTCAGGTTCGGCAGATTTCACTCATCATGGAAGCTCACTCAGTCGGGGGATGTTTGCAGGGACGCGTGCCATCGAGAGAAAGCACTTTTCTCTTTTAACAGCTCTTCTAATCTCAGGAAAACAAAACAAAACAAAAATCACCCCAACCTCCCACCTCCCGCAGTAACACCCCAAGCAAATGCAACCCTGACCCCTAGGATAAGAGCTGCCCCGCACTGAAATCTTTCTGCTGGGAGTGAGGATGGGAGCCAGGCTTCAGAACCGCAGGTGTTCAGATGGCCTGGGGGTTGTGTTTGTGTGCCCTTTCGAGGGCCATCCGAAGGGGAGAGAGGCATGTGGGAACAGATCTGGGGAGCATCTCCGACCAACAGGTACCCAAGACAGTAGCCTCCGAGACCACTCCCCAACTTCAGCTTTTGAAGACCCAGTTTCCTGTTGCTTTCAAAATGATTTTCTGGCAAGCTGCCGTGGTCTGTCCTGAGACAGTTCTGTTCTAGTTGACTTCTGTTCGGCGCAAAATAATGTATTATGGATATTGCATTTTTCTGCTAAGAAAATGTCGACTGCTGAACTAGATCAAACCGCCCTCCAGTCCTTCAGTGCTGACTCATTTTAATTATTGAACTTCTCTCCCTGGAAACTGTGCTCTGTGCTGTTTGCCGAAAAACTGGCAGTTTTAACACAATTTGGGAACTTTTCATAGATTGATCACCCCAGGAAAACAGGCAGCTGATCACCAGAGAAATTCTGCAGTTAAGATTAGTTTGCTGTTTGATGACACTGAAGAAGTGAAATGTGTCCTAGGGACACATTTCACTCCCTACCATCCATCCTGCTTCCCTGGCTGCCTTCAGAACAATACCGTCCTCTGCATGTAGCCAGGAACCCTTTCTTCCTCTGTACTTCAGGGGTCCACTTCTAAAGCCATGGCAAGCTTACCAATGGCCAGTACAATCCCTGCCTCCTCCAATTCTCTTAACCTCTCTCTGCTTCAGCCATTCCCTTCCAGCCACACTCAGTTTTCTGCTTTGGAAACACTCCTAGCTCCTCCCTACCTCAGAGCCTTTGCACATGCTAGTCTATCTAGTAAGTTCTCCTTCTTCTAATCTGCATATATGGTTGGCAACCCTGGCTACCTAAGAGGATACCCTTGGGTTTCATCTCCAGATCAATTACACCAGAACCTCTGGAGAGAGGGTCCACCATCCGTTATTTTCAAAAGCTCCATGGGAACCATCACCTTAGATTTTCATGTGACTGGGTCCTCCCCATTTATCAGGTCTCAGCTTCAACAACACTTCCTAGAGAAGCATTCCCTGCCTATCCCTTCGAAAGGAGCCTGAACATTAACCCCCAGACTTTAGGATCACACACTGATTTTATTGTAATATTCAGCACTATCAAAAGTTGTCTTTTCCATTTTTTGTTTATTAGTTTATTGTCCTCATACACCAGAATTTAAGCTCTAAGATAGCAAGAATCTTGTTCATCTTGTCCACTTCTATATCATCAGAACGTATGCTTGAAATATAGTAGGTACTCAAAACATATTTGCTGGGTGAGTGAATAAATGAATGAATGGATAGATAAATGAATGAATGAGTAAATGAGTGAGTGAATGAATGAGATTCCTAGTCCAAGTTCCTATTTTTGATAGTATACTTTCCCTGATGATTGCCTCAGTACACTCAGGGAGAATATATTTATTCTACTGACAACCATCATTTTCTGCTTTAGGTCCTCCTAACATGAGAATGCAGAGAATTTTGATGAGTGACAACTAAAGATTTATATTACCGCATCATCATATCAATATTAGAAGTTCTGTGAAACTGTAGATTTGTAATGTCCTCTCCTACATGTCCCACACGTGGCCATTGCCAGCAAGCCAATATTTTAGTGTCCTGAACCCGCATCCTCCCACTCCACTCTCAAGCACAGTGGAGGCGTGAGAGCACCTCCCTTTCCTGCCCAGTTCCCTTGCCTTCCCATCTAAGCTTCCCAGAGGAGCATTTAGATAATATACTGGTTATGAGTAGAATCTGATTAGAATAACTACTCAAGAGCACTTATGATCACCAAAGCAGCATGGAGTGGTTATGTCTTAGGATTCTCTACTACTTTAAGCACCATTTTCTGCTCATCCCTACTCCCAGATACTTGCTGGGTTGATGTCCTCCTTTAAACATTTGCCTAGAACCTTCCCCAGCAAGTGCCATTATCATGAATCTCCCCACACTCATCCTTTGGCCACCATGCATCCCGACGTGAACAAGCCTGATGGGTACTTCTGGGGGCCACAAGGAACACAGTTCACCCCTTCCCCAGGGCTGCCTCCAATTTCCCTTTAAAGCAAAGCCACTATTCTCTAAAATGGAAAGTATGGCTCCAAATTTAGCCAGCCAGTCTTCCAGAAGGGGTTCCATTGTTCTACTTAAGGATAGGAATATGAGAAACAAATGTATATATACGTATCCACTTCCCTTCCCTGCCCACTTATCATCATGCTTGGTGACCAAGCACCAGACTGCTTTTTCTTACTTGTCTTGGCAATTTATGCACACCAGAAAGTGTGTTTCTGCTTTAGAGAACCAAGAGATATTTCTGGGAACCTGAGACAACAAATTCACCTTCAGAAGGCAAGCGGCTAAATATTTATAGCGTATCAGAGTCTGACTAATTCTCGGCCATTGTGAAAATGTGTGGCGATGCTTGGGCTGGCGTGAGGGACATCTGAGGTCCAGGACTGGCTCTGCAGCCCAGAAAATTCAGGAACTGGGTAATAGTAGAGCCATCTTGTAAAGAAGCAGCTTGGGGATCCTGATAGAACTACTGTATAATCCAGAACAGTTTCTGAGTGTACACAGAAGGCGTCCACACCTCAAAAACTGGGCTGACCACTCACTCATTCATATAGTCATACAACGTATGAATAAATATAAGTGAATGTGTGAATATTTATTCATTTGTTGAATTCATTCATTCATTCATTCATTCATTCAGAAGCAGCCAGCATGTTGTTTCCATGAGGATCTGGGCACTGGGGCTACAACAGGGAACACAGAACAAAGGTTCCCTCCTAATGGAACTTAGAGGTACAGACAGATGGCAGACCAATTTGTAAAATGTATATAGTACATCAGATGGTTGACAAGTGCAATGGCGAAAGTAACATGGGAGACGGATTATAAGGAAAAGGGTCCTGTGTGGAGACTGCAGTGTTAACTAAGGTGGTCAGGGAAGACCTGGCCGAGAAGGTGACACGTGAACAAAGACATGAAGGACATGGGGAAGCCAGCATGCAGGCTGGCAGGTGGCGAGGTCTCCAGCCCTCGGGCAGGGATGTGCACAGTGTGTGGCAGTGAGGCCAGTGTAGCCAGTGTTAGGGGAGAGTGAGCAGGATTGGAAAGGTCGGCTGGGGCTGATCAGGAGGGTTTGGGAGGGCAGGGTCTAGCCTGGGGTTTCATTCCAAGTGTGATGGGGGCATTAGAGGTTCTCAAGCAGAGGAGTGGCAGGAACGATTGAGGGTTTTTTGAAGATTTTATTTATTGGAGAGAGAGAGTGAGCACATGCACACGCATGAGCTGGGGGAGGTGCCGAAGGAGAGGGAGTCTCAGGCAGACTCTCCACTGAGCACGGAGCCCCATGTGCAGCTCCATCTAATGACCCTGAGATCATGACTTGAGCCGAAATCAGGAGAGGGATGCTTAACCAACTGAGCCACCCAGATGCCACCCTCAACCTCCCAACCCCTGCCCTGACTGAGATTTTAACAGGCTTGTTCTGGCCGTCATACCAGGAAACAATGGTCCAAAAGGCATAGGAAGGGAGGAGACCTGTTAGGAGGCTGCTGCCATCGTCAGGGCGAGGCAGGCTAGCAGCCTAGACCGGGGAGTAGCCATGGATTCTGGAGACAGTTGCAAAAGAGCGCCACCTCTGGTAGCTGACGGACCTGGCGCACTGCGGGGTTTTTGGGGCCATGAAAGCAAACAGTTCCCATGGGAGCCCACTTCCAGCAGACGGGTCCACTCCAGAATCAGGAGCACCAGAGGGACCCGGAAGGGAACACAAAGGGAGTTCCTGGTCTTACTGGGAGCAGCTTTGCTTTACAGAGCACTGAATATGTACCAGGTCCTGTGTGAGCCACTGAGCCTACATAACTCCCTTCCTGCTTCCTAGAACCCTGTAATAAACACACCGTTGTCCTCATTGATAAGGAAACTGAGGCTTGGCGCCAGGCCCCCTGCCCCGCACTGGAACAGGGCCTCCAGCTCCACTTCCAAGCTCATGCTCTTAACCATTAATGATGCTACTCAGAATCACATTTGAAGTATTTTTCACCAAGTTCAAGAAAAATTATGAATTGTCCTTCTTCCTTGAAGGCTTTTAAAACTACAGAACCAGAGCACTTGGGTGGCTCAGTGGGTTAAAGCCTCTGCCTTCAGCTCAGGTCATGATCCCAGGGTCCTGGGATTGAGCCCCGCATTGGGCTCTCTGCTGAGCAGGGAGCCTGCTTCCTCCTCTCTCTGTCTCTGCCTGCCTCTCTGCCCACTTGTGATCTCTGTCTGTCAAATAAATAAATAAAATCTTTTAAAAAAAATAAAATAAACCACAGAACTGGTTTTCCAGACTGAGAATAGCTCCCCCGTCGGCCGATGCCAGAGAGAGACCCCTCATCAAATTCTCACTCTCTGGTCTCCCATTTACATCCTGTTTTCCTTGTTGCCCAGATCCCCTGCCCCCAATTCAGCAGGAGCTCCATAGCTGGTGACAGGCCCCAGGGTTCAGAGTCCCAGGGGTGACATCCCTTGTGGTTCAGAGGAGTCCTCTCCCTGGAGATCTGACGGGCCCCCTTCGTCATTTGATGGGGGAGAGTGAGCCCCTTGGTCTTCTCTGCAATAAGTGTGTAACATATGGGAGGCTTTTGAGGCAGTTTCTTTTCCCCCAGGTGAACTCACTCAATGAGGATACCATGTCCCAGGCTCATTTCCAGGTGTGGCAGATTTTATATCTATCAGCCTAGGACACTAACCATATTCTTTACTGTTCAGAAAAAAGAAAAGAAAAGGAAAAAAAAAAAAAAATTGGGTATTGAGCGCCCTCTATGTGCCAGGCGATGTGCTAGGATGTGCTCTGATAAACAAACTGGGCTCAGCCCCTGATCTCATGGGACTACATGTAGGCTATTGGGGGAGCCAGACATTAAAACCAAGAGACCCCTTTGTTAGGGTTTAGAGCAGGAGTAGCGTTTGTGGTCTAAAGGAAAGAAACATGATTTTGCATGTCGAATGACAAAGGAGCCAGGCCTTGCCTGAATGGTAAGAGGAAGTGTCCTTGAAGAAATGGTGAGCAGGCTGCTTTCTGGAGGGTGGGTAGTTCTCCTTGTGTGTGGGTGGGGGGCAAAAATAAGTGGTCCAGACAGGGGCCTTGTAGCAAGGGAAGCTATGATGAGTGTAAGGGGCAAAGAAAGCCAGTCAAGGCTTGGTTGCAAAATGAGGTAAACGTTTAGGCAAGCCCACCAGATATAGAATTCGATCTTTAGCCTGAGAGGCTAAAGACCAAAGACCCTTCGGAAGATGAGTGAAAAGAGAAATAATGATATTCACTTTAGCCAGGCCCCCTCGGCCTACATTACAGGAGACACATTGGCGGGACGAGGTGGACAGAGGAGACCCCTTACCAGAGATAATCGCAGTGTACTCACACAAGATAATCTGTTTTACACGGAATTTGCCTGGACAGAGAATCTTAGCATATCTGACCTGGAAGAGGTCTTAGAGTGCATTCCTCTAGTCCAGCTGCATTATTCCATGGAGGAGAAACTTGACCTAGAGAGAAGCGACTTGCCCAAGGTCACGTGGCCACTTAAATCAGAGTCAGCTCTCAAACCCAGGTCTTCTGACTCAGAGCCTTGCGATTGCAACCACTGCTTTAGTCATCTGTATCTGCATAAAGACTTGGCTCTTTCAGAGTATGAATGGTGTTATATTTAGTATTGATCTCCAGTGTTTGAGGGGAGTAAGCAGACAGTATATGTGGAATGGATGAACAGAGAGGTAGGGGGGTAGATGGATGGATGGAAGGATGGATGGAAATATGGAAGGTTGGATGGATGGGTGACTTGAAAGGATGCTGTTTCTTCTAGACTCCCTAAACTTCCATAACAACAGGGGAAAGATATTTTGTACCATTCTCAGCCTGTCAATAACCAATGTCATGGCTGGGTCAGCCCTTGTGGTTCAGCAATAACCATTAGGAAACTTTGAAAAAACACAGACTTATTACTTACAAGCCCTGGAAATTACACGGTACACCTGGGGCCACACAGCCGGGTTGCAGGTAGAGAGAAAGCACACACAGGCCTGGTTTAATTAGGGTGGAAGGTGGGAGCCTAGGTTTCCCACACCCACTCTTTATTGGTGAATTTGAAACTTAAGAGCAGGAATTTAATGCAGAGAAAGAGCAATGATAAATGGCCCAAATGATCTGTTATTGAAATCAACCAAGATCACTAAAACAAAGGAGCCTTGGTGATGATGGTGGCCTGACCCTTTATCCAGTGGTGTGTTTATTGGAGACAGTCCCTTTCGAACAGAGGCCTCAGTAATCAAAACTTACGTGAGGCACTTGCCTTACACAAAAGGGTGAAAACAACTGTCAGGGTTCACAAAAGAGAAATCACCCTTCCCTGGGTGAGAACCATACTTCATGACTCCCTTCCCCCAAAATATACCTACTCTAAGTCATGGCAGCCACTCTGGGCCGGGACATCAGTGTGATCCCATGGGACACCTTCCTTACCCAAGACTGGGCCCCACGAAAGCGGGGTCCCTGCAAGAAACTGATAAACCCACTCCGTTACTCAAGATGGCAGGCAGCCCGGGATCAGCTGGGTCATTGCACTGAGTCCTTATTCCAACTGGAGCAGAGCCTAGCTTGCTAACCGTCCAAATTGAATTTTAAAAACTTGAATTAGGTCACCATAAAGATCTGTTTCTTTTAATGGCAGAAAGCCCAGTTTCCCAAGTGTTTCCTCTGGAGCTCATTCTTTGCCACCCCATGACTCCCGTTCATCCAGCACCCCACTAGGGACACAGAGTGAAATGCTGAAGACATATGATCGCGAGTGACGATAAGCTCAGGACTGCTTGGAGGGACTCGGGGGGGATATTGCCAAAACATGCCCTGACAGGAGTCTCCGCATTGGATGCCCACAGCAGTGCTGGAGAGCGGGGCTGTCTCAGTTACAGATGAGGAGCGTGAGAGCTCAGGGTCTCAGGGCCTTGCCCTCCACAGGCCAGTATTCGGACTTAGATCTACCGGGCACAACAATCCCAGTTTCCTTGCCACGATACTGATATTCCAAACAGGCTGACTTCCTACTTGTGGTTATTCAGAAGGTAATCATCGTAACTAATGAACACAGAGTACTTTGCCATCGGCCAGCATTTATGGGTCACCTACTATATGCAGGGATAGAACAAGAACCACCTGTCCGCAGTCTTCTGTGGGTCTGATGTGCCACCAAGAGACTTATCTCAGGCCAACTGGACATTCCTCTCGGATCTCAGAGCACGAAACGAGAGACTTCATTCCGGCCCCCAGGCAGCTGCTTCCTCCGAATATGACCTGTGTGGGGGAGATATTTAGCCTCCTAAGCCTGGGGGGTCCCGCTCTACCATATGGGCACAGTTATTTGTATACTGCAGATTCCCAACAGGATACAAATGGCACCCCCACTATTGGATCATTTGAGGAAGGCATATTACCAAAGTGCGAGCATGAGAGAACCCCCAGGGACAAGACGCCAATCCACGGATGCTAACCCCGTGTTTGTTACTACCCTGAGGTCCAAAGGGGCAAAGGCGAGAGAAATTACCAGAAGCTGGAAGGAGGGAGATTCTTGTGGGGTTGGCAGCCCTGAGACGGGCAGTGGTTTTTAGGACACAGCCCACCCAAACAGCCTCAGGAGGTAGGGACCAGGTGCGGAAGGACCCTGATCTCCCTGGCCTCCTCCCTCTTCCTTCCTCCCCAGGGGCTGCCATTGGCAGAACCCTACAAGAGCCAGCCAAGACAGAGTACACAGTGAATGTCCCAGACAGAGAGGAGGAGGGCAGAGAGGGAGTCTGGAGGCGCACATGGTACCTATTCAATCAGCAACAAAGTGGCCTTAGGAAAATGAGATGAAAAAGAGTTGTTTTCTAACCCGGGAATAAGAACTTCCTGTCACCAGTCTTCTATGAGCTAGGCAGTATGTCACCAAGAAGGGGATGAGAGTGATCTACAATCTAAAAGAAGAGCAGAATAGAATCTGTGTCTCTCCTCTTTGAACAGAACCCTGAAGAACTGGGTTACAAGACAGTGTCATTCAAGGGGCTTCGAACCCGGGCATCCTGGGTGTGGGTCTGGATCTCCCACCTACCGGCTGGGTAACCTCAGTCCTTCCCCTCTCTCAGCTTCTGAGCCCTCACTTGCAAGTCAGGGACCCTACTGCCCACATTGCAGGGTGCTATGAAGCTTAAAGGGGACAGAAAGGGACACTCATAATGCCTGGCACTTAGTAGGTGCTCAAGAAATATATTACGGAACAAGTGAGTGAATGAGCAGTTCCTAGGATCCCTTCTGACTCTCGGATGAGAGGGATCTGATTCTCTGGACTGATTGTCAGGTTCTAAGGAAGGGCCTGTGACATCTGGGCAAGGTATCAAACTTTGGGCGAGGCGTAGGGTGGGATGGTGGTTGGAGGGCGGGTCACTGCAGGGTCTGCAAAAGAAAGGGAGTCTCAGTGGAAACAATTCATCTAAGACTCTTGCCCAAGTCATAGCCTTCTACAGGCTGTGGCAGCCTCTGTGAAAATGGGATTTGAATATAAGCTAGCAATTTGGATAGAATGCCCAATTTGTCAAAGTAAGGTTCTTCTGGTAATATATTAGAAACGACTATGAACATCGTTGGCCAACTCCCAAGTATGGGTGGATAATTGAGAATTAACTATTATGAGACTTTCATGGGGAGATACAAATTACACTTAAAGGATGAGGAACTTGAGGGAAGGAAGCTGACATTCGTGGACTATCTTGGGATCCAACCTGCCCATGTAACAAAGACCCCAGTCTTCACAGAGCTTACCTCGCAGAGGTAACAGACCATACTCAAGAGACATAATCATGTCTTTAAATCTACAGTGTTGGGGATTGAATTATGTCTCCCAAGAAGATATGTTCACGTCCTAACCACACCCCAGTCTTCACAGAGCTTACCTCGCAGAGGTAACAGACCATACTCAAGAGACATAATCATGTCTTTAAATCTACAGTGTTGGGGATTGAATTATGTCTCCCAAGAAGATATGTTCACGTCCTAACCACCCGGTGCCTGTGGATGTGACCTTATTTGGAAATAGTCTTTGTGGATAGCATCAGTCGATTTAAGATAAGGTTATTAGGGTGGGTCCTAATCCAATGACGAATGTCCTGATAAGGAGAGGGAAGTGTGGACACAGACACCCATAGAAGACAGAAACCTGTTATGGCCACCTGGGGAAATGAATGCATATAATATGTTAAAAGAAACTAAGTGTCACAGAGAAAAGCAACAGTGGAGCAAGGCCAGAGGGCTAAGGAAGGAAAAAGGAAGGTGAGCAGGAGAGAGGAAGTCGGGACTGGGGCGGGAGCCACGGAGAAGGTGAGGTGTGAGCCAGACAGCGATGGGGAAGAATGTGAGAGGCAAAGAGAGCAGGTGCCTTGGAGGCTCTGAGGTGGGCTGTGCCATGTTTGAGAAACACCAGGGAGGCCCATGTGGCAGGAGTGGGAGCAAACAGAGGTGGAAGCCGGGACGTGAGGGTAGTAGGGCCAGGCTATAGGGTGGGGGGCCTTGTAGCCATTGTGAACCCTTCCACCCTCACTGGGAGTTAGGGTAGGTTGGGGAGGGGTGCGCTGCAGTGACACAGTCTGAAATAGGGTTGTCTTTTTTTTCTTTTTTTTTTTTTTTTATAGAATCATTGGCCTAAGACACTTAGGACAATGCCGCTTTTTTTTTTTTTTAACATTTTATTTATTTATTTGCAAGAGAAAGAGCACAAGCAGGGGGAACGGCAAGCAGGGGGAGAAGCAGGATCCCCACTGAGCAAGGACCCCAGTATCAGACTTGATCCCAGGACCTGGGAATCATGACCTGAGCCGAAGGCAGACACCAGACTGAGCCACCCAGGTGTGTTCCCTGTGGCTGCTGCCTTGAGAACAGATGGAAGCAAGGCAAGGATGGAGATGGGGAGGGCTGTTGAAGGAAGCCTGCAACAGCCCCCCTAAGACTACAGCCTTTACAGGGATCCCCACCAGGTTCCCAAGGACGCCCTGCAAGGGAGGGGGTGGGGCTGGGATTCCTGCTCCTTCTGCTTCTCTCTGCAACATCCCCTGGCTTGCAGGCTCACCACCCAAAGGCTGGCCTCCAGACCACCACAGACGGGCTGCAAACTTATTCTGAGACCTCGCCGAGAAGGAAGGAAATGTGCCTGCCTTCCTGGGTTCACTGCCCTCAATCTAATGTCTTACCTCATAGAGCTATTGCAAGAAGCAAATGAGGGAACAGCTGTGGAAGCATTTTCGTGAAAGCATAAAGCACTAGATAAATGCAAGTGATTGCAATTAATACTAATATCAGTCACCCCTCCCTTCACCCTGCAACCATCAGCCTATAAATACCACCAAAGCAATGTCTTCATGAAGAGATGGATTCCCACGTGGGTGTAAAACTGCTGTGCACACCTGCTGGGGAGAATTTCTCATTCAGTGGATTTCACTGTAACAAGATCAGTGCTGCTCTGATACTATGGGCCCATCTGTTGGGCTGTGACAATCACCTTGTCATGCACAGCCAGACCTTTGGAGGGACCGGCGGTCCACCAACACGCAGTAATTTAAGGCATTGTATCCTTCTGCTGTGCTGTTTTTGTTTTTTGTTTTTTTAACTTCATTTTAATGATGACTGGTTTTGTTTTTGACGCTCTGGAGGGATTTCTTGGCTGAAGCTGAGCAAAGACTAGGTATGGGGTCTGAGGATCCCTGCAGGCCGACAGCAGTTTGCATGAATGGGGAGGCCTGGGGGCCCTGCATGTCTCTGGTTGTAGGAAGAGGAAGGAGGTTGGTTCAAAGGAAGCTTGGAGCAAAGACGAGAGGGAAGGCAAGATCATGGAGAGCAGTGCTGTCTCTTTGGTGTCTCTTTGTCAGACGCTGGTCCTCAGTAAAACCTCAAGGGGCGTGTCTTGTCTAGCAGCAACCTCGAGGGCTAGGACCGCAGGCTGTTTTGCTTCAGGGTCCAGGTGAGCCATCGAAGTGGAGGGTGGAGGAAGCAACATTTTTTCTGATTCCAGGGAGCACACAGCGATGGTGTCGGGGCCGCTGGGAGAGCAGCACTGGTGGCATTTGCTGCGCTGGGGCAGGGGCTGCTCACAGTGCAATGGGAAAGCAGCTCCAGAGCCCGCTGGGCCCAGGGAGGCAGGGAAGCAGCATCCTATGGGGGGTTACAACAGAGGAGGGGGCCGCCTCCACAGGACCAAGCATCTCACACCAGGGCAAGGGTGGGGCTGTTCAACCAAGGCAGACTGGCTGCCTGGGCCCCTGTGGGAGTCTTAGAAATGACTGGAAGTCATAGGAGCGGCAGGGGGAGGGATGAGGTCCTACACTGTGCAGGGGTGCTAGGCAGTGGAACTGAGGCATTTAAAATTATTTGTAAGTCCACAATGAGAAAGACTAGGGATATCCATGTTACAACAATACAACAATAATAGATAACTGTATTGGATATCTACAATATGCCAGACACTGCTGTGCATGATTTCATTCATGCATTCATACATGTACTTATTTATTCATTCATTCAGTAGGGATTTGTGACGTGTCAACTATGTGCCAGGCTCCGTTCTAGTTGCTGGGGATACATCAGTGCATAAAGCACAAAGATCCTGGCCCTCACGTGGCTTATATTCTAGCAATGGGAGATGGATCATAAGTAAGAAATACATTGTTTTGCATATAAGGAGGTGGTGAATGCTAGGGAAAGAAGAAAAAGCAAAGCAAGTGGAGGCTGGAGTGGCTGGAGGAGGGTGCAGCACTATTTAGTGTAGTCAGAACAGACCTCATGGAAGAGGGGACATGGAAGCCAAGACATGCAGGGGTGAACCACTAGGTATCTGAAGGGGTATCTGAAGGGGAAAGCAAAGATAAGAGCTGTTGCAAAGGCCCTGTGGTGGACACTTGCCTCATGAGTTTAAGGAATGACCAGGAGGCTGATACAGGCGAAAAGGAGTATGCAGTGGGATGATATCATAGGATATAAGCTCAGAAAAGCACGGGAGGCCCAGATCAGGTAAGACTTGATATATGCTCCATCCTCACAATAAAACTGAACGAGATGTTACTATTCCCATTTTACAGAGGAGAAGATGGAGGTTCCGAGAGTTTAAGCAATCTGCCCATATGCATATAGCACGTAGGAATAGTCCAGGTCTACATGATGCATTTTCCAGTACATCGTATTCTTACCTCCTTGAGGCCCCTCTTGGATATCTACGGATGATGTGCCCGGGTTAAAATCAATTATCATATGGTTTACTGAACTATTCTGCATAGCCAAAACACATACACACATACACACACGCTTTTAGATCAAGTTTCCAAAGCCATATTTCATTTCCAAACACTCCTGTTGTTTGGGAGTGTTTTTTTCTCAGCAAACTCTGAGAATGACTCAAGCCAAAATGAAAGCAAGGGCACATTTCCTGCATCACAGGGCCTATGGAGAGTGGGGACCGCTTAGAATGCACAGGATGTCAGCCTGCATCGTCGAAACTGTCACCGGCAATCCGCAGATCACGTGAAACAAAATGTCTGGTACAAAGCCAAAATTCTACTTCCTGTGACATCATTTCATCATGTGGTTGTGTATATGTCAAAGTGGAAATGAGGGCACAGAGACCATCCACAGTTCTCCTCTGCTCTTTGTATAACAAATGATATTGCCTCACATGTTCATTCATTCAAAGATTACTGAGCATCCTCTGATGCCCAGAAAAGAGAATGGCCTTTGGAATCACCCTGGGCTGGAATCCTGGCCGCTCCCACCAGCATTAGGGACCTTACATGAAGTGAGTCAGCCTCCCTGAGCCTTAGGCTTCTCCTTTGCAAATGGAGAGTTAAAAACCCCTGCTTTGTAAAGTCCCCCGCATAGTGTGTTACGTAGCAGATGATAAATGGTGGCTGTTATTTTGATTACATGCTTCTGGAAGAAGGAATGGTTCTGCAGGGAGATGGGGGAAAGAATGCAGATCGTGCTGAGAAAACAGTGCTACGAACTGAGGAAGGCATGAAAACAGCCCGTAACTATAATAAAGACTGAGAATAATGATAACAAATATTACTATCAATTATAGGCATCGTGTCTTCTAATCTTCCACAGCAACCTAAAAGGCAGGGACAAATATCATCCCCATTTTATAGACAAGAAAGCTGAAGCTTAAAGATGTTTCGTGATAAAACTGGTCAGTCATACAAACCATGGTTCAGACCATTCATTGAGAGCAATGAATGCAGAGGTCTCTAGACTCTTGGATTTTTATGAGTCAACATATTAGTTATCCATTGCTACATAATAAGTTATCCCACAACTTAGTGTCTTAAAATAGTAAACATTTATTATCTCACGGTTTCCATGGGTCAGGAATCTGGGCAGCTGTGCTAGAAGTCTCAGAAGAAGTTACAGACAGATGTCAGCTGGGGTTTCAGTCATCCTAGGGCTTGACTGGGGTGAGGGATACAATTCCAAGATGGCACATTCATATGGATCGTCAGTCGGCACTGGCTGGTGGCTGGAGACCCCAGGACCTCACCACACACACACTTCCCCACGGGGCTGCTTGCCGTGTTCTCACAACATTCCAACTGTCTTTTCCCAGAGCGAATGATCCAAGAGAACATAAGGGAAGGTTGTGATGTTTTATTATGTTGCCTGGGAAGTCACACACATTTACTCAATATCCTGCTGGTTTCACAGAATAGAGCTTCAGAAGTCAGGATCATTAGCTTGGATTTTATTCTACATGGAAGGGAAGCCGTCAGAGTCTTCTAAACAAGGAATGACATGGTCTGCTTTTGGTTTTAAGACCACCTTGGATACCAAAGGGAGAACGGATTGGAGAGAAGTCAAAGGGAAGGAAAAAGTTGCAGTATTTCAGTTAGGACTTGATGGTAGGATGGTGTTGGATAGTTTCAGATTAATGCTGAAGAATTTGCTGGTGGATTAGATGTAGGAACTGAGAGAAAGAGAAAAAAAAAATAGAATAAAGCTTGGATTTGGGACTTGAGCAATCAGTAGGTGGTGAGGACCAGAGAGGACTAGGTGTGGAGTGGGGGCAATAATCAAGTTTGTTGGCTATATTAAGTTTTTATATATCCAAGAGGAGAAATTAAGTAGACGTTTGGATAAAGAAGTCTAGAGTGGTGTTTCCCAAACTTGGCTGCTCTTTGGAATCTCTTATAGAGTAAAAACTGGTGCCTGAGTCCCAACCCAAGAGATTCTGACTCATTGCTCTAGGGTGTGGTCTGGAGATTGGGATTTTTAAAAATATCCTTCAGATGATTCTAATGTGTAGGAACTTTTGAGACCCACTGACCTGGGGAGAGGTCAATTGAAGATTTAACTTTGGGTGTCTCTGGGGTGTAGATGATACTTCAAGTCAAGGACCTGACTGAGATTCTCTGGAGAGACAATGAGACTAGAGAAGAGAAAGCCAAGGTCCAAGCCCAGCATCACCCCTTAAAGCCCAACATTTGGAGGTAGAATAGGAGCCTGAGAAGCAGCCGCCAGCACCCAACTCAGGCATTGAGTACCTGTAAGGCAGGTGCCAACCTGGTTATTCTCCTACCTCTGGCTTTTCTGGGGTTCTTTTTTTTTTTTTTTTTTTTTTTTTTGTTAAGACTATTTATTTGACAGGGATCACAAGTAGGCAGAGAGGCAGGCAGAGAGAGAGGAGAAACAGGCTCCCTGCTGAGCAGAGAGCCCGATTCGGGGCTCGATCCCAGGACCCTGGGATCATGAGACCCGAGCTGAAGGCAGATGCTTTAACCCACTGAGCCACCCAGGTGCCCCGGTACTTTTTTTTTTTTTTAAGATTTTATTTATTTTTCTGGGGTTCTTGTGCAGCAATGGACAACATTCTCTACAGCCTTTTCCCCTGTCAACACTCTGGTGGCTGCAAAGGGCCATTTTCTAGTCCCTGATCAGGGTAATGCAAAGCAATTCATTTAGCAGCTGTTCCTCCTTCTGATTGTTTGTTCCAAGACATATTATTCCACATTTGTCTGCATTAAACCACATTTTATCACCCGTTATCCCAAGTCCTTCAATGATCTGGGCCCCTTTGCATTTGACGGTGAGGTTGCATGATGCGTGGCGCCTGTGAAAGCCATCATTTGCAAATTTGAAATCCTTCTTGCAGGGCCATTAGGTGGATCATTAGCATCAATAACAGGAGGAGCCGTACCTGGTGGCTTTGCAGAGGCAGGAAGAGACACAAGGGGCTGCCTGTGGGCTTGTTTGTTTTCTTTGTCTGGAGGACATGGTGACACCCTAACACACCCCACCCCTCCCCCAGCCAGAGCTCCTCCTCCTGTCCTGCCACGGACAAGAGAGGGTCTCCAGTGATTTGCAGACTCCAACTCTGACTCCTCACTTCATCCTCTCCAGCATCTGTAGCCTCCAGACATCTCAATAATTTAATAAACCCGCTCACACCAGCAGGCCTCTGGCTATCTCTAATCAAGCTGGGTGTGTTTTCCAGTCGTCTCTTGCTTAACGGTAAGGGACGCTTTTGGAGATCAAACATACATTTGCGTTCCCAGTGTGCAAGTCTCCCTCGGGTCATGTTTAAGTAGGCGTTGCCTGTCTTAACTCTTTGCAGTCAGAAATTCAAGGCCGGGAGCACCTGGGTGGCTCAGTTGGTTAAGCGTCTGCCTTTGGCTCAGGTCATGATCTCTGGGTCCTGGAATCAAGCGTTGTGTTGGGCTCCCTGCTCAGCCAGGAGCCTGCTTCTCCCTCTGCCTCTGCCGCCACCCCCCCACCCCCCAGCTGCGCTCATGCTCTCTCCCTCCCTCCCTCTCTATCTCAAATAAATAAATAAAATCTTTTAAAAAGAAGAAGAAGAAGAAATTCAAGGCCAGAGATGGCATTTAGATATGGGACCCCAACCCCCCTACATCCCTCAGACCTCCCATCCCGGGTGCCCAGACATCTCTTTCTATGCTCCTTTTAATAAGATTGTATTACATTATTTTCAGCTTACACATTTTAATATTTTAAGGCATCATAAATCCCTCTTGGAGGCCTGAGAAATAATTCATCAAAAGAACCCCTTTGTTTTTCTTCATAAACACGTAGAGCGCACCGACTCTGGGCCCAGCAGCAAGCCCTGGTGTGCAGGGGACACAGAGGCACGAAGAAGATTCTGTGGTCCAGAGGTGACACAATAATGCTAATGAGGACCGTTGAGCTTTACATGAATTTCTTAAATTCTGCTTTTCAGAGGCTCGCCCCGACATGTACCTTTCCTGCCCAGGGGGCTGACCCATATCAGCAGCATGCCCACTCCCACCAGAGGGCCTTTGGGAACGTGTGGTCACAGTGACTCAGGAAGGAGACCGGCATTTAGTGCCCACAGGCCCCTGGGTGCCCTGCAGTGCTTGGGACCAGCCTCCACTCACATGCTGTTGAGCACCCCACTGCTAAACCCTGAAAGAGGAGGTGAATTTGTTTCCTGGGGCTCCTGTAACACATTGTCACAAACACCCTGTGTTAAAACAACACTGACTTACTGCCTTACAGTTCTGGGGGTCAGAAGTCCAAATTGGCTGGGGCACCTGGGTAGCACTGTCCCTTGAGCCTCCGGCTCTTGGTTTCAGCTCAGGTCATGATCTCAAGGTCCTGGGGCCAAGCTCCCAGTCAGGCTCCTCCCTCAACGTGGAGTCTGCTTGAGATTCTCTCTCGCTCTCCCTCTGCCCCTGCCCCCCCACCCCCCATTCATGTGCATCCTCTCTCTCGCCCTAAAATAAATAAATAAAAATCTTTAAAGAAAAAGAAGTCCAAATTGGTTTCACAGAGTAAAATTAAGATCCTGGTCAGGCTGCATTCCTTCTGGAGGCTCTGAGGAAGAGTCTGTCTTCAAAGCCATCAGAGGCCTATTGTGTCTTTCTCATACTGGATGGCTCCAGTCCCTGCCTCCTACATCCCATGTCCTCGTTTCTCCTCCCCCTTCCCTCTCTCACTTACAAGGACCCATGTGGTCACATTGAGCTCACCTGGATAATCCAGGTTAACACGCTCAGCTCAAGAGCCTTCAGTTAATGACATCTGCCAAGTCTCTTTTTCCACGTAAGGTCACATAGTCACAGACTTCAGGGACCAGAACATGGACATCTTTGGGAACATCTATTTTCCCACAATGTGCTAGGTGGGAGAATCCCTGTTTAGGTGTCAGGTGCATTGACGACCTCAGCCACTAGCAGGTGACCTCACATGTTGCAGCCAATGTAACTATCCTCACCACAACTAACCAGTGGTGGCCTGGGTAATAGTCCATTATCCAGGTGCCTCCAGAGGCACATTTGCTGTTGTCTCTCTGGAGGTCACAACATATGTGCATTTGCCCTTAGAAGGTGGCCTATACTGAGGAGCCAACTTTGAGGAGAGAGCACTCTTCATGCATTAATCTGTCAATTAACATGTGAATTCCTTGTCCTCCTGTGGACCACACCATGGGGAGTGATCCAAAGATGAGAAGGAAAGGTCAGATTTCACAAAGGCTTTGCTCAAAATAGGAACTGGTTACCTGGATAATTGGGCACGGACGTCCTCAGGACCCCATCCCAGGAAGCCCTCACAGATGGCTTTCCCATGTGCAGAACTCATTCAATCCACACAGTGATTCTCAAGGCAGTTGGAGCAAGTATTTTTTTTTAATCACCATTTTACAGATGAAAAAAACTGACCAGGAGAGCTTCAGTAACTCACCCAAGGTCACAATAAACTACAGGTCCCCGAGACTCCAATCACAGGCTTGTTCCTCCTCACTACGCCGTCTCTCGAAGCTCCAAGGAGCTAATATGCAAAGCAGAGACAAAATTCCAGCCCGTCCTGTCTGAGTCTTACCTGGACCTGTCCTTTCCAAGGAGGCAGCACGAAGCCACAAAAAGTCTTTTAGTATTCGGGGTCAGGCAAAGCCCAGTTTCCATCTCTCTAACTTTGAGATGATAAATTACGGTTTCCATCTCTCTAACTTTGAGATGATAAATTACGGTTTGCCGCAGTGTTCCCCTAACTAGCCGGATCATTCGGAAGCCCCTGATTATTGGAAGGCGTACAGATTTCCCCTGTTGCCCCAGAGAGAGTCAGGAGGGCTAAGGGTGGGATTCACATCTCCAGATTTGTAATAAGCATGCCTGGTGGTTCTTATAAGTAGACAAATTTGGAAATAGTCGTTCCACAGGATTTGTTTGTGAATTAAATGAGATGCTGTCTATGCCAATATCAAACATCTGGCACAGAGTAGCCTTCCTGATGATGGCGTTTCCTCTCTTCTACCCACCCTCATCAGGGAGTCTTTCCATTTCTTGACCTTTTGATTATTGGTGTCAAGAAGACAAGATCTCATGGGGCGCCTGGGTGGCTCAGTCGATTAAGCATCTGACTCTTAATTTCAACTCGGGTCATGACCTCAGAGCCTGCTTAACTTTCACCGTCTCCCTCTCCTTCTGCCCACCACCTCCAAGAAAAAGAAAGAAAAAAAGAAAACAAGATCCCCTCTTTCCAATTCTAGAACTTTCTCATAGAGCATGTGGCCTTGGGGGCAGTAGGTGAGGGAGCTTTTGGGTGGTGGTAGTCACTGATCATTTAAGGAAGAATCCACTAAGTTTATTGAATTCCCTTGAATAACTATATTTCACCATCCCCTTTCACCTTTATCCAGACAGCAGGAGTATCTAGCCCATGCATTTATTTTAATTATCTGCTGATTTATAAAACCCACCTTCTGCCTTGAGCCCTGAGTACATAACACTTGTATAAACAATATACCCCCACATAATCAGTCTTGTCAGCAAACCGTATCCCCTGAGATAAATCCAGCCTCCCCACCATGGCAAGGGAACTTTCATTTTGCCAACAGGTTCAACCTGTGCCTTGGTCCAACTCTCAGAATAAGCACCAGCATAAATCCACGTAGCCTCCCATCTTAGCATTTCAGCTGCCCAACCACATGTTTCCGAGACCTAATGGTGGGCCCTGCCTAGAAAATGAATGGCTGCTTGGTGGCCAGAATTTCAAGAACCTTCCCCAGATGGGATTCTGCAAAGCAGGTTGTTCATGCCTGGGAAACAGGGACTGTGCCTTGTTTCTCTCTGTCCCCAGGACCTAGGGCATTGCCCAGCATTGAGCAAAAATATGCTACGTTTGGTATTTATAGACTAGAGTTTGGAGGTTTATGGGCAGAATATTTGCTTAGACAACAAAACAAAGCAATCCCACATTTCTCCCTTCATCCAAAACAGCCACTATGAACCAGCGGTTCTCAAACCAAGGGCAATTGTGCTTCCCTGGGAACATTTGGCAATGTCTGGAGCCAACTTGGGTTATCTGCTGTGGGATGGTACTGGTGTCTAGTGTGTAGATGCCAAGGATGCTGAGAAACATCCTACCATGCACAAGACAGCCCCCACAACAAAGAATTATTGAGCCCAAAACATCAGTAGTGCTGGGGGGTGAGAAAGCTGCTTTATACCTATAAATGACATACTCGGCTAAAACTTGTTCTCCTCTAATTTTGCCAACTGACCAATAATAGCACCGTTAGCAGCAGAAATCAGTGTTTGCTCATTGAAGCAAAGAGAGAAGGAAGCACATTTACCAGGCACTGCCATGGGCCCCCGTATTACACTAAGCCTGCCCCGTGGAGTATCTTAATTAATGGTACAAAAATCCTTCGCTGTAGTCATTTTACAGGTCAGGAAACTAAGGTTAAGAAAACTGAAATAACTCACCTGGGAGCAGCACCAGCTAGGAAGAAACAAAGCAGAAATCATACCCAGCTCCTCCTGGCTCCAAACCCAGCAGTCTGGCCACCATGCAGATGAAACCCGCAAGAGTGGTGGTGGGTAAAGGATCATGAAAGGAAGCACTCCATCCTCTACACATAGATTCTCTTGGAATTTGTACATTAGCTTGGCATTCTGGCTATTCAGGAATCTGGTGGGAAGGGGGGAATGGAAGATTTCTGGTCTGATGGCCGAGCCTTGGCATCAAAACACCCTCCAGCCTGGTCTCCACTCATCAGTTCCTAGGCGGTTCCATTCCCTTTTTTCTGTCTTTTCATTCCTCAACCCATGGCCTTTCCACACCACAGAGGAGTCCCCAGCTCGGGCACCTGGGTGGCTCAGTGGGTTAAGAAGAGTCCCCAACCTAACTCTGTTGATGGAGGGCTTTGAGTATTTAGGAGAAACTAGTTCAATGTTGCCAAGAACAACTGTCCTCTGCATCGCACTGAAAATCTATTTAGCTTCCCTGGCCCTGGACAGTAAATGTCAGTAGAGGTTCCCTAATTATTGTGACAATCCAGAACACCTTGACACATTCCCAAATGCTCCCTGGGGGGACAGTGTCCCTCCCCAGCTTTGAGAACCACTGGGTCCCAAATACTCACATTTAATTAATATTAATTAATTAATATGTAGTATTAATAATAAAAGAAAAAAATAAAATAATCACACACACACACACACACACACACACACACACACGGTTCACCAGATGCTTGCCTGGCTGGTTCCATCTTCCCAGAGTTGGGAACGGGTTTCTTTTTTTTTTTTTTAATGTCTTTTTTCTTTTTTAATTTTTTACTTTTTGTTAACATATAATGTATTATTTGCTCCAGGGGTACAGGTCTGTGAATTGTCAAGCCTACACACTTCACAGCACTCACCATAGCACATACCGTCCCCAATGTCCAAAACCCAACCACCTTCTCCCTACCTCCCTCCCCCCGGTAACCCTCAGTTTGTTTTGTGAGATTAAGAGTTTCTTATAGTTTGTCTCCCTCCCGATCCCATCTTGTTTCATTTTTTTCCTTCCCTACCCCCCAAGCACCCCGCTTTGCCTCTCAAATCAGGGAGATCATATGATAATTGTCTTTCTCTGTTTGACTTATTTCACTCAGCGTAATACCCTTTAGTTCCATCCACATTGTCGCAAATGGCAAGATTTCATTTCTTTTGATGGCTGCATAGTACTCCATTGTATATCTATACCACATCCTCTTTATCCATTCATCTGTTGATGGACATCTAGGTTCTTTCCATAGTATGGCTATTGTGGACATTGCTGCCATAAATATGCAGGTGCACGTGCCCCTTCAGATCACTACATTTGTATCTTTAGGATAAATACCCCGTAGTGTGATTGCTGGGTTGTAGGGTAGCTCTATTTTCAACTTTTTGAGGAAACTCCATGCTGTTTTCCAGAGTGGCTGCACCAGCTTGCTTTCCCACCAACAGTGTAGGAGGGGAAATGGGTTTCTTTTTATCAGACCATTTTTCTTTCCCATTCCAGGGGAAGCTTTAAGCATGCTTCCACATTGGCAGCCCCAATAGTGGCCTGGTTTGTTCGTGGTTTTAACACTGAGATCTGCTGTCACGTCCCCTGTGTTTCCCACTCCCACGACATTGTACCTCGTGGATTTCTTTCTTCCCCAAAGGCTACCATTCAGATTCTATTCACAGTCAAGACCCTCAGATGCCCTTCCTCGTTGAAGTCTCCCCCATTAATCCAGCAAGAGGTAGTCTCTCCCTCCCTCCTGAAATCCCATATTATTTTATGCCAGGGGTAGACAAACTTCCCATAAAAGTTCAGAGAGTGAATATTTTAGGTTCTATGGGCCATATGGTTTCAGTTGCAAATCCTCAACTCTGTCTTTGCAGTGAGAAAGTGGTCATAGACAATAGGTAAAGCAGTGGGGGCATCTGTGTTCCAATGAAACATTATTTAGGGACACTAAAATTTGAGTTTTATAGAATTTTCAGATGTCATGAAAGAGCATCCTTCCTTTATTTTCCACCTAAAAGTGTATAATCTTCCTTAGTTCGTGGGCCATGCAAAAACGGGCAGCAAGCCCGAGGAGACCCACAGGCCAGAATTTGCTGAACCCCGCGTTATGTCATCACTCTGTTATCATGTTCTAGCTCCTTGCTGTGTGGAGTGGGCGTCCTCGGACCAGAAGCGTGGCTTTCACCTCAGTAGTTTGAGAAACGTAGACTCTCGGGTCCTACCCCAGACATAGGGAATTAGACCTGCATTTTAGCAAGATCCCCAAGTGATCCATGTGCACAATATAGTGTGACACGCGCCATTCAGGTTTGCTTAATAATTGTTTGTGTCGTCGTCTCCCCTTCAGCCCTCAACAGATAGTAAACTCTTTAAGGATGGAGAAAGACTAAGTCGTGTCTGTCTTTGATTCCTTACAGTACACCAAAAAAAGGGGTGCAATTGTTTTTGAAGGTGAATGAATTCGTATGCGAATTAATGGGTTGAGAAAACTTCCTTCGCCTCCCAGCACAGAGCTCTTAGTCTGCAGACCATCCTGTCCTTCTTTCCTTCACCCCTTGATTATTAGACTCTCATAGAAGCTCAGCTTCCTAGTTTCCAGCTAATCCGTTACAGAAGGCGAGGGCTTACTGCACCTAAGACTTTGCTTTGCTAATTAAGATAAAGAGAAAGACAGGAACTTGGAGGAGACTTCAGATCATTCCAAATTGTTTAATGGAGAAGAACTGCCAATTTTATGCCTCTGAATCTGGTCTCTCGGGAGGGCTTGCCTACATGCATTTCCTTCCCATTTTTCTCCTGACTGCACTAAACCTCGCCCATGGCCGTGTCTTAGATGCTTACCTGTCTTGGAAACAGCTGGGTTGTCAACGGCTTCCACAGTTCCTGGTTCTCACCTGAAATCCTTTCACCAGCAAGGCCAAAGTCACGGCCAGAGAGCCATACATCCCTCAATGGAGTTCCCCCGCACAGACTGATGGGTTTTTAGTCATGGCAAGGAGCAACAGAAATAGAAGAGCCTTTTCGGTGGTTGCACTTTTAGGAATACTGAAACCAATCATTCAAACTCAACCTTTCATTTTTTAGCGTCTAGGCGTATGTTTTTTAATTTCAGTAACATTAAATTAACCATTTTAAAGTGGACAATTCTCTGGCTCTTAGTACAGTGACAAAATTGTGTAGCCGCCACCTTCATCTAGTTACAAAATACTTCTGTCAGCCCCCCCCCTTAAAACCCCATACCTATTAGTCACTCCCCGTGCTGCCCCCCGCCCCCAGCCCCTGGCTATCCCCAATCTGCTTTCTATCTGTAGATTTACAGGTTATCGCACATAATGGAATTGTATAATATATAACCCTTGGTGTCTGGCTTCTTTCACTCAGCATAATGTTTTCGACCTTCATCCCTGTTGTAGCATGTACAGGTGTTCTATTCCTTTTTTATGACTGACCGATACTCCATTGTATGGGTAGACCAAAATTTGTTTATCCTTTCATCCATTTGATGGACATGTGTATTGTTTTCCCCTTTTGTCGGTTGTGAATAGTGTAGCTATAAATGTGCACGCACACGTTTTTTTTTTTCCAGTACCTATTTTCAGTTCTTTTGGATATATACCCAGGAGTGGAATGGCTGAGTTATATGGTAATTGTAGGTCTAACTTTTTGAGGAACCACCGAACAATTTTTCTGTATCTTTGAATTGAGCGCTTACCCTGTACCAGGCAATGGATTTAAGAGCTCACAAGAGAGTGCACTTGAACGAAAAACATCTAGAAACAGGAGGAGACCAGAAAGTTGCAGTACTTCCAGAAGCTTTTAGGGAACCCTGACAGGTACCGCTCTCTCTTGCTCTCTCTACCCTACCTAACCACCAGCCTCTTTCTGTGTATTTCTTTTTTTTTTCTTTTCTTTTTTTTTTTTTTTGTTATTAAAAGGAGAAAGGGAGGGAGATCAGAAGCACTATGGAGAGTTCCTACACATATCATCAGCAAGGATCAATAACAATAATAACCACTATTTATTGGAGACATTCCATGTAGTAGAGATTATGAACCCATTCTGCAGGCGGGATATTGACTTCCTCAAGAATTAAGAAACAGGTTCAAGTTCAAGGGGCAAGTGTGAATCCTGGTCTATCCTGACAACAAAATGCATGGTCTCAGCACTCCACGGCATCGCTACTTCTTGACCAGCACAGATGTGAAGGACTTAACATGAGCACCAAGTATCACAGGTCACCGCTGTCATGGGCTCTCAGGAAGCTACAGAGGGCTAACCAGGGGCATTTGATGCCTCTGTAGACCAGTTGTCACACCTGCAGGTTGGTGTGAGCACTGAGGAGGAGCACAGTCCCTAGAATTACTAGGAATTACTAGGAAGATCGTGGATTATTTCTGCAGAGACCAACTGACCGTCACTGGCATAACATATAAATTAGAATGGACCCAAAACCATCCCTAATGCAGTATCTCCCTCACTTACTTTGCTGCAGGGAGGTTTTCCAGCATGAAGAGAAAGAGGGTGGCTGGGAGGCTGCACCTGGGTCTGTCTCAGAACTGCTCAAACCTGAGAAATCAGAATCACCTGGACCCCTGCTTCAACACAGATCCTGGGCTCCACCCCCACCCTCTGAGATGGTGATAGGGTAGGTCAGGGCAGATTGTGCATTTCCAACAATCTCCCAGGTGGTAGACAGTTAAGGTGGAGAGAGCAAGGGCAAATGAGAGAGAGCGAGAAGGACAATGTGACGGATCCATAAAGATCCGGACTCCTCCAGCTGCGCTGCTCTCCCATCTCTAAACCTTTGTTGTCCAAATGCACTGTCTTATGAGCTCTCACTCCATGCCTGGCACAGGTAAGTCCTGTTTATGTAGGAAAACAGCTTGGGGGACCCTGAAGAAGTTAAACATATCATTGCCATATGACCCAGCAATTCAACTCCCAGATGTATATCCAGAACTGAAGACGGATAATCAGACAAACGGGTAGAAGGCATGTTCCTAGACTCCACCTTAAATAGCCCTGGTCGAAATTCTTTGTGTAAAACCCCCAAAAAGCAGCCATCTTTCCTCACTTACCATTACTACTTAGGGGAGCTGCAAATGATCATGGCGTTTCTGTCCCGGTAAGATATATCTGTGGGTCTTTCTTCCAAAGCAGAACGTCCCTGTAGGAGTGTATGTATATCACAGGGGAATGTCATGTATGTGTCCAGGAAGAGAAAACTTGAGAACCCCTGGTCCAGAGAACTGGAAGATTTGAGAAAGTCCCGGACCCCATTCACATTGCTCAGACCACATGGGAATAATACCAATTATGCCAATTACGTGAATCCTACTCCTGCAAACCCCATGGGAGGTCAGGGGGGATGGGCTTAGAGCACGGGTGCCAGCCAGGTAATCCTTCCCAGCATCCGCCTCCATAGCGGGGTTCTCTGCAAAGCTGTGCTCCCTCTCCTTGCCTTGTCAGAGCTCGTCTCTTACAAAGCAGCACACAGCCTCCTCGAGATGGTTCTCTGTTTATTTAAGGCAACTGGGGGGCAAGAGGCTGTGTGCTGAAGATGAAATGGGAGCCGTTTTAATTCCGTGTTAATGACAGCAGAGCAATTTTCTTACAGGAAATAACTAGTTACCTTAATCATTTTAAGTAGTTATTAGCAGCAGCCTAAAAAGGGTGGTTATGCTTATCAGAATACACACACAAAGGGAGTGAAGACATGAATAACGAGACCTTAAGCAGATTTCTGGCATCTTCCTTCTGGGTGGTATTAAATGGTATTAATCTTTTTAACTGACTTCAATCCTGAGACCACAGCCGCGTGATAAAATGTTAAGTGAACGGCTGGAAATAGAGGCGGTCCCACCAGATTTATTGTGTCCATTTGCCAACAGCAGAAGTGTGCACCATGCTGTGAGGAAGGCCATAGAAAAGAAAGAATGACAGGTAGATGTATGGATTAATTAATAAAATGCAGATAATAGCATCTTCCTCAATATTAATACTTCTTCAGAGGCCGCTCTATGTATGTCTCTGGGAAAGGAAAAAGCTACAACATATTGTTTGTTGTTTCATCCCACCCCACCCCCCAAGATAACGATCAGAGTTTGGAGAATGAATAAAACTCAGGCAACTTATCCAGGCTCCAGCCAAGCAATAAAAAAGAAAAAGTAACCGCAAAAAAGAAGGATAAAGCGCTTGTTCATGGGTTTTACAGTTTTAAGACATGTCGCGTAATTTTTTTTCCTAAGTAAGAGGAGGATTTTTTCCTTCCCTGTGGTGGTTGTACTTGGTGGGAGGAATCCGTTTGATCAGTTTGGCGAAATCATATCAACGAAGTGTATTTAGTGCCTGTGATACAACAGGGATTGTGCTCAATCCTGGGCAGTTGCTTTCTAGAAAACCTGGGGGATGTTCCTATGAACAATCGTAGAGGTATGTTGTGGGTAGGAAGGCGGCCCGGAGGTACAATGAGCTCATTTCTACCTGGAAGATGAAGCCTCAGCAGGGTTTTGAAGGATGAATAAGAGTGCCAGATGAGCACAGAGGTGAAGGACGTGTCAGGTGGAGGGAAAGACACAGTCAGAGATACAGATGTGCAAATAGTTGGGTCTATCCATGTGGCTTGAGGTGACCAGCATGTGTGGTTTGACAGGAAGGAAAAATATGGAGGTTGTGAAGCACCTCGTGGTACATGCAAAAGGGCTTAGATGTTTCCCTCAGGAAAATGAGGTGCCACAGAAGAGTTCCCTAAGCAAGGGAGTGAAGTGTCTGCACTTAGAACCATCACCGTGACCCTGTGCAGAGACTGGATTGGAATCAGCAAGTCCACTTAGAAGGTTGTGGAACATTCCAGGTAAGATTAGGTGAGACCCTGAACTGTAGTCATGGCTCTGGGAATGGGGATGAGGACATTTACCAGAACTATTAGAAATACCTCTGTAGGGACGCCTGGGTGGCTCAGTGGGTTAAAGCCTCTGCCTTCGGCTCAGGTCATGGTCCCAGGGTCCTGGGATCGAGCCCCACATTGGGCTCTCTGCTCAGCAGGGAGCCTGCTTCCTCCTCTCTCTCTCTGCCTGCCTCTCTGCCTACCTGTGATCTCTATCTGTCAAATAAATAAATAAAATCTTAAAAAAAAAAAAAGAAAGAAATACCTCTGTAATCCACAGGGTGCAGTGACCAAAGGCTCCCCAGAGTAAAGAAGACAGTGGAGTCTTCCTAGGTGCCCAGGTTCATAAACACAGTGCTGGCAAGATGGCGGTGTTGGTACAGCAGATGCAGGAGGGGCAGTTCCAGAAGGAGGTTCAGTGGCAGGACCTGAGTGTGTCTGAGATTTGGGGTATGAAATTTGCTGCAAGTGCTTGATGATGACCATGATTCACCACCACCAGCAGGGGCAGCTCTGTGGGACTGCCTTGAGTTAGCCTCGGATCTCAGCCATCTGGTCTTCAGGGGTCCTGCTTTCCAAATGCCAAAGAAGGGAAATGAACACAAGAGACTCCAGGCCACGGCCTGGGAAGCCATTTTTGCTTCTCCCTGCTCTACCCAGCTCTGTATCCAAGGTCCCAGAAGGCTAAGAATAGCCCTTTCTGGCACCCATGCAATTCAACAGACCTTAAGGCCCACCACAAGCCTGTTTACCTCCGAATGAGGTAAAGCAAGAGAGGTTCATGTTTTGTGTCAACCCAAGATAAAGTTGAGAGTCTCCATCCGTGGCAGGCCTTAAGGGCAGCCCTCCTCTCCTGCAAAGCTTGGAGGAGCTCCCCACCAGAAAGCGGCCAGGCCTTCGGGAGCTTATTCTAGTTACTGAGGGAGGAGACTGGCCAGGCAAGGGGCTGGCCGGTGAAACTCATTTCTGTTCAATTCAGCTTCACTGGGCAGAGCTGGGCAAATAGCCCTGGCAGAGGAATTGGGAAATCAGCTTTTTCTGAATTGCCTCAGCCCTTCCTGAGGCCCTGGAGAGGACTCTGGGAAAAATATAGGATATCTGGGATCCACTTTTGTTTTAAGCTTCTGGGTAAGCGCTGGGCTCTAGAATTACACTCTGGGGTTCAAATTCTAGCTCTTCAACTTATTAGCAAAATGAGGTATTGAACAAGCTGCTTGACTTCTTGAGGCCTGGGTTCCCCCCTCCATAAAATAGGGATGATGGGAATGTAATTACCTGAACTCATAGGATTTATCAGGTGGATCAGGTAAGATGATGCTTGTCGAACACCAAGCACAGTGCCTGGCATATTGTAGGAAACCCATAAATGTTAACTATATGACTGTACTAACTTAGGGGCAGTAAGAGCAAATGACCCCCAACCCAGGTGTTAGTGACTCAAATGCAAAACCATGACTTAAACAATGGATTGCTAATGAGTCCTACAGCTCTCCGTGCTGTGATCCCATGTACACCAGCAATGAGCCATTTTGTGCTGGTGCTGGCCGTGGCAGTGGGTGTGTAGATCTCTGTGTGTGAGTATATGTATGGGGGGGGGGGCGCAGAGTCAGGAAGGAGAGTGAGGCAGAATGGTAAATTACATTTTACCATTGAGCACCTGTTGCTAGCCTGGCATGTGCTAAGTGTTTTACAGGCATCAAGTTATCAAATCCTTAAAATAATTAGAAAACTTAGGAGTATTATTCCCATCTCAAAGAGGAAGAAATTCAAGTTCAGAGAGGTTAACTCACTGGCCCTAAGTCACAGAGTTCATGCCAGGGCTAGGGTCAGATTTCCACCTCTTTCTACTCCTTCGAGGCTAAGGGGGAGAATCATGACCAGGACACAAAAAGTCATCATTTAAAGCAGAGGGAAATCCACATTGTAGTATGGGGAGAATTCAAAAGAACAAAGAGAGGGAAATCCAGAGAGCCAGCATGGAGGAGATGGCAGTTAGGAGGGGCTCTCAGTCTGCAAAAATGACAGCTTAAAAAAAAAAAAAAAAGCCATTCCAGGTGGAGACAGACAGCTTGAGCCCAGGCCAGACATTGTGAAACTATGAGGCACATGCAGGAAGAGGAAGGAACCCGTTGAAGAGAAGTTGTATGTTGTAGAGAAGTAGGCAAGAGGAGGCCAAAAACAGCAGGATCTGGCAGTGGAGGGCCCCGAGGGCTCACCAAGGTCTGGAGGCGGGAAGGAGGAGGCTGCATTAGCACTTGGGAAATCGAAGAGGCTGGAGGCCAGAGCTGACGGGGGAAGGGTTAGTGGTGTGTCTGGGGTGGCTCCCATCTCCTCCTTGAGGCTGACCCTGCACCAAGCCCACTCTCTCCAGCTTTAGAGGACAGGATGCCCAGCTCCTGGAGCTGATGGCAGAACGTGGGGGAGAATGGACCCCTGTGCCTTTGTCTCTGCAGCTGGCAATTAGGATAAAACTCCAGTGCACGAGGCCTTCACCCTGCAGGGATTCATCTCTTTGGCCAGTCCCTCCGTCAGCTTGGCCATCCGAGTCCCAGAACATTTGCATCCACTTGGGGGATGTAGAGCTTAGCGGTCTGCGTGTTGTCTTTGGCATCAGGCTCCAGGCCTTGCTCCATCCATGAATGATGGCGTGCCCTGCATTACTTAGCAGCCCTCTACCTTATCTGTGCATTGGAGGTAATGATGAGGTCCTCATGCGTGAGGATTATGAGATAATGCATGTGAACTGGCTGGCAAGGTCCTGGTACCCACTAAGGGCTCAATAACATTCATTAGTGTTGTCCTGGTTCCCGCTGTTACTCATTGAAACCTGGAAACCTGGGGGTAGTGTGCACATGACGGGCAGAGCCAGAGAAAGGCAAAGCTGAAATGGAGCTGCAAAATCACCCAGCCCCTTCCCAGGGCCCAGCAAAAGAAGGAGACCTCCCCAGGTTCCCACGTGTGTGGGTGTCCCAGAGACTCGTCCAAGGAGGCCCGAAGCAGGCAGAGCAACCGCGCTGATCCCCGGGAAGCAGAGGCTGTTCCCGTGGGCCCCCCAGGCCAGTTTGATTCATGGTTCCACCTTTTACCATTTTGGGGACCTCAAGCAAGTTATTCTACCCCCCCACCCTGGATCTCAGTTTCCACACCTGTTAAATGAGAACAGCAGTTCCTGTTGTGACGTGACGTCTGTTACAGGAATGAGATGGAGTCTACAGGGTATTCCTGACTCTGCTGGCCTGTGAAACTCTCTGTACATGGCAGCTCCTTTCACGTTTTTTAAGTTGACCATCAGGTGAGTTGAGGATGAGTGGAGAGACTTGGTTGGGGGAGGAGGCTACATGAGATGGAAGAAGCAGCTTGAACAAAAGTCTAGGGAGAAGAAATAAACTATGTTTGGAAAATCGGAGACCTGAATTCGAGTCTAGGATCTACACTTGCCAGCCCAGTGGCTTTGGGTCCTCAGTTTCCTGTCTGAACATAAGCTTCAAAGCTTTCTGGGCTAATTCACAGCAGGGCTGTTATGTGAGTCCAGGGAGGAAATGTACATGCAGAGCCAATGTGAATTAGGAAGCCCTCCATGGACTGGGAACTGCTTGAGGCCAAGACTTGGTTTCCATCTTGGAATCCCCACCCCAAGACAGTTCCCGGCACAGAGTGGGCACTACCTCTCTGGGGATGTGACTGCATGAACCCCACTCCTCCTCAGGAATGTCCCAGACTCTAGTTGCACAAGGGACTCAAACCTTTCCCTTTGACTGACCTGGTTCTTCTGGAAACAACATTTGTCCTAGTAAATGATGGAGGTCCCAGATGGAGCCATGATTTGGGGCCAAACCCTTCATGGAATGGTTGGGCCTGGCTTACAGGATGGGAGGGAGAGGGTGACATGGGCTCTGCCCCCAGAGATATTAGGCCCAGTGGTCTGCCAAGTAAAGCCAAGGTGCCCTCCCAGGCACACAGTCTGGGAATGGATGTCAGAAGTCTTAATATAGACTGCACACATGCCTCTTCCCAAATGCTGTCAGCAAAATGCTGTCTCTGTTCCCCTCCAAGAGTATATTTTGGGAGCCCAAGACAAGGGCACCATCTGGGCTCCCTGGCCATATAGTGGGGGTAATTCAGCTCCCTTCTTCTGTCCCCTTTTCCCCATGGTCAGCTCCAAGCCACCCCTCTTCAACAGAATCAAAGGATCCTTCTGTAAAACAAGAGCCACCAGGATAGGAAGGAGCTGGCTGCATCCTGCAAAGACTTGGTGTTGAATGATGATCAGACCACACAGGGGCACAGCAGGAAGGGTATGGCAACCCAAGGTCATTTTTGCTTCACCCCTGGGCCCCTGCAACCTTCATGAGGATGTAGAGCACAGACATGTAGCATGGGAAGCCCATCATTACCTCCAACTTACAGCTAAGGAAGCTGACTTTCCCAGCCATACCCCTCAGTCTTAGCAATATCCCCAGGCCAAACTCCTGTCTATACTCCAAGGTGTTTGTACTGGAGAGGTTGTTTGAAAATGTGTGGGAGGCATTTAGGATTGTCACCATGATTGGTGGGGCCTACAAGCAATTAGTGGGAGGGGTACCAATGTTCTAAAGGCCTTGGAATGCATGAGATAGTCACACGCAATGAAGACTGGTCCAGAGCCTACTGAGCGCAGCTCTCTGATGGTAAAACATTGCCTGGGTAGCAGAGGGAGGGCTGACTTCTAGGACTCTATCAGCCTGGCCAATGGGCCCATCAGCAATCCATAATTTCTTCCTTCTTTTTCAATTGACATGTTTTTGTGGCTTCCTCCCTCCTGTGAGGCATGCGAGAACCCTCACAACAGACCCCATTATCCCATGGCACTTAGCTTCTTGTAAATTGTAGCAATAGCCTGGAACCAATATGGCCATCCCTGTGTCATTCAAATTAGTTCCGGAATTATTGCTTTTATATTTTTTTCTTGTAAGTAGTATTAGGGCTTTCTTGGTTGTTGAGTGGTTGTTTTTTGTTTTTGTTTTTGGGTTTTTCTGTTTGTTTGTTTTTGGTTTTTGGTTTTGGGTTTTTTTGCATGGCAGGGGTTGCTATTTGTTTTAGAGTGGTTGGCTGACCTTATCTTATTTCTTGGAATAAGCTAATATTTTTCTGTGTTTGCCAAAAGATGTTTTGTACTCATTACTCATCTCTTATTATCTTCCTGAATACTTTTTCTGATTTTTCAGAATCTTGTCTGAGGGTCTTCATTCCCTATAATCTGGATTAATACATTGTTCTTTGAATTCTCTTTTTTTTTTTTAAGAAAGAGAATCACAAAATAATTATCCATGCCTTTTATGATTAAAAAATGTAAGCAGATATTCAAATTATTTTTAACTTGTCAAACACAGTGGTATGAGATCTGTTACTGAATTGGGGTGATCTGAGTCCAGGGTTTGGAATGCCGGGCTCACTGAGAACCTAGATGGGTCCAACACCATAGTGAGGAAATGTGCTATAGTGAAAGTCTCCTTCACTTACAGACTTCTCTCCATCATTTTGGTTCAGTGATCTGTGCAAAAAGCAAATCTAATTTTATCGCCATTCTCCATCCTTTCATACACACCCTTTCCTTGGTCTTAAAACTTCTGATGATTTTCCTTTTTTCCTCCGTTAAAAGCAAAATTCTTATCAGGATCTCCAAGACTGGGTATGGGTGTGGTCCCTACCTTTTTTTCTCCTAGCTCACCTTTCCTTCTGGGCTCCAGTCATTTCTTTTTACCCATGCCTCCCTAGTGCCACAGGGCCTTTGTACATGTGCTTCCTTCTGCCTCTGAGACCTTCCCTCTTTTGATCACCTCATGTCCAGCACAGTGCCTGGGGCCCGGGAGGCACAGATGAGTGATTATTGAATCACGCATTCAGTACTTATTCATTGAGTGAATGAATGAAAACATGAGAGTCAGTTCTCAGGTTTGGAATATTTTGCTGTGTTTGGGTTTGATTGTGTTTAGTCTAAACACTATCAAACCAGAGGTCACAGACTGGCAGCCAGGAAGCCCAGAGACTGTTCCTGACTTACACACAGGTATTCTTTGACCTTGGCCCCCTTCTGTTGTCAACCTGCCTGGCCCTCTGGAGTCATTCCACCTGCAGCCACAGGCTGACACATGTTGTCTCCTGCAACTTTCACTTAAATATTTCACAGAAGCTTTCATTTAAACATTTCAAATAAATATTTGGTTTCAGTTTTATGTGACTTAATTGACTTTAACAGAAACTCAGGAGGCAACAGCCCTCACCTCCCACCCATGTGCATTTTTTAGAAAAAATCACAAAACCCTGTCCTTGACATCTCCATGTTTTCCAGATAAAGACCCCGAGGTTTAAAAGGGAACAGGGACCCACCCAACTACTGAGGGGGCAGAACTGTCCTCTGAAACCCAGTCCCCTTGACTGCCAGCTGGGGGCTTTCTCTACTCCCCATCCCCAGAGTCAGTCATGTGGACTGTACTTATGTGTATTTGATGGCTTTGAAAGTACACGTATCTAGTTAAGTATTACACTTTATGCAATTAATGTGTGCAAAATAAAGCCTCATTTTAGAACAATTTCATCCAAATTGCTCCACGGCTTGATTTTTAAGAGAAGGAAAAAACTCTCCTCTCGTATTTAATAGATGTTGTGTTTCGATTTCCATTAATATGACAGGCAGGAGAGTGTTCCTCAAAGGTAACTCTTCTGAATTAGCACTGACTGAACATGGGGGCTTTGCAAGAGGATCTCGTCTTTCTTCCTCCGTGATGGCTTGTTTACAGCCTCTGCAGAAAGCACATGGGACCGAATGATGTGTTATCCAAGTCTTGATA
Source organism: Enhydra lutris kenyoni (assembly GCF_002288905.1). Taxonomy (NCBI): domain Eukaryota; kingdom Metazoa; phylum Chordata; class Mammalia; order Carnivora; family Mustelidae; genus Enhydra; species Enhydra lutris. Next base: position 20,437,385 of record NW_019154110.1, read on the forward strand.
GAGTTACTTGCTGACAGAGTTGGAATCTGGGAAAAAGAAGGGCTTTTACTCTTGGCCCAGTGGTTCCTTTGCTCTGGTCGAACCTGGAGCAACAGCTTCTGCCCCCGTAATGTGCCTAATTTAACCTTTGTTAATCTTACTATTCTCCACATGAGCTTTTTTTAGTTTTCTTCCAAAAATGTTGTCCCAGTAATCCCCACCTCCCCACCCCTGCTACTACTGCCACCAGGATGCCTGTAGGCATCATTCCTTGCAGTCCTGAAAAGATTGAATCCTCCCTTTTTCAGGATAAAAAGGAAATATCTCTGTGGAGGATTTTCATACATGCATTTCTTCCTTCAAGTATCTAAGTACATAGAATACGCCAGGCACTGTCCCACATGCTGAAAATCCACCCGGATGTATAATCCATTATTTTTTCAAATCCTTCCCCAAAGCCTAGAAGGCACAAGTGACTGGTGTCATGTTACAGATCAGGAAGCTGAGACAGAAAAATATTAGGTCACCAAGCCAGTAAGGCACAGAGCTTGGACCCCAGGGACTAGAACTTGAGATTCTGAGGTCCTCACACCATCCAATTACTAAGGAGAGTTTGGTCGCTCCTCTGTTTTGTACTGATGTGAGGTTGGCTGGTCCCAGGACTGACTGCAAAGTGGAGCACAGAAGTCTTTTGGGTCAAGCCCTTGGCATGCACCTGCTGCAGGGCCCCTAGAAATGGTCATTGCCTGTGGATATTTGACAGATCGTGTGTCTCTACTGTTGAATTATATCTAAACTAGCGAATCCGTGAACATCTACAAATCATGGTGGGTGGTTAGAAACCTTCACTGTGGTCCCCTGAAACATCATTCACACTGCATTGTGGGCGGTGGCCCCAAGCAATAGAGAAGGAAGTTTTCAGAGCCTGACTCGGTCTCCCATGGACGTGCTTTGGCCCACACCATCACGTGATCATACAGAGGCTGCTTCCTTGTCCACACCCCGAGATCAGACCTCAAGCAAAGATATCCTGGCCCTCAGGTTGAAACACTGGACTCTTCTTTTTTAAGTTTAAAACTGAAGTCATTTTAAGCAGGACAATAAAACAGAAGTAATGTTAACAGTTTCTATGGTGTCTAAGAGACGCAAGACCAGCAATCCCATCGGAGAAGTCAGAAAACTCAACTGTTAAAGTCTTGTTCTTGGGCCAAGAGGAGAACTAACTCCACTAAAATGGGTGTTACTTTGGTATAAGGGTGACTGAAATGTAGGTCATCCCTCCTGAAAAATGTTCGTGGTTTTTTTTTTTTTTCCCTCACGTCGATCAACCAAGTGTCAACAAGTTCAATAACCAAATTCAACCAAGTTCAACCACACTGGAAGATTTTTTTTTTCCCACTGTTGATTCTTGATTCCTGATGTGAACCTTACTTGATCATAAAAAATAATAAAATAAAGTACCTAAGATAAATATATAGAGTAAGATAATCCTACAAATAATTTTTACCATAATATTGTTTTCTAGTAGCTAGTATTTGTTTAGGCTTCTTGCACATAAGAATGTAAAAGACAGTAGCTTGGCTGCCCCTTAAAAGTCTTATGGAACATACTTATAAACCCATTCTAGCCAAGGCTTTTCTGTGGGCACTAGAAGTCGAAAAGATATTCCTTAAGAAATTAAAAATAGAGCTTCCCTATGACCCTGCAATTGGGTATTTACCCCAAAGATACAGATGTAGTGAAAAGAAGGGCCATCTGTACCCCATTGTTCAGAGCAGCAATGGCCACAGTTGTCAAACTGTGGGAAGAACCAAGATGCCCTTAAGTGGACGAATAGATAAAGAAGATATGGTCCATATATACAATGGAATATTATGCCTCCATCAAGAAAGGATGAATATCCAACTTTTGTGTCAACATGGATGGGAACTGGAAGAGATTAAGCTGAGTGAAATAAGTCAAGCCGAGAGAGTCAATTATCATATGGTCTCACTTATTTGTGGAGCATAAGGAATAACATGGAGGACATTGGGAGATGGAGAGGAGAAGTGAGATGGGGGAAATCGGAGGGGGAGATGAACCATGAGAGACTGTGGACTCTGAGAAACAAACTGAGGGTTTTGGAGAGGAGGAGGGTGGGGCGTTGGGTGAGCCTGGTGGTGGATATTAAGGAGGGCACGTACTGCATGGAGCACTGGGTGTGGTGCATAAACAATGAATTCTGGAACATTGAAAAGAAATTTTAAAAAATAAAAAATTTTTTAAAATTTAAAAAGGATTCTTATCTTAACCAAAGGAACTATGTAACATGTCCCTACAATAATTAGAACAAAGCGATCTAATACTGTTTATGTAGGCTCGGAGTTCCTTATTCAAGAAACATGGAACAAAGCAGAACATGGGTTTTCATCCCAGAGACGGGCTCTTCCACAAGGACGACCATGAGGCTGAGAGGCAGTGCATGGATAATGGAGATAATGCGTCCCAGCACATCTACAATTTTCATCATATGAACTACAGAAAGGACTGGCAGAATCTTCTTGGCAGCAAATGACAGGAAGATAAAGTAAGATACAAAAATGAATAATAGACTAACCTTGTCTTCAAGAAATACAGTCTCCAAGTGTTCACAGCCGGGCTCTGCTATAATCTATGGAATGTCACAGGTCACTTCATCCTTCCACGCTTCTCCTGTCCCTTATCTGAGCCCCAGCAGCCAGACGTGTCTAATAGTAATAACCAAACCTCCCATTTAATGAGCATTTGCTTTGTGCCAGGCACAGCTGCGAAAGCCTGCTTTATCTCATTGATACACTAAAGCTCGTTGATATGTTTTAGCTCATTTAATCATCCCGACACTTTGGATAAGGTTACACAGGAGTCGTGTGAAGAAATTGAGGCTCAAAGAGACTGAAGAACCCAGGACTTGAACCCAGGACATTTGACTTCAGAGCCAGTGAATGAGCCTCACCCGTGACCTTTGCTAGGATGCATCTGATGTCATGGGAGCAGAGGCAGGAAGTAGGCGGATGCTGGGGAGGGACAGGAGCAGTGAAGTGTGGGGAGCAGGGGGCAGAGCTTTCATTAAAATCAGCCAAGGTTCAAGACATACTTGCAGACCTCACCTTTCCATCCTGGAAGGCAGCAGCCCCTGCCTAACGTTCCTTCCGGGAGGATCCGGACCTCATTAGAGGAGGGCATCTGGCCTCGGCTTTCTGCAGCTTCTTCCATGAGCACTGGAAAGGACGCAGATGCTTTGGGAAAAGGATCGTAGGAAGACTTTGGCTTCTAGAAATGGCTATTTCAAAATGTTTCGGGGGTGGGGGGGGAGGAAAAGAAAAGCATCAGGGAACAGCCCAACTCGGTGGTTCTTGAAAAACGTGTGAGAAACACGTCTCTTCAGAAGAGAGGATGCTCCAGAAGATTCTTGGAATGCAGTTTGTTGTGTGACAGGAGATTTCAAACCCAGAAACCAGTAAGAAGGAAAGCGTGTCCAATCTTTGTTTGCATTGTGGAAGGAAAAAGAAGGAACGTTTGGAACCGCCTCTCCTCTGTGTGTTACTTTGTATGTGTCACCACATTTATTTTGTGTGTCTGACTACGCCCTGCCTAGTTCCTGAAAGACCATGGGGTGGTTGTTTTTGTTTTATTCTCACAACGATCCTTAGGGGCATTCCCATATCACAGATGAAGAAAATAAGGCCCAGAGGGGCTTGACGACTAGCCTGGGGTTATCTGGACAGAAGAGATATTTGGCTGGATTCAAAGCAATGGCTTTTCCAGCAGCCTCCTGCATCTAAACAGACCCCTCCACATGTGTGCCAATGGTCATGCAACTCAGTGAAAAACACCAGGCTTTAAAAATCCAGGTTTTGTTATCTTCAGGAGGTGGGGAGGAATACCATATTTCACTCTGGTTTTATAGGTTGCTGTGATCGCTGGCCCATATTCGGGGGTCTTTAGTCAATGAAATTATAGGCACTTCTCTTTATCTTCAGCTGTAATTGCATTCCATGTCTTAAAAGGGGGGAAATGATCAGTCACCAGGCAGACCGATGATAATTGCCGAACCCCAGGGCCAGAACGTGGCAGTTGGTAGATATGAAACCGCCTGTTCCTCCACAGACTGTGTGTGCTCTTACGCGTAAAGACGAGCTTGTTAATGATGCTCTATAAATACGTTCTAGCTTATAATTGTTGTTCCAGCAACCGCTGTTGAAATGTGATCCACCCTCAGTTATAAAACTCCTTTCCTTGCCTCTTTCCTTTCTTGTGGGGAGAAAAGGTGTGTATGCTCGAAAGCAAAGCAGAGCAGAGTCCCTTGGCTGTGTGATATCCGAAGAGTTGTTTAACCTCTCTGTGCCTTTTTGTTTCATCATTGGCCTAGGTCAGGAACAAATGGGGTAGTTGAATATAGGGTGCTCATCTCTGGATGCCTGGGGTCTGGCATACAATGGGTGACACTTGTTTCTTGACTTCAGTCAGACTATCCCAGAGTTGAATCTGACCTTGAGAAGTTTAAACAACTGTAGAAATGTGACAGTGGTAATCCTCATTTAAAGGGAGGGAGAGGTTAATATTGCTATTCCTTCAATATGTATTTTCTTCCTGTCTCCATAGAACACTTACTGGATAATGTATGTTCCTGAAGTTTTGTATTCCTCTCTCAACTTTAGACTAGCGGGGTTGGCAAACCACAGCCTGCCACCCGTTTTTGTGCATAGACTTTTTTGGGAACCCAGAGACGCCCATTCCTTTCTGTCTTGTCTGTGTGCACCTTTCATACCAAAGCAGACTTGAAGAGTTGTGACAGAGAGCCTAGAACCTACATAGCTGAATTTATTCATTTTCTGACTCTGGGGAAAGTCTGCCAACCTCTCAGTTATAGTACGAGCCACCGGGGATATGTTTCTCGTTAAAAACTCTCAAGGTGAGACAGGAATCCATCAGAATCCTAGAGGAGAACATAGGCAGTCACCTCTTCTATATCAGCCACAGCAACTTCTTTCAAGATAGGTCTCCAAAGGCAAAGGAAACAAAAGCGAAAATGAACTTTTGGGACTTCATCAAGATCAAAAGCTTCTGCTCAGCAAAGGAAACAGTCAGCAAAACAAAGAGGCAACCCACGGAATGGGAGAAGATATTTGCAAATGACAGTACAGACAAAAGGTTGATAGCCAGGATCTATAAAGAACTCCTCAAACTCAACGCACACAAAACAGACAATCATATCAAAAAATGGGCAGAAGATATGAACAGACACTTCTCCAATGAAGACATACAAATGGCTATCAGACACATGAAAAAATGTTCATCATCACTAGCCATCAGAGAGATTCAAATTAAAACCACATTGAGATACCACCTTGCACCAGTTAGAATGGCCAAAATTAGCAAGACAGGAAACAACGTGTGTTGGAGAGAATGTGGAGAAAGGGGAACCCTCTTACACTGTTGGTGGGAATGCAAGTTGGTGCAGCCACTTTGGAGAACACTGTGGAGATTCCTCAAGAAATTAAAAATAGAGCTTCCCTATGACCCTGCAATTGCACTACTGGTACAGATATAGATAAAGATACAGATATAGTGAAAAGAAGGGCCATCTGTACCCCAATGTTTATAGCGCAATGGCCACAGTCGCCAAACTGTGAAAAGAACCAAGATGCCTTTCAACAGATGAATGGATGAGGAAGATGTGGTCCATATACACTATGGAGTATTATGCCTCCATCAGAAAGGATGAATACCCAACTTTTGTAGCAACATGGATGGGACTGGAAGAGATTATGCTGAGTGAAATAAGTCAAGCCGAGAGAGTCAATTATCATATGGTTTCACTTATTTGTGGAGCATAACAAATAACATGGAGGACATGGGGAGATGGAGAGAAGGGAGTTGAGGGAAATTGGAAGGGGAGGTGAACCATTAGAGACTATGGACTCTGAAAAACAACCTGAGGGTCTCAAAGGGGCGGAGGGTGGGAGGTTGGGGGAACAAGGTGGTGGGTATTAGGGTGGGCACGGATTGCATGGAGCACTGGGTATAGTGCAAAAACAATGAATACTGTTACACTGAAAAGAAATTAAAAAAAAAACTCACTTCTTCTGGTGCCTGGAACACGGGGTGCTCCATATGTGTCTGGACAGGACAAGAGAAATTGGAAAATTATCCAGGTTCTGAACAGGCAACATTTTGCTCGAGCTACCTTGGGAGAGAACAGGCTCAAAGTGAGGACCCAGAAGAGCAGGGTGCACGCACCTAACCCCTCTTCCTGCAGGAGCTGAAGGCTCTGTTATCGGTCACTTGGTTAGTCATCCTGAAGAGCTAATTACTGAGTGCTTGCAAGATGCCAGGCCCTGGGCTCAACACTTTATATATTTTGTCTCATAAAATCATCACCACAGTTTTGTGAAGTAGTTAATAATATTGTCCCTGTTTGTAAATGAGAGGCCAGCTTTGCCCAAGGGTACCCCGTGGCGCATTCCCATTAGAGATTCTCTCTTTAGGATTCCAGGCTGTTCCTTTACCAGCTCAGCCAAGTGCCTTGCTCTCCCTGTCCCTCGGGGACATCACATATTACAGTATTTCTGCCAGCCTGCGTGGCTTCACTCATTCACTTAACAATTGTTTCTGTGTTGCTATAGCTAATACATGCCAGGCTCTGTGCTGGGCATGGGGACGTCACAAAGACCCATCAGATACGGCCCTTGCCTGAATGAAGCTTAAAGTCAGCATAGTGGCGACTTTAATCAATCAAAATCAATCAAAAATGGCGAGCATTAACCAATCACACAATGAACTGAAACAGAACTGTGATCAAAGGGAAAAGGCATGGGATGCCATGAAGGTGGGTCATGGGGATCTCTCTCAAGATTAGAGCTAAAGATTTAGAGCTAAAGGAGTTTGTAAATAAAAGGCAGGCACAGAGGGGAGGGAAGGGCATCCTAGGCAGAAGGAAGAGCATATGCATAGGCTTTAGGGAAGGAGGCAGCATGGTGCAAAAGGAAACTGAAACTCCGGCCACACTGTGGCCAGAGCACATGAAACAAGCGGACATGGTGGGAAATGCCAGAGTCCACACAAGGCTTGTGCCCAGATCTGGGTCTCTGTCTCCATCTCCAAAGCAACAGGAAGGCACTGAGGTGTCCAAGCAGGGAATGCCGTGTGTGTGGTCTTCCGTGACCAGGCTGCTCTTTCCCGAGTTCACTAAGGGGCTCCCACTAATGGAGCATCTGCCTGGGAAAACCAAACTTGGGCATCTACAGCAGGGTCTGAGGACACAGCTGGACACTCTGCTGAGGCATGAAGGGTAAGCGAGCAGCAGCCTGGCACGTGCCCGTGAATCACCTCATTGCTGCCCAGTGTGAACTCGGTGTGAGCACTTTGCACCACACAGTGCTCTCCACCCGACCAATGGCAAGGATAGCTTGTGGTCGACGTGGAAGCTTGCTTGTGATAGTTCTGTTCACGTAGTAAAGATGAGTACTTCTCCATCAGCTTGGGAGCTGAGTTACTTGTCACCAAAGACCAACGTTTGTCAGGCTCCTCACTTCCATGATGGGGCACGGAAGCTTTGCCTGTGGTCCTGAGAGTATAGTCACAAACACGATTCTCCATCACCCTTAGAATGGAATCCGGACCCCGTAGCTTGGCCTTCCAGGCTCTCCATGGTCTGGCCCTGTCTCCCTGTTTGACTTCGACCCACACTACTCTCCTTCGCTTAGTAGTTGCGCAGTAAACACCTGTTGAATGAACAGATGTACAATTGACTGTTTGATCTTGGGCAAGCCCCTCTCTGGTTTCAGTTTCTTCATTTATCAAAGAAGTGGCTGGCCTGGGTTTCCCTTGAGACCCCTCCCTGGATGAAGAATCCACAGGATGCAGAACTGGGATTCACTCGACAAACATTGCCAACATCTCCTACAAGCAAGTCCCATAAAAGGCACAAGGGAGAGGATATGATACAAGACACCCCTGTCCTTGAGATGTTTATTCAAAGGTAGAGAAAAGAATAACTTCATAAAGAATATCATGGTGCACGAGTGTGAGTAGAGTATGAACTCTACCGACATAGGAACTAGGGCAATTCCAACTGTTTCCACTCCCTGGAACAAAGCATCTGTCAGAGGCCCAGTGTCCCCATGACTCAGATGGACAGAATGGCATAACTTGTGGAATTCTGTGAGGGTTCAATGAGGTGATGTTCCTGCTGACATTGTGTCTGGCACAAATAAGTGTGCATCCAATGTTGGTAATAATGATCGACAAATGACGAGGGTGACTAATGTCAACAATGACATTCAGCACTCATGCGATGGTACCAGTTGCCTAGGACTTATACCTGTCCTGATCGCTCAGTACCCCTGCCATCCCAGCTGTGAGATATTTGAACCCTGCCCCCTGGACAAGAACGCCATGGAGCAGAGAGGAGCTACACTTGATGTTCAAGGCCAATGATTCATGGAAGATGTCCTAGGGAAAATGAGACCAGAGCTGAGCTGTAAGGTAAAGAAGGGGAGGCAAGATCTCCCCTGTCTCTCCTCTTCCTTGGGAAATCTTTCAAAAACACACATCAGATCAACTGATTTCTTCCTCTGACTTCCTGTTGTGCTTGGAATAAAGTCAAAGCTCCTTACCATAGTCTGCAAAGCCCCCCATGAGCTGGTACCATCTTGAGCCACCTACATCTTTCCCCAGCCATGCTCAGCCATTTGTCCCTACCCCTTTGCAGAGGCTACGCTCTCTGCCAGTGTCCTGCCTCCTTCCAGTCTTCCATGCCCAGCTCCTTTTCATCATCAGAATGCAGCTCAGATGTCCATCACCTCTGCGGACAGAACTTCACCAACTAACTATATGCTACCCAACCTCGTTCCTACTCCTACATGACCCACCTCCATGCCCTGCCTCCATTCCCCCCCCCCCCCCCCCCCCCCGCTCACTACGCCATTCACTTTGCAGGCCAAAGTCTTGTATGTTGCCTCAAAGCTCTGGATGCTCTCTGAAATGACCTCTAGGAGGTCAAGGACTTCATCAGTCTTATACAGCTGGCCTCGGCACGTAGCTGGCCCTCCAAGATCTCTTGAACAAGTGTATTCCAGGTGTCTGTAAGGGATCGAGTGAGACAGCATGTTCTGAGATGAAAACACAAGGTTCAAGCCAGCACCACACAAGGAAGATTCACATCAGGTCAGGAAGGACTTTAGGATCCTGGTGTCAGGCTCTGAGCCCCATCTGAGCATCATGAAAAAGCCAACAGTATCTTGCTTCTTCCTTGAAGACAATTATGTCTCAGTCTTGCATTTCCAGAAAGCCCCTCATTGAGGGCACCTGTCTAAATTAATAAGAAGTCACGATTATAAAATAATTTCCTGTAATCCAGGGTTAGCTCTTTCACATGGTAATTCCAACGAGGCTGGTGGAAGCCCTTGGGGCAGCTCTTTAATGAATAACTAAACTTGATGCTTAATTACCATATCAGGATTAGCACAGGGAGAGTTTGCTTTTGTGAGCACTTTGCCCATTGTCCCTCCGCCCTCTGAAGTTGCCTTGCTCTTGCACAGAGGTCAAACATCCACTTACTGTCACCTCTTTCATGTCAGACACTGATCCCCTCAAGTGAGCCACAAAGTTGAGGCTCAAACTACATCTCTGTGCTCATCCAAGTTATTAAAAATTCTGAATGTGTAGGATGGGGATTTTAAAATATTGCCTATAACTGGCGAAGAGTTACCCATAGACATCACTTTCAGAACTCTCCTACTAATCTGATACTTTCTTCATAGCAGGATATGATTTGTACATGGCTGTCTCCCCACACAAATTCATAGTAGAACAAGCAGCAGACCCTCTTCCGCTAGACCCACCCACCCACACCAGGCACATTGTGTGTGGTTAGTGGGCATTGGATCGGCACCACTGTGCCCAGCTGGGGAGAAACAAAGCATCAGCTGCAGGAACTATAATTGCCACTCAAGGGACCTGGAAGCTAGGGAGAGAAGCAGCTCTTTTTCATAGTTAAGCCCTACATGGACTGTGCAGGCCCCATGCATCTTCTGCTCTTGCCTTTGATGCCAAAATTGTGTTGTAACAGGTGGAACAAGAAGCCCGGCCACTGCCAAGGTGCCTCATAGGGTCTTCTGGGGCTCCTAACTGTCCCGAGGCCTAGGGGCTCGCTTGGTGCCCACTCTTCCCGACTCTTGCCAAACATGCACATTCTGTGGTTTTCCTACAGAACACTGTCCACCTTAATGGCCACCTCCTGAAACGACATCCTCCCTACCTCCAGGCTCTGCAGGCTTGAATCTGCCTTCTGGCAGTCCATGCTGATTATCTTACCCTCTGCTCAAAACCCTTCCATAGCTCTTGTTCTAGGCCTCCTATGATGTGGGCTCAGCCTATCTTCCAACATCCATGATACCTGTACCCCTCAACCCAGCCTACCTGAACCAGAAGAGCAGGGAACAGCCAGACAAAACAGGGCTCTCTGCTAACCAACCAAGAGTATCTGTGAAAACAGAACATCTCAAAGTTTAATCTGCGTTCAAATCACAGGGAATTTTTTTTTTTTTAATGCAGATCTTCATTCAGGAGATGGGGAGTATGGCTCAAGATTCTACATGTCTAACAGGTTCCCTTCCAGATGCTATGGTGGCTGCTGGTCCCTGTACTGTGCATTGAGTAGAAAAGCACTATGGGTCTTTTTAACATCTAATGTGTGAGCCTTGGGAGAGGGATGATGTTGTATTCCAAATTGCTTTATTTTAAGATTACATTAATTCTATAAAATCACCAGTTTGGTAGATCAAAAAGTCAATCTCATACGGTTCGACCCTCAGGTAAGAAGCAGGCCATCTGTAACTCCCAATGGAAACCCAAGCTCATGAGATCAAAATCCTAGCCAACTTATCCTGTAATAAAGAGGAGGCAAGTCATCAGATCAAAATCTCAGTGTGCCAACTCAAGCCTCGAGCAGAGCACAGCCTCACCCCTTCTGCTTGCCAGCCCCTTTGTCATTGTCCCTAGCCCTTGCAGAAAGCCACTCTGTGGGTCACCCGGTGGCTCAAGAGACTTTGTCCTGCATTTTTCAGTCGTGCAAGTTGGAGAGAAGCACCATGCCACTGGAGCGCCTTCCAGTTCCCAGCTCTCCAATGCCTGATTCTCAGAACATGCTGAAATTTCCATGCATGCCTTGCAACACTGGCCCATCCCCAGGTGGTTTTGTAGGTCACCTGGTGGGAAGATCTTAGCAGATGGCAGGCTGTGTTTGGATTCTCATTAAGAAGCTTACTCAACACCGAAGGGAGGTGTGGCAGGTCCCCTGCAGCTCCTGCTTCTTCTACACGGCAACGATTCCCCACTTGCAGATAGCGTGAGCTGGGTATGGGGGCGGGTGGGGGGGGAGGGAGGCAAATGATCGGCCTAGGCCTGAAAAACCTGCCCGATCTGCTCTGTGCAGGCAAAGGAGAGTTGCCAGTCCCTGCCTGTGGTTGCCTTTCTGATTGCAGAAGAGCTGCTGTAGGACCATCTGCCACCGTTGGCAAAACGCACAAGAAGTGAAAAAGCAATAAACAAATAGGGTATTTCAAGACCAGCAACACCATGCTCCCTCCATGAAAGGCTCTAATGACTCAAGATGCTCAGCGTATTCTCAGATCCAAGTTTCCATCCACCTGATTGGGCACTGATGGGATGTGGGTGTTCATTGATTGTGTTGCCCTGGCTCGCCGCTCCAGCTGCCCGCTGGCCGGGGAGCATTTGACAAATCTCGGTGCCCTGTTCCCACTACAAATCGATGAAATTAGAATTGGGGGAGCAGGCACAGGTGGGTATTAGAAGCACCCAGGGGATTTAAATGCACAGTGAAGGTTGCAAACCACTGTATCAGAGGTGTCTTTTTTTCAAAGATCAAAGAAAATCGCTTTTTTAAAAAATCATTGAATTTCTTGGCTTCTAAAACTTTACCTCCTTTTTTTTAATGCAGTAGAGGATATTGATAATAATACACTTAGACTTTTTCAGAGTCATAAATCACTTTTACAGGTGCTGTCTTATTAGATCCTCCAATCAGCCTGAGGAAAATGCTCACACCACTACAGAAAGATATATGCTGAGCTTGATGTGACATTGTTTACAAGACAGAAGAAAACCTGGAAACAAACTGAAAGCCAGTGAGAGGGTGCTTAAACGTGTCACCAGGCATTCATGCGACTGGAAATTCTACAGCTATTATAAAAACTTAGGTAGCTCTATACACACTGGCTTTGAGAGATAGCCACCAACTAGTTTTACATTTAAAAAAAATCAAGTTCAGAGTCATAATTATAAATGATTCCATTGTTACTGAGTTGTTTCTTTCTTTATTTTTTGACAACTTTTTGAGATTTCTTCAACATATAAAAATTGTGTATGTGTGAGGTGTACAACTTGATGTTTTGACACATGAATAAAATGTGAAAAGATTACCACAGTCAAGCTAAATAACACATCCTTCACCTCTACATAGTTACTCTTGCATGTGTGTCAAGAGGATTTAAGATCTGTGCTCTTAGCATACTTCAAATAGGCAATAGAGTATTGCGAACTAGCATCACCATGCCGTACTCAGAGCCCCTGAACTCATGTCTCTTGCGTAACTGAAACTTTGTACCCTTCAACCAACATCACATTTCTGTTTCCCTGTAGCCCCTGACAACCACCAAGCTATACTTTGTTTCTCTGAGTTTGACTGTTTGAGATTCTATACATAAGTGAGATCATACAGTATGTCTCTTACTGGCTCATTTCACTTCCCATGATGTCCCCCTGCTTCATCCAGGTTGTCACAGATGGCAGGATTTCCTTCGTTTTGTGGGTGAATAATATTCCATCTTATTTTTCTTCACATATTTTCTTTATTCATTCATTCATCAACAGAAACTTGGGTTATTTCCATATCTTGGCTAATGTGAATAATGCTGTGATGAACATGGGACTGCCAATGTCTCTCTCTGAGATCCAAATTCATTTGCTTTGGATACATACCCAGTAGTGGAATCACTGAATCATATGGCAGTTCTATTTTTAATTTTTTGAGGGCCCTCCTTAGTGTTTTCCATAATGGTGACATACCAGTTTACTTTTCTACCAACAGTGTCCAAGGGTTCCCTTTTCTCTACATCCTCACCAACACTTATAATCTCTTGTCTTTTTTTATAATAGTCCTTCTAACAAGTGTGTGGTGATATTTCATTGTGGTTTCGATTTGCATTTCCCTGATGGCTTGTGATGTTGAGCACCTTTCCATGTACCTACTGACCATTTGTATGTCTTATTTTGAGAAATAATCAATTCACATTCTTTGCCCAAGTTTAACCAGGTTATTTGGATTTTTGCTGTTGAGTTATATGAGCTCCCTATGTATTTTGGATATGGACCCCTTATTAGCTACATGGCTTACAAATATTTCCTCCCACTCTGTAGGTTGCCTTTTCACTGTTTTGTTTCCTTTGCCATGCAGAAGCTTTTCAAATACAGTCCCACTTGCCTACTTTTGCTTTTACTGCCTGTACTTTTTGGTGTCATGACCCAAAAGCCATTGATTGCCAAGACCAATGAATGTCAAGAAGTTTTCCCCTCCATTTTCTTCTCCTATTTTACAGTTTCAGGTCTTATAAATAAGTCTTTAATACAGTTTAAATTAATTTTTTATATGACAAGAGATAAGGGTTCAATTTCATTTTTCTCCAGGGAATACCCAGCTTTCCCCACATCCTTTATTGAAGAGACTATCCTTTGCCCATTGTGTATTCTTGGCATCCTTGTCAAAGATCAGTTGACCATAAGTGTACAGATTTATTTCTGGATCCTCCGTTCTGTTCCATTGGTCTATATGTATGTTTTTATGTATCATACTTTTTTCTATTACTATAGCTTTGACCTATATTGTGGAACCAGAAAGCTTTGTTGTTATTCAAGATTGATTTGAGGGGTGCCTGGGTGGCTCAGTGGGTTAAAGCCTCTGCCTTCAGCTCAGGTCATGATCTCAGGGTCCTGGAATCGAGTGCCGCATCGGACTCTCTGCTCAGCAGGGAGCCTGCTTCCTCCTCTCTCTCTGCCTGCCTCTCTGCCTACTTGTGATCTCCGTCTGTCAAATAAATAAATAAAATATTTTTAAAAATAAATAAATAAATAAATAAATAAAAGATTGATTTGACTACTCAGAGTCTTTTGTGGTTCCATATTAATTTTAGGAATTTTTTTTCTATTTCTATAAAGAATGCCATTGGAATTCAGATAGGGATTGAGCTGAATAGCAGTAATATGAACATTTTAACAATATTAATTTTTCCAACCCATGAACATGGGATGTCTTTCCGTTTACCTATTTCTTTAATTTCTTTCATCAATGTTTAATAGTTTTCAGTGTACAAATCTTTCATTTGTTTGGTTAAGATTATTCCTAAGTATAGCTGACCCTTGAACAATGCAAGAGTTAGGGGCACCAACCCCCCCCATATAGTCAGAAATTCCTGTTTAACTTTTGACTTCACAAAAACTTGATTACTAATAGCCTACTGTTGACCAAAAGCCTTACTGATAACATAGTCAATTAATACACATTTTGTACACTACTGTATTCTACAATAAAATAAGCTAGAGAAAAGAAAGTGCTATTAAGAAAATCATGCAGGGGGGCACCTGGGTGGCTCAGTGGGTTAAGCCGCTGCCTTCGGCTCAGGTCATGATCTCAGGGTCCTGGGATCGAGTCCCACATCAGGCTCTCTGCTCAGCAGGGAGCCTGCTTCCCTCTCACTCTCTCTGCCTGCCTCTCTGCCTACTTGCGATCTCTGTCAAATAAATAAAAAATAAAATCTTTTTAAAAAAAGGAAAGAAAATCATGCAGGGACGCCTGGGTGGCTCAGTTGGTTAAGTGGCTGCCTTCGGCTCAGGTCATGATCCCAGTGTCCTGGGATCGAGTCCCACATTGGGTTCCTTGCTCGGCGGGGAGCCTGCTTCTCCCTCTGCCTCTGCCTACCACTCTGTCTGCCTGTGCTCACGCTCTCTCTCTCTCTCTAACAAATAAATAAATAAAATCTTTAATAAAAAAAAAAAAAGAAAATCATGTGGACTCTGAGAAACAAGCTGAGGATTTTGGAGGAGAGAGGGGTGGGGGATAAGGTGAGCCTGGTGGTGGGTATTAAGGAGGGGACGTATTGCATGGAGCACTGGGTGTGGCTCACGAACAATGAACACTCTTGGGACACTGAAAAAATAAAATTAAATTAAAATTAAAAATAGGGGCGCCTGGGTGGCTCAGTGGTTAAAGCCTCTGCCTTCGGCTCAGGTCATGATCTCAGGGTCCTGAGATCGAGTCCCGCATCGGGCTCTCTGCTCAGCAGGGAGCCTGCCTCCTCCTCCTGTCTCTCTCTGCCTGCCTCTCTGCCTACTTGTGATCTCTCTGTCAAATAAAAAAAAATCTTAAAATTAAAAATAAATAAAATCATAAGAGAAAATACCTTCACAATATTGTACTGCATGTATCAAAAAAAAAAAAAAAATCTGCATGTAAGCGGACCAGCTCAGTTCAAGCCCGTGTTGTTTAAGGGCAATTGTATTTTATTCTTTCTGTTGCAATTGTGAATGAGATTGACTTTATTCATTTCCTTTTCAGATAGTTCCTTGTTAGTATATAGAAGTGCCATCAATTTTGGTATACTGAGTATGTATCCTACAACTGTACTGAACTCATTTATTAGTGCTACAATGTTTTGTTGTGGGCAAGTCTTCAGTGTATGCTTCATACATGATTATGTCATCTATGGAGAAAATTTTCCCTCCTCCTTTCTGATTTGGATGCCTTTTATTTCTTTTTCTTACCTAATTGCTCTGCCTAGGGCTTCTAGCACTCTGTTGTATCAAAGTGGCAAGAGTAGGTATCCTTGTCTTAGAGGAAAAGTTTTCAGTTTTTCCCCATTGATTATATTAGCTATGAGCTTTTCATATATGGCTTTTATTGCACTGAGGTGAGTTCCTTCTATACCTGTTTTGTGGAGAGTTTTTATCATGAAGGATGGTGAATTTTGTCTAATGCTCTTTCTGAATCTATTGAGATGGTCATGTGGTTTTTATCTTTCATTCTGCTAATGTGGTGTATCACACTGATTGACTTACATATGTTAAAACATCCTTGCATGGGAGTATATCCCATGTGGTCATGACGTATAATCCTTTCAGTGTGCTATTAAATTCAGCTTGTTGACGTTTTTTGCATCTGTGTTCATTGGAAATAATTACCTGTAGTTCTCTTTTCCTAAAGTGTCTGTCTTTGTTTAGTATCAGGGTGATGCTGACCTCCTCAGATGAGTTTGAAAGTATTCCCTCTTCTTCCCATTTTTTTTGGAAGAGTTTAAGAAGGATGGACGCGAATTATTTGAATGACTGGTAGAATTCACCCACAAAGCCATCTGGCCTGGGGCTTTTCTTTGTTCGGGGGTGAGGGAGGGATTGATTACTGCTTTAATCTCTTTATTTGTATTCATCTGTTCAGATTTTTATTTCTTCTTAATTCAGTGTTAGTAGGTTATATGTTTCTCGGAATTTATCTATCCTAGATAATTTCTAGGATCCTCAATCCTAGAAAATCCTAGAAATGTATAGACCCTGGATCTTTTATTATTTTTAAAACCCTCCATGTATATGTGTGTGATCTATAAGCACAAAAAAAAATCAGGAAGGACATATGCTAAAGTGTTAATAGTCCTATTGCTTGGGCTGGGATTACACAGAGGTGGAGGAGGAACTATCACTTTTTTTATTTTTTTAGTTTGTTACAAAAATTATACTTCCATACTATTAAAAAAAAAATCTATTTTAAAACCACAGCCTAAGATGAATTCTAAGGAGAGACAATCACACCTGTTTTTCAGAGGAAGTAATCAAGTTCCAGTGAGACGGAGTTTATTACTCATATGGCTAAAAATTGGTGGGGCATTCATTTGGACATATATGGATGCTATGTTTCACAATTTCTTAAAAAGGCATTTTTTTTTTTTTAAAGAATTAGGTAAGAGAGGGAAAACCTAGTTCACTGGAAGCCAGATCCAAGACTTTGTCTGCTGCCCATGCTAACTATTGCACGAGGGCTTAACAAGCAGTTTGCTGACCTTCACTCAGCAAGGAGGAAGTTGAGTCCTGCACCAGCAGATGACCTTGGCAGGCTGGGGCATCGGCAGCCTGAGCCACCACTCTCTCTTGATCAGGATGCCACATCTCATAGGCTGGCCACTATCCTCTCAGAGTCACTGGGCTGACTCAGAACCTCACCATTCCCTGCTCGCCCAAGGCCACGAGGAAGATTCGCTCAGTGCCCATGGCAGCTGTGGACGCAGCTGGGAGGGCACGTCTGCCCCTGAAGGGCAGTTACACTCCTAATAAGAGAATTCCTAAAGCGAATTTCATTTTACACGTGCTTTAGGGGAAATATCCTGGCTCGGAGCCAGAGCCAGATGGGCACTGAGCTTATTAAAGGCATGATTGTTACCAGAAAACATTTGCAAAGATGTATGGGTACTTTTGTGTGTGTGTGTGTGCATTATACACACACATCCATGTACACACACCTCCTGAATCTCTTTCAATTACAAGATTGTCTTTTCAATTGTTCTACAGTATACCTTTGAGTGAACCCTTATCTAGGGAGGAGACACTGTGCCTCCCACCTTTTGGGCGAGTTTGTTGTTCTTACTCTTGTTTTTCCTTCTTGCCAGGTGCAGCTCATCCACTATAACCATGAGTTATATACAAATGTCACAGAAGCTGCAAAGAGCCCTAATGGATTGGTGGTAGTTTCTATATTTATAAAAGTAAGTGTCTTTGCCTTCTTTCATTCTTTTCTTGCCATTTCCCAGCCCGGTCAGAATACCAGCTTGGTCTCTGTTGGATCTCTGAAATAACCCAAGGGGTAAGGTCCATGCCCAAGAAAAGCTGCAGGAGGGTGACTTTGATACACATGAGATTTATGACAAATGAGGTCCCTTTCATGACGATGCAGAAATGATGGAACCATTTCAGAGCCTCGGAGCCTGAGGATTTGGCAGCCTTTGTTCTAGAGAGAAAAGGGGAGTTGGAGCTAGGGACAAGCTTCAGGTCCCACAGCATGCAAAAGGATGCAACAGAAGGAGAGGGGTGGCTCACTGACACCCCATGGCACTAAGCTCCTGTCCCTCGATGGCCCCTTGGAAACAGAGCTGGAAGGGAAATGTGAGATGTCCCTCCCCTCCAGGCACTGCCCTGAACAGTCCCCTCCAGCTTCCCTGAAGTTGCTCCGTACGACATCTCCCATCTTCCTCTCTCTTTCCCTCATAAGCACCCCTGGGAGAAATTAAGCGAAGATCACCAAGGTTGACTTTATGACATTCTTAGGAGGCTCCACATCTCCCCAACAGTCAACAGCAACAACAGATCTCCAGCTAAGAAAATTCCAGTTTATTAAAAATAATAATAATAATAATGATCACCTTTAACATTTTGACAGATACGGAGGGAAGCAGGTATGCAAATTTAAAAGAAAATGAAGAAAGAAGAAATGTCTTTCCAATTGGGAAAAGAGGGAGAGAGAGAAAAAACAAAAGGAATGTGTGACAGTTTCAAAAGTTGGTAGTCACTGTGCTAGCCCCTTAGTTTGGGCCAGACCATGGGAGAACAGACCAGTCAGAACTTGGAATCTGGTGAATATGATTGGTAGAAATCCAGCATTTGCCACTGGGGGGCTTTAACAGAGTTCTCATGGTGACATGATCACTGACCAGGAGACTGGGCTCGGGGGCACCCCAGGTACTACCCCCGTTTCCTCCCCAAAAGCATCACCCTTTGCCACAGACACTTGACCCTGCCTGGTCCTCCCTCTCCAGAGCCCACGCCACCTCCTGAGTTCCTCTCCCTCACGGGGGTCCCACGGGGCCTTTCTGTGGCCTGGGCAGAACTGTACATCAGCCAGACACATCTGTTGGCCACAAAACTCCTGCGGCTGTCGTTACCAAAGACAGGAAGGGGCTTTTGGCCAGGAAAGCATATTTTGGGGCTGTCATACCTTCTGAACACCTGATGTGACACCCCAAAGGACATGGGTCCTGGCATAGATCCTGCCGGTCCCTACACTACACCTCTTGCCATCGTCACACACCCTGTTATAATGAACAACAGATTTCTGAATTCCAGGCACTGAGATACGTACTTTCCATATATTTTACGGCTTAACCCTAATGATAAACCCATGAGGCAGCCATCAGTATCCTTATCTTGCAGATGAGGAAAATGACACAAAGAATCTTTGGCATTCCACCCAAGTGCACAGAGCTCATGACAGCCCATCCAGGAAAGGAGCCTGCTTGACTTTCACGCTAATGACCTTATTCATACCACACGCCTCCCCAACAGAGCACAGAGAAACAACTGAGATGAAGAAGAGAGGACATGACCTGGAAACATCTCCCCCCATGCCCTGATGCCACACATAAGCACAGGCCAAACTCTGTATCCCTCAACCAGCCTCAGTCATGATGTTGATACAACGGGTGCATTCATCCTGGGCCATGCTCAGTGCTGGGAAACCTGCAAATCTGTCACAATATTGCCTCGTGCGTGTCCAGGAGCTCACCTCCCCTGCTGGCCTTCCCAATGCCAGGGTTCCATGTCTGCCACCCTGAGCTGCCCAACACTGCTTGTCCTTGGGCGGGCGCCTCAGCCTAAGCCCCTGCTGGTACCTCACTTTGCTCCAAGTGCTTGAGTCAGTAGCTGTCGTCTCACAAGCTCAGACACATTACAGCCGACAGGGTGCTGGATAAGCCAGGAAGTCAGCTCCCTCAACAGCAGACCATGGGTGTGTTTCCAAAGCACTTACAGGAAGATGACTGACACAGCTCCCAGCTGCCTACATCCCAGTGGGCTGTTGGGAGGAACTTATGTTCCCTGCCCTGCATTCGGTGAAAGGATGGGGACCAGCTCCTGCATCTTCTCAGGCCAGCTGAGCTCCCTAGGGATGCTTCCATTCTTTCCCTCAGCAAACCTGAAGCTTTCTCACTGGATCTCAAAATAAGCCACAGCCTTTCTTTGTCCAACTTAACCAACTCCCACATGCTCCACAGTGAATTATCCAAGCAAGACTTGTCACTCACTCATCCCAAAACACCGACTGAGTGTGGCACACAGGCTGGTCTTGTGCTAGGCACATGCCTAGAAATGAGATGAACAGAGCCCTTGGCTCTAAGGGCACCCCACCTCTGGTCGTTCTCCCCTCCTTCTGGTCTTTCTGCCCCTCTTCTCAGCTCGCTGCCAGGTAGGCAGGCACAGCAAATGAGAGGCTCCCTCCTCTGAGTCAGATGGTCCCTAGAGATGGCACCCTGGCCAAAACCAGAGCCATACAAGGCTCAGAGTTGTTGGCTAAAATAAGAGAATTGTTTATCTGTGGGTTTTATTTATCTCTGTCCCCTCCTGTTCCCCCATCCTTCCCATCCATGACCACAGGGAACTGAGATTTGGCTGTAATTACTGCTCAATCACACACCATTAACTTCCCACTTAAGCTCACTTATACCAAGTACATACTTCATCCTCCCTCCCACGCCGCCAACACACCAGAGCCCACAAATCATCTGTGTGCACTCTGGAAATTTGTCAGTTATTTTTAATCGGCCCAAACGGTCCAGTCCCAACATTCGTGCCGTCCAGACTCCCTGGGGACCAGGAACCCAAGGTACAAGGGGCATGACACGTTCCTTACTGACCATGACAGTATATTTTTTTCTTCCCTCTCATGTGAATTAGCACAAACAGGCAGCATCAAGCTATGTTTCAGATGGCCAAAGAGGAGGCCAAAGGGGAAGCTAAATTTGGCCCTGAAAGCTTCTGGGGAGCAGCAGTGTTTGCCTTGGGACTTTTCTCCATTTTGGGGGGGCTCTGACAAACTCCACTGAGCATTGTCACTCACAGAGCTTCCCCCTGCCCCCCGGAGTGTGTCTCACCACAGCACATCCAGGAAACTGTGTGGGAAAGGAGAGACAGATGGAGGGAAAGTAAACAGACTGAGCTTTCTCCAAACTAAAAATTACCTGTTGCTTATCTAATAATAATAATCTGCTGCAATTTTTCCAACCCTCAGAATAAATCAGATTTAAAATGCTGATGTGTCACAGCATCCAATTAGCAGCTGAGGCGTAAATTACAGAGCAGGGCTGAGAGAGGTAGGAGAGAACTGACTGAGACAAACTCTTGCACCTTGGAAAAGACTGAGTAGAAGGGAGGTTTTTAAGAAACAGTGTACACAGTTAAGTGGGGGCACATCACAGTCTCTAAATGTTGGTCCTCTGGCTTGAGCCCCTTGAACTTTGCCTTGTTCTCCCAAAGAAGGAATTTGGAGACCTGGGGTCTGGGCCCAAAATGGGAACTGATCCCTGGTCATCTAGTTTGGCCCATAATAGGCATTTGGTACATATTTATTGGATGTATGGGCACATGGATGGATGGATGAATGGATGGATGGATGAATGATTGGCTGACGGAATGGCATGGCTTATGATATATTTGAGTCATGTAATGATAAGCAGTGATATAAGGGTCTATATTATGTCTTAGAGTTTTTTTTCATCCCCTGATGCTTCTATTCTGGGTACTCTCTCACTGTCTTCTTAGAGTAACTGTCCCCTTCCTAAAATGTCACTCCCCACCCTCTACTTAAAACTTGTTGATGTTTTCTCATCCCTACAGAATGGAGCTTAAATATCCTCCCATGGCATTCAAAGCCTCATATGAGCTAGCCACTGCCTACCTCTCTTGCTGTACCCTCCATCCTTCCCCTGTACCCTCAGCAACAGCTACATAGAAGTACTTGCCTGAGCATACCTAGTTCTCACTCTCGTGTCCATATGCACAGACCCTCTGTAGGCAATTATTTCCTTACCCTTTTTCCTTTACATACTCTACCAGCAAAGCACCTTATAGCTTCCACCCATCCCTCAAGAACCAGCTCACTCAGCTCCCCAGACTCCCCATGTGGGTGGTCTTCCCGTAATATCATCATGCCTGCAACTCTATCATAGCAATCATCATAGTTCATTACAACCATTCATTTACTCACCTGTCTTCTTTCTCTAGACTAGGATTTCTTGAGAGTAGAGTGTGTGCCTTGAATGTCTGAATTTCTAGCCACCATGCTCTTTGGCACAGGGTAGGCACTCAATGAATACGAATGAATAAGTGAATGTACAGAGGCATGTGTATTCCAAGATAGCACGGCCCAGTCGTTAATATTTTCTTTTCTCTCCTAGGTTTCTGATTCATCAAACCCATTTCTTAATCGAATGCTCAACAGAGATACTATCACAAGAATAACATATAAAAGTAAGTTTGGTTCGATTTCCTATACAGCAACTCTTCTATAAAGGTTAGTCCTGTCTGGAGGCAGAAAGCCAGAACTGATGATCTCAGAGGGCCTCTTCCAGCTTCATGATCCTCTAATTCTCTAGAAAGTCACTCTGGAGAGTCAGGGTTGGCTAAGAAGCAGCTCATTTCAAAAGGACGTCCCCGGGGTGCCTTTGTCATCCATGCCTGTCTAAGGCGATAATGATTATTATGATGATGGTCATCGTTATCCCATGGATTGGTAATGAGCTGGGGGACTCTACTAGCTGACAAACTCCGCCATATCAGCTGGCCACATTTGGGGCTTTGCCAGTTATATGATTGAAAAAGCATTCACCAGGTAGTTTGGCTCCAACCTCAACATTTCCAGAGCTGGACCAAATCTCCTTCTCTGTGTCCCTGGGTCCCTTTTCAGACTGGGGCATCTTTCTGCATTGCTGTATGTGCTCTACTTCTCTAGAGGACTTTGTCCATTTCTTTGGGTTTCCAAAAGGAAGGAGGACATTCCAAGCACAGAATCCTTAAGCAGAAAAACGAGAACTGTGCAAAGTTGCAGGGGGTAGAAGGAAAACGGGGCTACTTCTCCCAAAGCAATCCCAGAATTTGGGAAGAGTAACAGCTCACGACAAGAGATGAAAAAAGTATTACAGAAAAAGAAAGTTTTTTTTTTAACTAATTAGGAGGGAGCAGATAAGTGGGATTCAAGTCCCAACAAGGAGCCTCTTCCATGTTAACTCTGTTTCTTCATCTGTAAAGTGAAGAAATTGAACTCCCAGTTTCTCGGGTCCTTATGGGTCTGGGATTTTTGAATTAAGCAATAAGTAAATAATGAATTCACCAAAGTAAAAAGCAGCATGCCAACATTCTTAGACCCACATGCCCTCAGAGTCCCCTTCCGCCAAGCGAGGAGCTCAGCTGTGCCTGTTGCTTCTGCTTCCAGTGGCGATGGGGAAAAGACAGAGTGAATGCTTTCAGGTCTCCCCTTGGACTGCCAGAGTGGGAGTATGGAAAACATTCCCTCATTTATTCATTCAGAAAACATTTTCTGCACCTCTGCCCCTGACAGATAGCAGGTGAGGCTCCCTAAACATAAAGATGGCCTGACCCCAGCCCTCCCCACAAGGTGCTCACTCCCGAGTCACTTCCATATGAAAAGGATGGGGTGTAGGGCGGTGAATGAACTTGGAGAATCCCAGGGCACCTAAATGGACATCACCTGAAAGAATGAGTTGTCTCCAAGACCATCCCACCCTTCCTCAGCAAAGCCCCTGTGGAGTCCTCTCTAGGTGCCCACTTGGGTCACTCCTCCGGAGAGGGCATTTCTGTCTCCTGTGCAAATAGCACATTTTTAACTGCCCATAAAATATTATTAACTTTTTTGATTAAAAAAGCATGAAAATTAAATAAAATGTTTTTCAATCATCTCAAATTTGCAGTGTAGAGACCATGAAAAACCATGAAATTGCACATTAAGCCCCAACACCCACTCTAACCGATTGCCAGCTGCAGAGTCCATCATTAGCGGGACTTTCCTCCCCACCTCACCCCCAACCCGGGTCTGATGCCTATTAAGTGGCATGGTTGCTACCGAAAATGAAAACACCCACAGGGGTCCATGCCACGGAAGGGTGGCCTTCCTCAGGAACAGGTACCAGTTCTGGGGCAAACAAGGGGCTGGAGAGCCAGTGGGACAGGTCTCGTTGGGACCAATGGTGGATGGCCACGTTGCGGCTGAGGGAAATTTCAGCTTCATCTCTTTGGAATGAAGCGTCCCCGCTGACTGCCGCCCCATCAGCAACCTGGGAACGGAGAAGGACGCACTTCGGCCATAGCTGAAGTGGGTTAGCAGTGGGAAAACCCAAGACTGTCCTTCAGCTGTTTGCTCACTCACGCCACAAATCCTTACTGAGAGGCTCCTAGGTGCCATGAGATAGATCAATAGAACACTTTTTCTGTCCACCAGGTCCTCACTCGCTGGGCGGAGAGACAGATCGTAGGGCACTGTAGACAATTTTGTAACAAGCACAGTGTGAAAAATCTAAAGAGAAATCTTTGGGATCACAGAAAATCTGCTTAGAACACATGGCAAGGTTGCACAAAGCAGGTGCCATGTCGTTAAGAACTGAATAGATGAATGACTATTTGCTGGGGAAAGAGAGACGTGAGCAGAGGAGGAGTGGGGGAAGGAGAGGAAGGAGGAAGGCAGGCCGGAAGGAGGGAAAAAGAGAAGGAAGGAAGGAGGACATTCCAAGCACAGAGAGTGCCATCTGAGGCGAGGAGAGCATACAAGGACTGTGAAGAGCGCAGAGGGAGAAACTCTCCCTTCCACAGCGGTTCATTGCAGTGTCCATAGTATACACAATGAATATGCGTAGGGCCTGAATTAATGGAGGCGTGAGTGGCCCCTGCCATAGCAGTGACAGGGACAGAGGGAGTAACAGGAAATGGGGTTTGGGTCTTGAGGGGTCTTGATGCCTTCTGAGGAGTCTAGGCAGAAGACCTATTTGAAGAAATTGCCCTAGAAATGCAAATGGAAGGGAGTGGGAGCAGCCATTCTCCTTCAGTCCCTCATAATCTATCTGTCATGGCCAAGGAAAAAGGGAATGAAAGCAAGGTAAAGAGACCCCACGTGGGGAGCGGTAACGGCTTGAGGCCTCCTAATGACAGGCATTTGTGCTCTTAAACTCTGGGCAATCATGGAGATGTTCCCAGCAGCAGCTTTATCACAGCCGCAGGGATAATGATGGCCCTACCAGTGGGAATGGCCTCGACACCACTACGCCCAGGACACTGTGGCCGAAAGGGACTGATTTGCTCAGCGGGAGAGCACCAGCACTCTTCCATCCGCTCAAGTCCCTGAGGTAGCCAGCCTGCGGAAGATTGGCCTGGTGGCAAGTGGAGGGGTTTCTGAAACGGGAATCATTCACTAGGAAGCAGGCTGTGGGTGGGAAACACAAGCCCAGAAGCCTCCGCAGGGGCTCTGGAGACATAATGGCATTAGCCCCAGAGTGCCGGGGGAGACAACACGACCTGCTCAGGGACATCCATCAGAGTCTCCTGCTTCCATACTTCTGAGTGAGATGGAAGGAAACTGATCCCTGCCCCCATGTCCACCCAACCACATTACCCGGGGACACCTGACCTCGACCCCCAGCCACTCTGCTGCTCCCCAGAACCACACCCCAGCACAGCTTCAACTTACCCTCTCACTCAGATGTGGTACCCACTCTGCAGCATGCTGAGCATCACGAGTAAGGATGCAACTGAACACTTTCCCCATCTCAGGCTCTGGGCTGCTAGCTTTTCGGGCAGCACCCCTGGTGCTCACCATCACTGGGCACCCAGCTGGTGAAAGTACCCACCTTCAAAGTGGGTCTGATTGCCGTCCCAGTTTACATCTGAGGAAACCAAAGAAGTGAAGCAATGTGGCAGGGACACCCATTTAGTAAGTAGCTGTATAAGTCAGCAACTTCTGCACAATGAATAAGCATTTGACAAGAAGCACTGATTTCTCCCATCGCAGCTGCAGGCCTGCAGGTCAGCAAGGGCAGCTTGGCTCCACATGGCCCTTCTTTTATGGGATCAGGATAGATACCTTGGCAAGTATTTCTTATGGTGGAGGTCAGAAATATGTGATGTTCCTTAAGGCTTATGCTTGAAACTCACAAACCATCATTTCTATCCACTTTCAACTGGCCAAAACAAGAGACATGGCCAAGCCAACATCAAAATCCACCCGTGGAGGTCAGGGTGAGAAGGAAGTGAACACTTCCTAAACAATAATCTAGACTTTCATAGTGAGAGAGCAAGGATTCAAACACAGGTCCTCCTGGGAACTTTTCTATGCCCTCGTCTTCCCATCATGCTTCCTCTCTAGGGATGGAGAAAACTTTAGCTCTGAGATCTTAAACCTAGTTGTAATGATGGTACTTTTGCATTGCATGAAACTGGGCAGCATGTTTTTTTCTTAATTCTAACTTTGGTTCAGTTTCGAGAGCCATCTCCTTGCTTTTTGCATTTGTTTCCACTTGGAAGGGACAGAAACTAACCACAGAACTTGTGGGCACGTTCAAAGTTCTTGTTCATCCCATCCCAAGCTTTCTGCAACTCCTGCCTGTGCCATGGCATGGGAACACTGGTGGAAATCAGCATCATGCAGAAGGACACCGTAGCACTACCTTCATTAGCACACAGTTACCCAAGAAGATGTAGGCTTTTGTTCCAGATGCGTCAGTCCTCCCCATCGGTCTTTCTCTTGGAGGCCATTATAATGAGAAATCAGTCTAAGACCTTGAGCAGAGAGTGACATGATCTGCTGACAAGGATCACTCTGGTTACATATTTGGAAAGAGACTGTAGAGGGACAAGGGTCAATGCTGGGAGATAATTGCAACCATCCAAATGATTCAACAATGTCAGTCATGATCCCAGGCCAATGTGAAGGGGATGGTGAGGAATGATTAGGTATATTTTGAAGGAGAGCCATGAGATTTCTTGATAGGTTGGATTTACATTGTGAGAAAAAGAGAGGAGTCAAGGATGACTGTACAGCCTTTAGCCTAAGCACCTGGAGGGAAGACACTCCCATCAGTGAAGTTGGGGAAGGCTGTGATGAAGCCTATTAGTGAGTAGGAAAGGGAATCAGAAGTTTCAAACGTGGTAAGCTTAAGATGTCTATTGGGCATCCAAGAAGAGGTGAGGAGTGGGCAGTTCAATACACAAGTCTGGATTTCAGGAGAGAGAATGGCAGATATAAATGTGGAAGTCACTGGGATCCAGATGGCATTTAAACCTGGGTGAAATCATGAGTGAGAATAAATAGAGGAGAGAGGCGGGACATGGCCTCATGACTTAGGATTGCAAAGATTTCTAAAGATATCTTTTAAATCCCACCCTGGAAGAGGCTCTTGCATGTCTGTCTCATCAGCTAGCTGGAAAGGTTCTGGTTGAGTGGGAACAAGTATGGAAGTGTGGGGCAGAATGACGACAAAATGGCAACTAGTAGGTACACAGTCCATTGCTTGAGTTGGTCACAAACTAGAGGACTAGGAGAAAAAGGAATTGTGCAAAATCATTCTATTGAGCCAGTTAAGAAAATCAATGCCGGGGAATCCGTAAAAGAAAACAAGACGGAGAATCTTGCCAAAAGGACTGGAAATTTTGGAAGCCAAATACCACGGTGGTGAAACCATGATACTTACAGAAAGCAGTGTGTTCTAGCGAAGAGAGATGGAATGTAGCAGACCCGGGCTCCCGGCTCTACCACTTCCTTGGTTGTGTGACTTCAGGCAAGTTTCTTACTGACTCTGAAGTCATGATTTCCTCATCAGTAAAATGAAGATAATTACTCTGATGTTGAGGGTTGGGGTCAAGATTAAGCAAGGCAATCAGTCCATGGCCTAGACAATGACTGGTATAAACGAAGTACATTACTTTGGGTGTTCCTAAATTGTCCAAAGGTACATGGCGGTCAAATCCAGCTTCCTGAAGTTTGGGAGATAGGTCACCAAAATGCCAAATAAAAAACTATGTTCTCTGCGAATGCAATCCTGGGCACACAATATGACTTACTTTAAATGACGCCCAGTTCCTGTCTATGAAGCCATACAGCAGCTAGTAATGGCGTAGAGAGGTTCTACTTTCCTTGGAAGCTTAGCTTTTATATGTCTGAGCAAACCTTATAAAACACTCTCACGAACCAGGACCGACAATGGAAAAGACCAGCCAGAATTAATTTCAGACTGAATTTAGAAAGTCTTCTAAAGAAAATCCATTTTATTAAAGTTAAATTCCCCTTCAATAGACTGAGGGTCAAGACTGAAATCATGACATTGAAAAATGGATTCTCTGAATGGATTTTCTGGAGGAGATATCAGTAATTTACTCGAAGTATTTTAATTTTTTAATGTGGTATATTGCAAGAATGCCAATATCCCT
The DNA here is from genome assembly GCF_002288905.1 of Enhydra lutris kenyoni. Taxonomy (NCBI): domain Eukaryota; kingdom Metazoa; phylum Chordata; class Mammalia; order Carnivora; family Mustelidae; genus Enhydra; species Enhydra lutris. Next base: position 20,465,693 of record NW_019154110.1, read on the forward strand.
CCATTTTCCTTGTGTTATTTAATTAGCACCTGCAGAGCTCCAATTGCATAAAGGGTAACGTTCTTATCATGTTACTATCCACCTGATTTCAACGAGCTGACGTTATTTCTTTTTAAGAGAGATTTTATGATATTTTCAAGGGTGAAACCAGTAACTAATGGAGTGCAAAGAGCCTTCTTAAATGCGGAACAGGGAGTAGTTAATAAAACATTACCTACAAATGAAGGCTTTCTTCTGATGTCCTAGCACAGTGTATCATTTCGGGGACTTCATTCCCTTTCAATTTTCGCATACTCCGTTCATTTCACTGATTGTAAATACAGTGGTGAACTTCAGCCCAAAAGGAATATGAAAGATCCCAGAGTCCAAATTTAAAAAGATCCTGCTATTGTCTTAAAATATTCCCTCCAAGGAAATAAAAAAGATACACAACCAAAGGCACTTGGAGGAGAGATTTTAAATGTGTTTTTTTACACACAGTATGAGCCCCTTAAAACATTTTTTTTTCTGTCTTGCCTCTTTATAACTTTGGTTTGGTCCCCTGCCCTGACCCCAGCTAAAAGCAAGGAGAGAGCGACTTGTACCTCTCAGGTCCTTGGGAAGCCTTCTCGGCTCCTGCTCCTCAGAGGGCGGTGGTGTTGGGTGTGACCAAGTATACCCAGGAGTTTAAGCACATTGTTTCTGGTGCCTTTCTCTGTGCTTAATTGAACTTGTACTTTCATTTCAAAAGAATGGCTTTGGAAATGTTTTTCAGGGAACAAGAAATGCAGCAACCATTTGCCATGTTGCAATCTAAGTAGAAACTCCGGGAAATGAGGGACAGGAAAGGGCGGGGGCTTCCCTCCATGACTCCATTCTCGGCGGGGGCGGGGGTGGGTTCTGTTTTTCACCAGAGGTTGGTATACAACAACAAAAAATCATATTACTTTATTCTTTGGTAATTGCCTTTCTTCAATTCACTCGGATTTGCTTCAGATTACAAAAGGAAATGTCATTCTATATGAGAAAATTGCCAAATAGTTCCTTATTGATCAGAAGCCAGCCCGGTATCGATCTCTGGAAACTCCGTGTCTTTTGCTTATTGGTACCGCTCTCTCCGAATGGGAACTTCATAAGCAGGGCACCGGGCGATGTTAAATCCACATAAGTAAACATGACACACTTAACAGAGTCTGTCATTGAAGCTCAGACAGAGGGAAGGATTCTCCCACTATTCAGTCCTAGGCGTGTCATCATAGTACATTTTTCTTTTTTTGTTTTTTTAAAGATTTTTATTTTATATATTTATTTGACAGACAGAGATCACAAGTAGGCAGAAAAGCAGGCAGAGAGAATGAGAGGAGGAAGCAGGCTCCCCGCAGAGCAGAGAGCCGATGCGGGGCTCGATCCCAGGACTCTGGGATCATGACCTGAGCTGAAGGCAGAGGCTTTAACCCACTGAGCCATCCAGGTGCCCCAGTACATTTTTCTTATTAAAAAACGAAAGGAAGAAATGGGGCACTTGGGTGGCTCAGTGGGTTAAGTGTCTGCCCTTGGCTCAAGTCACGATCCCAAGGTCCTGATCGAGTCCCACATTTCGGGCTCCTTGCTCAGTGGGAGTCTGCTTCTCCCCCTGCCCCTCCCCCTGCTTATTCTCTCTTTCTCTCTCCCTCCCTTTCTCACTCTCTTTGTCAAATAAATAAATAAAATCTTTAGGAAAAAAAAAAAAGAAGGAAAAACTCAGCATGAGAGTTGTATCCATCCCTGAGAACTCAGTATAAGATAAATCACAGATTTGGTAAAAGCATGTCATAAAATTAAGAGCACATCTGTCAACTTCTCCACTCATTTCAAAGAACAAAATCGGGCTACGAACTGCAGGTAACTGATCTCTCCCTAGCGATTCTCCCAGGGGCCTTCCTGTACTATAGAGATGTAGCTGACGCATAAAGAATCACAGAAGTTGGACCAATTGAGGATAGATGCGTCTACAGAAGCTTGTTTATGTTGAAGGATGTTTGGGGGTCCAGGGACTGTTTCCGCCTGAAGATGACTTGAACAATTTTCCAGCGTAGTAGTCTGGTGCCCACAGTAAGAGGTCATGGGACTTAGCCACCAAGGAAGAAGTTCCTGGCAAAGCTACAAGTGGTACTGAAACTCGAATTAGGACTCGTGCTTGAAGTCCAAGCTTTGCCCCCTCTAAGCTACATTCTCATATGACGCTTGGATAGACAGAAGTTAGGTGGATGGAAAGATGGTAAGAAAAGACAAGGCAGAAAAATGGGGGGTAGAAAGAAAGAAAATCTTTATTTTTTTAATAAAGATTTTATTTATTTACTTGACAGAAGGAGACACAGTGAGAGAGGGGACACAAGCAGGTGGAGTGGTAGAGGGAGAAGCAGGCTTCCCGCTGAGCAGGGAGCCCAATGCTGGGCTCGATCCCAGGACTCTGGGATCATGATCCAGGCCAAAGGCAGACGTTCAACCCAGGTGCCCCAGAAAACCTCTCTTTAAACATGAAAATTTATTTGAACTTCTTACATCGCTTCCTTTCAGTAAATATCCCTAATCCAAACAGACCACCCCACTGGTCTCTGAAATTCCCCTCAACTCTGTATCTCTCCATCCACAAACAACTCTGACCTCTAGATCTTTGCCGTTCTTACTGATGAATACATGGACCCATGAGGGTTCGGAGAGCAAAACCCACCATCAAGTGCGTTCGTTCTTAGGCTCCTTTCTGTCTCAGGGCCCAGAGGATAACGGTGACATGCACACGCTGACGGTTTTCTGCCAGCTGCTGCATAGACAGAGGGAATGGGCGATCGTTCGTGCCTGAGCTGATCAGCCCTGGAATGCACCGCAGAGTTCCTTGACCCCAGGGCTGGAAACTGCGGGGTTTGTCCATATTCTTTTCTCAGCTTCCATGGCCTTTATCCCACCAAATGCACCAAGCAAGTCTCCGTGGGGAAAACAGAGGATGTAAACAGGTAGCCTGTGGTTCTCAATTTCCAATCCCTAGAAGCTGGAACACTGACTTAACGGCAGCCCGAGGCAGAGTGGGGGGAGTCATGGGGATAAACATGACATGTTAAATGCACGCCGATGTCAGGAATGTAAATACAGTAGTGTAAACAGATGTGTTTGGTGTGGGAACACGGTGATGCCAGACGGAGACAGGAAGCAGTCTCACTCCTGCCCTGATATCTTGGGTGGGGTGCCCTATTTGGGGGGAAGGGGTGGGCAGCATGTATTTAAGCTAGGGGTACGGACTGGAGCCTCAGAAATCTTTCTCCATCATCCGAAGAATGATGCTGCCTCTTCCTCCTTGAGCCTCTGCCCAGCACCATCAGCAGGTGGAGCTGTGGGGCAGAAACTGTTTTACCGATTCCTCCAGTGTTCCTTGAGCACCCACTATGTGGTGGGCCCCGTGCCGACACCTGGGGATGCCGAGGTCAAAGACAGAAGCTGTTTTCCCAAAGGTTTACAGGGTGGCGGAGACATTTAAATAGAGTAATTATTGGCAGTGACTCAATAAATACAGTGACAAAGGAAGGCCCTAACCCAGCTGGGGAGCACCAGGAGACCTCAGGGAGCTCAAGCAGTGCTTATCCCAGGGAAGAGGTCATCCTGGGCAAGGAAGGGGGGTGGTGACATCAGTGCTGCCCAGTGCCGTATGCCAGATCCTGTGCCAGGTGCAGATCTTCCTTGACTTACCATAGGGTTCTGTTAGATAAACCCACTGTAAGTTGAAAACATCCTAGTGGCAAACATCACAGCTCAGCCTGGCTGACCTCACGTGTGTTCACGGAACCCTTCTGCTCACCTGCAGTGGGGCAAATCATCTAACACGCAGGCTATTTTATAATAAAGCATTGGTTATCTCATGCAATTTATTGAATACTGCGCTGAAAGTGGAAACTGAATGTAGATGGTTGTGTGTGCATACAGAACGGCGGGAGGTTCCAGGCCGTTTGACCCCTCATACTCCAGGGGCTGACAGGGAGCTTCAGCTGGCTGCCCAGCATCCTAGGGGTCCTAGAGGACAGCTGGCCTGGGAAAAGATCCAAATTCACAATTTGGAGTATGATTTCTACTGAAGGAGGATGGCTTTCACACCAATATAAAGTTGAAAAATCGTAAATTGAACCATCCTAAGTTGGGGACCATCTGCACTGGAAAAGTGTGGTCTTATTTGTTCTTCAAACAGCTCAGAGGCAAGGACTCTGTCTCAGTTCCTTCAGGCTGCATTCCTAAACTACCACTGATGGGTGCCGTACAAGCTACAGAAAGTTACTTCTGACCATTCTAGAGGCTGAAATTCTGAGATCAAGGTGCCGGCGTGGCCGGGGTCTGGCAAGGGCCCTCTGCTGGGTCGCGGAAATCTTGTTGTCTCTTCACAAGGACGAAGGGGTGAGAATGCTCTCTGTGGTCCCTTTTACAAGGGCGCTAATCCCGTCTGAGAGGGCTCCATCCTCTCGATCTAATGATCTCCCCAGAGCCCTTCCTCCTAATACTATCATATCAGGGGTTAGGACTTCAAAATATGAATTTTAGGGGGACACATACATTCAGTTCTATGACTGCCCAACCACCTGCATACTACAGATGTGGAAACTGAGGCTCACACGGTTACCTGCACATCCAAGGTCACACGGAAGGGGAGCAGCCCCATCAGCATTCGAACTCAGGTCTGAGTCCAGTGCTCACACTTTTCACACTGGGTCTTTCCAAGTTCTGGAGCGTGAGGAAATAAAAAAGGCAGAAAGGTGGGACACTTGGCTGGCTCAGTCTGTGGAGCACGTAATTCTTGATCTCGGGGTTGTGAGTTCGAGCCCCATGTTGGGTGTAGAGATGACTTAAAAATAAAATCTTTTAAAAAAAGAAGAAGGAGAAGAAGAAGGAGGAGGAGGAGGAGAAGGAGAAGAAGGAGAAGAAGAAGAAAGAGAAGGGCAAATGGTGAAGTGGAAATCTGCAAGATTCATGGAAAGAACCAAATGGCAAATAAGGATCGTGGGAGGCTGAGACGGCCCTCAAGCTGCCCAAGTTCTCGAACGGAGTGTTGCATCTCTCAGGGGACATGGGTGAAGAGGAACCTCCTGGCAGGAAACCAGCGGATGGAGTTGGGGACATGGGCGCAACAGTGTTTTGGAAGCATGCTGTCACCCTGCTGTGTGGGTTACATCCCAGAACATAACGTCTTGCTCCTCGCCTGCCCCCCAACACACACACACACACACACACACACACACACACACACACACACACCAACACTTGCCTTGAGCATGGATACAGTGCAGAGGCTGCTTCTGGTTCCAGAGAAACATAGATGTTCTTTTCCTTTATCCCAGCCATGCCTGGAATGCCCCTCGTTCCACCGCCTCCTTCCTTCCCTCCTCCCCACTGCCCCAAATAAAATAAAATACAGTAATTGCCGCACGCCAGAGTACCCAATATGCTCTGCGTGCAAGCTTGGTTAAACAAATCACATTGACCTTTCATAACGATGAGCCGAATGCTTCCTTCTCTCTTCCCATATGTTCCTCTTCGGGCCAAACCGCCGACCAGGGCAGGCACCATTAAGTGCGGATCTGATCTTGCTACTCCCCTGGTCTAAACCCTTCAGTGGCTCCGCATTGCCTGCGGGAGGAAGCCCCGACGCCCAGCAGTGCAGAGTAGGATGTCCCCGGTGTGGCCTGTGCCCTCCCTCCGCTGGCTTCATTTTGCACACCACTCCCCTCCCGACCCCCTGCGGCTCCCGGCACTCCCAACCCTCAGCCAGGGTGCCTCTCTCCCTCCGTCCTCAGTTCTTTCCCTGGCAGGAATGTCTACAGTGCCCTTGACAGCCACCCTGCTGCCAGCTACACACTGATGACCTCCTGTCGTTCAAAATGCAGCTCAGACCAGCTCCTCGATAAATACTCTCCCAAGTCCCCACCCCCAGGCAGAAGTGACCACCTCTCCCTGTTCCCAGCACAGATCTATGTCGCCCGTCCCTGTGGTTCCTTGCTGCACTCACTTAACAACATCGTGCTCACTCACTCGTGGCTCAGTGCTTGACACGTATTAGGGGCTTAAGAAACAGAGCTACGGGATGGCGCTTCAATGGAAACGGATTGTGTTGGCCGTGGCCTTGTAGGGAAGCATCTGCCCCCACAGGCCATAGTCCAGACCCTCAGGGCAGCCATAGTCCCGTCACCGTGTCTCTCCTGGGCTTGTCCGGAGTCCGTGGTGTTCAGATGGGAGGGTAGACACATTTCAATGCAAAGTGAAAGTCTTTTCTCCTAGGGTTAGCCTCCAGATCCAGCCGGACCACTCTGTCCGTCTCATGGTCATGCTGTGGACATAGCTCTGGAGACGTTCGCCGCCCCCCCCCCCACCGGGGTTGTCAGAGGCCAGGAGGAGCGGTTGTGGGGGGAAGCAGGCAGACAGTGGTCTTATTTACATCATTCCAAACCACTGGATCAGTTCTTAATTCTGTTGATGAGGGAAGGAGCCCTGAAATTCAAGTTCCCTTGGCAGAGATGACTCTTTTTTATCGGAGAAAATTGAGTGAGCAATTTCTGGAGGAAGTGAGGGGAAAGGAAGGAGGCTTCTGCCCAGGAAAATGGTTGAGCCTCCCTGATGCTCAGGATCTGAAGGGAGGAACAGGCCTGGCCGAGGCGTACTCATCACCACCTGATAGGAGAGGCCACATTGATTTATTTGGCTGGTTTTGTGTGTCTCACTAGAGTGAGGGTGGGCACCGCATCTACCTTGTTCACTACTCTCTCCCCAGACCCTCCCTAACCCCATGCCCAGCACCAGCTGGTGCTTATCCAACACGTGTTGAGTGAATGAGTGACTTTGGTCTGGAAGTCAGGAGAGCTGGATTCCGGTTCCTACTCTGTAGTCTCCAGCCAGCTCTGAGACATTAGGGAGGTTACTGTGCCTCTCTGATCTTGTCAATGGGGATGTTATTATCTGCGTGACCAGTCTTAGAGGTCATTGTGAGGTTCTAGCTGTATGTGAAAATCCCTTCTTGTACCCTCATACGTGCACAGTCCTAAACCTGAGAGGTTATGTCAACCACTGAAGAAGTTAGTCCTTTTCCATTGGGAGTTGGAAACATGGATGAGAGAATCCAAGAGGACTGGAGGAGACAGGCTCTTCCTTCCACCTGCCAGGCATTGGGTTCCCATGGCCTCCCAGACCGGCCATAGCGGTAGACACTCATGATCTGGAATCACTGGGATACAGAGGGCAACAGAAGCCATGGAGGTAGATAGGCTGCTCACTGAAGAGTGAGGAAGGAATAAAAAGCCTTGGACTTGTCCCTTGCTTGTCTCCACTGAGAGAAGCAGGTGGAGAATCAGGAGCCAGCAACAGAACCTGAGAAAGAATGGCCAGAAAATTAGGAATACCAGGCATGGCATTTTAGAAGCCAGGAGAAGAGAGGAAGGGTGTGCAGAGAGAAGGGGAGGGATCCTACAGAGAGGAGGAGGGTGAGAGACATTCATTGGAATTTGTGGGTGTTTGAAAACTTCAGTATGTTACAGTGTTCACAAAGGTATAACCCATGCACTGAATTTAAAAATCAGAATGAAATAAACCAAAATGCTTGTGGCCACTGCTTCAGATGACTGAGGTATTGATTATCTTCTTGTTATCTCTCTTTTCTCCATATAGTCCGATATGTACTTATGTCAGTTTCGTAATTGAAAAAGGATACTTAATAGTAAAATACATATGAATGGGACTACCTCAGATAGGCACAAAAAGGAAAAAGGCTATGTGCATGGGTGCGATAGGGAAGAGACCGACAAAAACTGAAAGTTGTTGGACTTAACTGTTGAATCTCATGATTGATTTGGCCTGATTTGCTTTTTTTTTTTTCTGAAAGTGTTTTCTTAATGTTCTTTTAATTAAGCAAAGGGAGTAAATGAGAATGGTGACCAGGCAATGTTTCAGTTGGCCCTGAAATCTTTAACTGTGTATTTCATTATGACCGTAATGCTATGGGTCTCGGTCTCAGGGACCACAAGCAAGGACTTGGGTCATTCTTGTGGCCTCGCCAATATTCAGTGCCCCATCCTGCTGGAGAAATGTTCCTCCTTGAATCCCTGATGTCAGCCTTGGCCGTGTTACCTCTTTGGCTACCAAAACGTGAGCAGAAGTGACAGGTGCCCCTTCTGGGATGGGAGAGCTAAGAGCCAACATACACTTCATCTTAGTTGTTTTCTATCATTGCTACTCATAAGGGTCTAGATGGCGGCTGCTCCCAGGGCCTGAGTCCCAGATTGTGGACAGCAGTGACAATGGAGGAAGCTCCCTCCATTTCAACTTAGGGTGAAAGTGTATGTGAGCAAGAGATAAGATTCTGTTGTTGAAAATAACTGATCGGGGGAGGGGGTGCTGCTCGTTTTTGTAGCCTATCCTGGCAGATACGGTCTTCTGAAATCTGAAAAGAAAAAGAAGCGATCAGCCATCCCAGCTTGTTCTCAAGAAACCTAACTCTTACATCTTTCTGATTTCCTTCTCTAGATGATGCATATTTACTACAGGGACTTAATATAGAGGAACTATATCCAGAGACCTCTAGTTTCATTACATATGACGGGTCGATGACTATCCCACCCTGCTATGAGACGGCAAGTTGGATAATAATGAACAAACCCGTCTATATAACCAGGATGCAGGTGAGCCCTTCTGTGGTCTTTCAGCTAATGGAAGACGGCGTCAAGCCCAGCTGGGTTTATGGAGGGCCTGTTGATGAGTTTGCTAGGACTGCTTTGACAGAGTGTAACATAAACTCCTGGCTTATATGACAGAAATGTACTGCTTCACAGCTCTGGAAGCTACAAATCCAAGATTAAGGAGTCAGCAGGGTTGGCCCCTTCTGAGGGATGTATGGAAGAATCTGCTCCCCACCTGTCCTTCTGGTGGTGGCTGGGAATCTTTGGTGTTCCTTGGCTCCTAGAAGCACTGCCCACCCTGCCTTCATCTTGACCTGGCATTCTTCCCCTGCATCTCTGCCCAAATCCCCTTTTTTATAAGGACACCTGTGTCACCCTGAATTAGAACCCACCCTAATGACCTCATCTTAAATAATTACATTAGTTATGTGATATACCCTATTTCCAAATCAGGTCAGATTCTGGGATACTAGGGAGTTAGGACTTCAATTTATGAATTCTGGAGGTCCACAATTGAAATCACCACACCTAGGTTTGAAAACCAGCATCTTGGGGCACCTGGGTAGCTCAGTGGGTTAAAATCTCTGCCTTCAGGTCAGGTCATGATCCTAGGGTCCCGGGATTGAGCCCCGCATTGGGCTGTCTGCTTGGCGGGGAGCCTGCTTCCTCCTCTCTCTCCCTGCCTACTTGTGATCTCTGTCAAATAAATAAACACAATCTTTAAATTAAAAAAAAAGAAAAGAAAAGAAAACCAGCATCTGAAATGGCTTAGCATGGATGAATTATAGAAGCATCCCACATGTCTGAATGAGAAAAGACAGCATGGTCAGCTCCCAGAGTGTGCGCTGCAGTCATTAGGTTCAAACAGCAAGTGAGCAAAATGGATGGCTTGTCCAAATATATTTGAAAAAGAGAGATTTTTAAAAAGTTAAATAGGGGCAACTGGGTGACTCAGGTAATTAAGCGTCCCACTCTTGATCTCAGCCCAGATCTCGATCTCAGTCGTTGAGTTCAAGCCTGGTACTGGGTTGGGCTCCATGCTGGGTATAGAGCCTACATAAAAAAATAAAATTTAAAAATTTAAATAGATTTCCTTACTGGGAAACTTATCAGGGTCTTTAAATTGATCATACCTGTGTCAGTCTCTAACATCAGAGGATGTTGAGCATTTCACAAACTGTCGAAATGTGAAGTATTTTTAGAACATCTGACGGGACTCGTATGCCCTTGAACTACCTGAGAACCAGGTCTGAGCACTGGGTGTGAGCCTTGCCCCCGGCTCACTGTGCACTCCCACAACCATCACCCCCCACTTATGTGAAATGAATGTGCCTCTCTTTTTATAACCAAGGGAGTTATGACACCCACTCTGGTTCCGGCATTCTACAATCGTGTATAAAACTCAAAAGGAAGAGGAGCAAAGGAATCAAAATCCAATCTCTTTTTCTTTTAAGATTTTATTTTATTTATTTGACAGAGATCACAAGTAGGCAGAGAGGCAGGCGGGGGGCGGGGCTGTGGGAACAGGTTCCCTGCTGAGCAGAGAGCCCCATGCGGGGCTCGATCCCAGGACCCTGGGATCATGACCTGAGCTGAAGGCAGAGGCTTAACCCACTGAGCCACCCGGGCGCCCCAGAATCCAATCTCCTTGACAGGACAGTACTCACAACCCAACAACCTGAACCATTTGAAGGCTCCAACCCTATCTGTGTTTATTGGGATTCTTTTGGTGACAAGTGACCCCCTCCAGATACCTTACTTAGAAAAAAGGAGGTATTCAAGAGATATTGGGACATCTTATGGAAGTTGAGATCAGAAATCGATGTCGGGAAGTCATGAGAAGTCTGTCCTCTCCGTTCTCTTTCTCTCCTCATTACACATTCGCTTTGTTCTTCTTTCCTGTTAGAGACAGGAAAGTCTTCCTTTGCTTTGCAGTCCTGGGCTGGAACATGGCAGAAAACGCTTTAGTACAGCCGCCTGGTCCCAATAGTCCCAGAAAAGGAATCACATTGATCCAGCTTCCTTTAGCTCTGACCCCTGGATCGATCACTACGGTGTGGATAACACCCATGTGGGGGGAATAGAATTCCCTGAATTATTGGAAGTAATGGAACCATGAGGTGTCCGAGGGAAAAGGGACCCTGGAGAACAACTGGACGGATTTTCTGCTTCCATGGACGGCGCGTTTGAGCTTAAGAGAGAGCAAAGGACTTGCTCAGAGACATGCATGACCTGGTGAGGTCGAAGCCAGGCTCGTTCCATGCACAGAGGCGCAGCAACCCGAGTCCATGAAACAGGGGTCTCTGCGGTGCTCACGTGTCCCCCGTCCCAGGCAGCTAGGACCGCCTGGCTTGGGCACACCGTCCCACTCCCTCCCTAGTGCATTTAGAAGGGTAGGTGGGACTCAGCTGTGTCTCTCTCCGCAGATGCATTCCTTACGGCTGCTCAGCCAGAACCAGCCGTCTCAGATCTTTCTGAGCATGAGTGACAACTTCAGACCCGTGCAACCACTCAACAACCGCTGTATCCGCACCAACATCAACTTCAGTTTACAAGGGAAGGACTGTCCCAACAACCGAGCCCAGAAGCTTCAGTATAGAGGTGGGTGCACTGGCACAGAGGGCGACGGGCCCCAGCAGGGGCGGGGGGTGGGGGGCCGCCTCTTGTTATGATCGTGATCACAAATGACAGTGAGACCTCCACCCCCCCACACCCCAACCTTCCATTTGTATGGTGCTTTCCTGCTGGTGAAACCTCTGTATCATTGGAGATAAGCAGAGATAGAGACAGACAGGCAGAGATGGGGCTGCAGGAGGGGTGCCAAACCTTCAAATGCCTTCCCATCCACAGCATTAAAAAAAAAAAAAAAAAAAGGAAGGGAGGGAGGGAAGAAGGAAGGAAGCTTTATCGAAGCCCACATTAGGATTAGGACAGCTGCCTGGGATACAGATTCTTCACAAGGAAGAAAGTACTCCCATGAAAGAATATTTGGCGTAGGGTTATATGCATTTTTCTGCATAAATAGTTACAAATCATTACACTAAGGACATTGCAGAAAGTTGCAGACCTCTTCTTAAGCCTCTAGTATATTCAGCACCGTAGGACTCTAAACGGATGGGAGCCAGGGAGGTATTTTTCCTTTTTCTTCTTCTTTATGTTATTCTTTAAACTCCAGCTAGTTAACATACAGCATGATATCTGCTTTAGGTGTACAACATAGTGACACAGCACTGCCGCGCAGTACCTGGTGCTCAGCACGACGGGTGCACCCCTTCATCTCCACCGCCTGGTTCACCCACCCTCCCTTACATCCGTGTGTTCTCTGTAGTTAGTCTGTTTCTTGGTTTGCCTCACTCTCTCTTTTTTTTTTCCTTTACTCGTCTGTTTTGTCACTTAAATTCCACATATGAGTGAAATCGTGTGGTATTTGTCTTTCTGTGACTGACTTGTTTTGCTTAGCGTCAGACAGCATTTTTATTGCCATTTTACCCAAGGGCCCAGGGAGGCTGATTTTCCAATGTTATCTGTTAGAACAGGACAGCACGAAGCATTCAAGCTTTTAGCTATGGGCACAATGGACTCCCACTCCCTTTCTCCCAAAAGGGGAGCAAATACTTTGGATGCCGGGCCATTGGGATCCAATGAGGTAACACGTGTGAGCACATCTTCTTCCGGTGCTATGTCCCTAGAAGTGACAATTTTCCCTACTAAAGGAGACATTTAAGATGACTCCTGCCTCCTGTAACCCTCTTGTCCACACACAGCTCTCTCTCTTTTCCTACGCACGCTAAGTATCTCTTGATCATTCTGGTAAAATCTCAACATAGGAAGATGGAGGTAGAATGGAGTCATGGAGATGTCTTCAACAAGGAATCCACACATCTGAGCTCCTGGCCTGGTTCTATCATAACCAAGCCATGTAAACCCAGCCAAGTCATTTCCTCTCTGGACCTGGTTTCTTTCATGACAATCTCCATACCGTCTACTTCATGACTCGCAAGGAGCAAATGAGAGCCTGGCTGGGGAAGCCTTTTGTAACAATAATGTGCCACCCAAATATGGGGGCTATGGACATTACCAGGCAGCTGCCCCTTGGTCCCCCACTTTATCTCTCCTGCTTCCCCTGCATCTCCTTCTTTTTTTTCCTCTGTCAGACACATGCAAAGTGTCAAAACTATAATTGTCTGTTTCCTTCCTGCCAGAACTACCAGAAAAAGACATCATTCATTGAGCCTTCCCTTTTTTCAACATGTAGTTATGATGAGCCTAGCCAGGCACTTAGCTAAGTAATAGGAATATAGTGGGGATGAAGATAGATAGGGCCCCCTCCATGCAGAGCTCACAGTCTAGAGCAGGGGTCGTAGAATTTTTCTATAAGGGGCAATTGGTAAACACTTTGGGCTTTTGAGTCATATAGTCTCTGCTACACTTTTATGTTGTAGAGTGAAAGCAGCCATAGACAGTATGAAAATGATTGGGTGTGGCCAATCCCCAAAAGCAGATCACAGGCTGTATTTGGTCTGTGGGCTGTCATTTGTCCCCTCATCTAAAGCACTGCCATCCACTGGAACTTTCTGCAACTCTGGAAATGTTCTATATCTACATTGTTCAGTATATGGCCGCTACCAGCCACATGTGGCTATCAGACATTTGAAGAGTGGCTAGTAAGCAATGCAACTAAATTTTTAATTTTCATTTTAATTAATTTGAATTTATGGTAGCCACCTGTGACCAGTAACAACCCTATGGGATGGGTTGGGCCTAGAGGTTTATGAGGAAGCAGAGTGGGTGGTTGGGACACATACGCAGAATTTACAGAACTGTCCCGTCCCCTTTGGGACAGGCAGTGGTGTAGTACAGTGGCTGAAGAATATTGGGAAATTGACCAAACCTAGCTTTAAACCTTCACTCTGCCACTCGCCTGCTGCTTGCTGTGTTATCCTAGGCAAGTAAGCCCCCTATACTTTGTGCACATTAATTCAACTATGCCTTGTTTTTGTTGTTTGTGTGTGTGTTTTCCTTTCTCTCTCCTCTCAGTAAATGAATGGCTCCTCAAGTAGGGAACGAGACCAAGAAGAATCTCAAGAAGAAATGCTACAACTTTGAATTGATGTAACCTAGAATACCCCCCTCTTTCTTCTCTCTCCCTCTCTCCCTCAAGCCTCATTCACTCTTTGGATTGGCCCTTTCTTCATGAAAAGTATCTGCAAAACCATGGCAGAGGAACACGTCTCTTCCACACACTCAGACACACACACACACACATACACGGACACACATGCAAACATATCTACAAATAGAAACACTCACATGGCCTCCAGGATGGGAAGTCAAGTTTCAGAAAATACAGGCTCGTTCAAAAGAGGTCTTAGAAGAAAACAACCAGTTAACCTGATTACAATTTTGATACTGTTTTCCTGAACTAATAAATCTACCCAATGAGACTTTTCAGCCTTTGTACATACAAAATTCTTCCAAATGAGAGAGAGGAGAAAACATAGCTCCAACAGCATCAAGCGGACTTTGTTCTTGGCATCAAGTTATCTCGGGTGGTGTCCTAGGATCCTCTGGTGACAGGTGAACCAGGATAAAGTTGGCCAAGGACACTTATTCTTCTGTTTACTCCCCCAAAAAAATTAAAAAGAAAAGGACAGACCTTGAAGAGATACACATTGTATATATATCACTGCAGACTATAAAGAAATGGAATTATTTCCCCTCTTCGTCACATATCTGTAATAGGATTTGCCAAGATCAGAATCGATCCATTCACTGTTTCTTGTTTTCCAAAGGTCATACATTGTGTTTGGTTATTGTTAACAGCTCAATAAATGTGTTTAACGAGTTAATTTCATTTTTCCGCCTTTGGTCTGTTCTCCTTCCTTACAGGCGAAGCCCTGATTCCATTACAACTGCATTCTTTGATTTCTCTTGTTCCTTCATCTACATGTTCTGTTCATTTGCAGCCAGTTTTGACTGAGTTTGTGGCAATCAGGAATGCATTTGCTAAGCAAGTATAACTTTTAATTCCACTCCATGGCTCGATCATTCATACAAGGTGAGCTTCTGCCTGAGACAGCGGGCGACAGATTTCTTGCGTTTCAAAACTGCCATCCCCCTCCCACCCCTGTGATGCTCCCTTGAAGGAATGCACTTTGCCTTGTAAATTCCTGGGAAGGGGGTGTCTTTTCTCTCCAGGTGCAGCCGGATATCACAAAATACAAACGAATGCCTTTCTTTCCTTGTTTATAATGGTCACTCACTGTGTTTGGGTACTGTCAAGAAATCAATAAATGTGTTTAACAAGTTAGCCCATACCTGTGTCGGAGTTTTTTGAGGAGGAGGAGGCTCCCTGCCGAAGCCTCTGAGTCCTGCTGCGTCCACGAGCCACGGCGATGTGGCCACTAGGGCTGCGGAGCCACGGGAACTACCTGGCTGGCCGTTCCCAGAACCAGGTAATTAATACCCTGGTGAGAAAACACAGAGGCTCAGCTGCTGGAAGGGAAGATTTTGATGTTCGTTCGGTGGCCAAATTAAAAATAAACTTCCATTTCTCCTTTCTGTCATGGTCCCCAGAAAGAGGGAAGCGTGCAGGCAGGCAGGGTCCGCGTGAACGGGAAACTTCAGACAAGTGACACGTTAGTCATATTGATGATGGGAAAAAAAAAAAATCAAATAGCCAAATGCTTCGTATTTTGAAATAATACACTTAATTGAAGTGTTTTCACTTTTTGCACCAACATGAGTCAGAGGATGGCCTTCGCTGTGATGCTCTAGGAGCCAATTTCTGAGCAACTGTATTTTTGCCGAACACCAGATCTGTCTGCAAAAGTTCAGGGTGGACACAGGAGGCAGTCTTCCTCTGTGTGGCTTGCTGCTTTCTCTCCGAGACAGAATCTTCCTGAGCCTGCAAGTCAGGCATCAGTGTAGTACAGTAACTGAAGAATATTGGGACATTTAAACCTTCACTCTGCCACTTGCCTGCTGCTTGCTGTGTCATCCAGGCAAGTCGCTTTACTTCCTGATCTGGGCACAGGGAGGCTAATCACTGTCCCCATGAGTTGTGAGGCTTAAATGCAACACAGCTACTTAGAGCAGTCAGCCCAACGCCAGTGACTGTTCTGTATGTGGTGCCTATAGGCCGCGTGTGTGGCTTTTGGGTTTTTGTGGACCATATCCTACCCCCCTCTCCAGGAAGGGTGTGGCATCGGTCATAACAAAGCCATCAATTAATATCAAAGGAGAGTAACAGATACCCAGTAGTCCGGGCATAGGTAAATGCCTGCGCATGTCAGGGCACAGGGAAAGGAACCCCAGTGGGGAAAGCAGGCAGTGGCCGGGTGTCTAGGCTCTGTTCTGTTACTAGCATCCTCTGTGAGGCAAAATAATTCCCCCTGGAGGGGTGGGGGGACCGTGCCCTTATTTAGGAATAACTTGGCCACGACCACCTCCCATGGCCTCTCTACAGTCATTCCCTAACTCTCTCTCTCATTCAGGTCTCAGTCCAGGGAGAACAGAAGAAAACCCAGGCTGATACCCCTGGGAGTCCCTGGGCGTGGCCAGAATTTCACTCTGGCCAAACAGAACTGGAAATGGAGTGAGCTAGCCAGTCTCTCACCTCCTGGGCCAATCCTGAACGTGTCTTCTCCCCATCCCCTGCGTGGCCCAAACTATAAAATGGAAATCGGGGCACTTTGCCCTCAAACCATGTGGAAGTGATAAAGATTTACCAGATTTATACCACTCTAAAAGAACAAAACATAGAAATTTTACATGTATCAAAAAGTCCCTGAGAGTTGACCCAGTAAAGCCATTAAGGAAGGAAAATCCATTTCTCCATGTGACATTCAGAAAGGGGATGAACACAGTGCCGGGTTGGCCTGCAAAGTAGCAGGCTGACATGGGCATCCTGTCCGCCTACAACGAGCAGGGATATGCATGCCGTGCCTCAGTTCCCTCCTCAGCAAAACGGGAGGAAAAGTAAATATACACAGAAGAGAACGCCGGGCAAATTGCACAAGAAAAAGGGAAGACATGGTGTGGCGATCCCCCATGCCCCTCATGGGGACACACAGCGTGGTTTCCAACACCATTTAGAGCCAGTTCTCACGTTCCTTGGTAGCTGTTTGGTTTCCATGGTGACGCCAGGATGACCACCACTCGCCACACTAGATGGGCCAGAAAGTGAGTGATGTGGAGTTTGGGCAGGAGGGCAGGCCTCCATCCAGCTGGTACCCGCCCAGCTTCGGCTGAAGGGCCCAGCTGACAATCATTGAACAGCATGGGCTTACGCCCCCAGCGTGAGCCCCTACCCTGCTGGATGCCCCCCTACCCCAGAGCACTCCTAGACCCTGAGAGTAACAGTTTTCCTTTTCCAGAAAGCCTGAAAATGGGACCCACAGGGGCAGAGGCTCACATGGACATCACTCACCAGCTGGCACGAGGGGACCTACAGAAACACACCGATAATGGGTTGCACGGGTTCTGTGGGCCAAGCCCCAGGTTCAGCAACTTGCAAATATCATCTCACTTCATACACAGAGACCCATGAGTTAATCACCATGGCTGCCTCATGTTATAAAAGCAGGAACCGTCCTTCTGAAGACTGGGGGACGTGCTCAGGGTCGCACAGCTCCTAACGGCAAAGCCAGACCCAGCTCTCTTACACCAGTGGCTCTGAAGAGTGTGGCTCTGGCAGCATCACTGGGAAACTGGAGAGAAACGCACATTCTTAGACGGCACTCCTGGGTGGGGCCCGGCCATGTGTGTTTTTACAGGAGTCCTCCTGGTGATTCTGGTGCTGGCTCAAGTGTGCTCATTCCTACTCCCCTCTACTCTAGAGGCTCCCAAACTTGCTACACATTAGACTCCCCTGGGATGTTTTAAAAACCCCAGAGCCCAGGCTGTGTTGCGTACCACTGAAATCAGAAGGTCAGGGTGATGGCCAACTGTCTGTGTTTTGAAAAGATCCTTGGAGGATTCCAATGTGCAGCGACATTGGGAACCACATCCCTGTCTGAAGGGCCTGCTCGGGGAAGGGCTCACCTTGTCAGGTGGGTCCACGGGAGCCCAGAGGTCAGCCTTACCTAATGGACTTCCGTTTTCAAAATCACGTCCCAATCTCTATGCATAGTCACTGTTTGGGATGGTCTGAGAATGTCTCCTGGTCCCCTCCTTCTGCCCCAGGTCTTAGTTAACAGGTCTGATGTTTGGATAACAAATCTCCCTGTTTTTAATAAAAGAGGTATCAGCACTTAAAATAAGGGCTTTATGGACATTGGGGAGGGTATGTGCCATGGTGAGTGCTGTGAAGTGTGTAAACCTGGCGATTCAAAGACCTGTACCCCTGGGGCTGTTAATAAACATCATATGTTTATTAAAAAATTAAAATAAAATAAAATAAGGGCTTGACACCAACACTCCAGAACCCACCCCAGGTCACTAGTCCTGATGACTCAGATTGTAGGTAATATTTTCAAGACTTCAGACCACAGTGAACAAATGAAAACAAGTGGTGAGTCAGGAGACCAGATGTTCAGCGAGATAAGCTGGATGCATAATGAAGTCATAGGCAAATTTCAGTGCTGTTGGTTCTAACGTCATGGTGTCTTTCCCACGCAGCGCTCCCTCCCTGCAACCCGGCAGGCCCGTGACAAGCCCCGGTCCTGGCCATAATCATCTCAACCCACACTTACATTCACATCCACCCAGTAGGTCCTCCTGCCTCCAGTCTACAGACAAGCGAACCACCCCAGGCCAAGATTCACCAAAGCAAATATCCAGACTGCTTTCAGATCAGGGGCATATGAGTCCATCCTGGATAAAGATTGTGGGAAGTTTAGGATAAATGGGGTGTGGTGGGGGAGCAGATAATCTAAGACACTTTCCAGGAGACATACCAAAACACAAAGCTAAGTAGATAATCCAATGGGGTAGCACTCTAAAACCAATTTGACAAAGAAACAGAGTCCAGGAGCGATGCAAAAGGACAGGACCTGTATGCCATACCCGGACCCCAGGCTAGAAAGCAGAAGCCAGGAAGTAGACTCGGCTGCCCCTCAGAAAGAATCTGCCATGGGTCAGGGTGGGAAGGAAGACATTGAGCGTCATGTCACATTCCCAGCCTGCTTTAGGATCGGTGAACCAAAAGTTCCAACTGGAGCCTATCTCCAAGATGCAACCTTCCAACAGTCCCCACTTGTTTTCAGGTTAAAGGTTCAAATTCCTTAGCAAAGCAGGCAAAGCCTTCCCTTAATGGATTCTCAATAGATGCCTGCAAATTCCTTCCTCAGCCTCCAGCCTCCATCTGGGTCATCCCTTGGCTTGGAACGCTCTTTCTGGTTCTTCCTCACCTGCCGAAATGCACACCTTTCAAGAAACCCAGCTCAAATGCCACCCCACCCCGGCATCCCCCGTCTCCCCAAGGAAAACTATTTTTTCCTTGCCCTGAGCTCACATCGCTTACTGATTTTTTAAAAATATTTAATTAATTTATTTATGTGAAAGAGAGAGCACACACATGCCCGAGCAGGGGGAGGGGAGAGGAAGAGGGAAAGAATCTCAAACAGATGCCTCGCCAAGCATGAACCCTGAAGCAGGGCTCTATCTCACGACCCTGAGATCATGACCTGAGCCCAAACCAACAGTCGGCTGCTTAACTGAGCCAGCCAGGCACCCCCACACAACCTACTGATTTTATCTCTGATTAACCTTTACTACATTCTACTATATAGTAGAAATATAGATTTCTATATAGTAGGAATATAGATGCAGAAATCGTGTGTGTTACAGAGATAGAACTCCATGTGGTTCCCTCTTTTCCTGTCTGCCTACGACAGGCAAGACACTCTCTAACATTACCCCTTCATGCATCTTTCCATCTCTCCCTCCTATGCACAGAAAGAAAAAAAATTTTAAATCCTATCATAATTCTTTGTAAATAGAAAGTCCTCGAACAAGGTGGCTGGTTGATACGTAGAATTTTCCTATGAGAGGCGGGATAATATGTGATTCTTTTCAATTCAGGGTGGCTGAGTTCCTCCTCTGTGCCAGGAACACACTAGGCGTGGTCCCAGGTTTTTTCACGTATATTTTCCATATATTCTTTTTCTTTTATTTGGTGCCATAGAGGTTCTGCCATATAGTTCATGGCTTTGTTCCGTAGATAAACGAGTTAATCAGAGACGTAAATTTAGCCTAGATCACACTGTTGTCGAGCAACGTTAGCAAAGACGGATCCCAGACAAGCATCAAGTGAACCTGCTCTCGGTTGGTCTAGAATGGAAGGGCTCTTCCCATGGAGACCACCACTATTTTTCTTTATATGGCACCCATGGCACAGAGACAGGCCAATGGCTCCCATCCCCTGGTTAAAGCAGAGTCTCTGATTACGAGGCCAGGCCATTGAGAACCATTCTCGACGTCAGCTGCCCTTCAGAGACACCTGGGGGGAACTTATAAAGATGCCAAGTGTGGGTGGTTCTAAAAGTGCCTATGTCAGCCGAGACACAGACCCGCCACGCTATACCAAGACATTTGCCAAACAGTCCCAAATACAGACTCTAGGCTGCCTGCCCCTGGAAGAGATACTCCAAAAGAATGAATGAACGGAGACTGGATGAAAGAAAAGCAGTACCCCTTTGGACACTCAGGATGCGGGGTTCTAACATCACTCGCGTGAGCTGTACTCATAAGATCTTGGAGTTGACAAGGATACTCAATCCTCACACCCCGTCAGCCTCCGGACCTCAGGGCTCACAGTGGGAATTCGAAGGATAACAAATGCTTAACTTCAGGCAAGAGTTAAGAGGATGAAACTAAAGCCATGCTGTCACCACTCCCCAGTGGTCCACTGAGCTCCCGACACCCCAGCGAGCGAGTGGCGGCAGGCCCCCGTCACCAGACAATGAGATATCTGCCTCCCTGATGGAAGTTGCCTCATGAGTGAAATGGAAATAATCATTTCTTTTCTCATCTCCTACAAGTTGTGAAAACAAAACCAGAGAAGGGGTGAGAAAAAGCTTGGGAAACGTGTCAACCAAGTGTCAGGCAATGCTAATTGAGGGATGCAAATGTTTCTGTTGCTGTGAAGAGAGGCGCGCTGCTGGAAAACATGTGTGGCCAGGGCCTGGATGGCCGCTGATGCAACAGCCACTGAGAGCCAGGCACGGGTCCAATCCTCAGAAACACCTAGGACAGAAGTGGAGAGGAGGTCCTCGAATATTTTGGGATACACCGCCCAGATGCCAACATAATTCAGAAATGAACACTTGAGCTGCTTCTGAAGAAGCACTTTGAAGAACCAGGAATGGGGGGTTAGAAAGGAAAGACCACCTGGGGAACTGAAGGAGGGAGAAGTTGATTTCAGTAGAGGCTTCTGGGAGAGAAGGCTCCCTGAGGAGGGGATGTCTGAGCTGACAAGTCTCCAAATGTGTCTGGTCAAACAGAGAAGGAGCAGCATTCCAGAAAGGCAGGAGCTTGAAGGAATAGGTTGGATGTGTTCCAAAGCTGAGAAATGGGCTGGAGTGCAACAGAGTCCCTCAAGGTCACCTGTAGGTGTCAGTCAAATCTTACCTGCGAGAGTTTTGCTGGGTTCCTTCAGAGCCAAGGACTGACACACACTTGCAGTCACTTCATTGGTTGGACACTGAGGTCTTAGCACCAACTACACAGCTGGCTCTGGACAGAGCACAGTGGGAGAAACAGGAGGATGACTATGGTTCTCGCCCTCAAAAGCTTAAAATCTAATTGTGAGAAACAGCAAATGAATGTGGAGCTCTTATCTTATCATCTCTGTGACTTAGGAATATTTTTACACTCAGAAAATAATCAATCATTCTTGAAATTGTCAGATAGGCAAGGTGGCCAAATGAGGTTGTACAGTCTGTATACTGTACAAAAGTGCTCAGCTGAAAGGGTGACAGGGGACATCTTTTTGCAATTCAGTAGCTTAGAGGGAATGAATGCCTTCTTGTAATTCACACAAAGGCAATGCTTGTGATAGCTGAAGCCCCGAAAGACAGCAACTTTAAGAGTGATAGGAGATTCCAAAATGAAGAACAACATCTTGATTGAAAAGCTCAGTGGGGAACTTTAGTGAAGGAAGAGGGATTTGAATTAGGCCTGCCAGGTGGCAGGATTGACATAGGTGGGAGGTATGGTATTCTAGATAAGCACAACAGCTGGGACTAAGATCTGGGGCTAGAACAAGCCTGGCAGGTGCTCTCAGCATGATGAAACGTCACTGGCTTAGTACAGACCAGATGAAAATGGACCAAGGAAAAGTCAGCTGGGTTTGGTATCAGGAAGCCAGGGTGGTTGGCAGTGTGCAAACCTGAAGGAGCAGGTGCTCCTGGGCCTGGCTAGAGTGTTTAAATCTGAGCTCTGCAGTTCACTCGCTGGTGACCCTGACATTTACCTTGTGCCTCAGAGTTTAGTATTTCTCATCCAAAAAAAAGAGGACACTGCTTTTGAAATAAAATGGGAAGAGAGCTACCTACTTCATTGGGTTGTAGAGAAACAGTCTTGATGTAAGAAGCAATAAGAAGCCATTCCATGAGCAGGAATATGACCAGAAGGGGGAAAAGTTATGAGTCACCTGGCAGCTCTGAGGAAGGGCACCTCCTCTAGAGAGAAGACAGTCATATGGGATCTGGAATACAACAGAGCCATAGAACTGGAGGACTTCAGCAGGAAGGAAGAAGGCAACTTCAGATTCCTATGGGTCAGGCAGGAATATGCTGAAAGGCTCGCTCCTCTGAAGCTTCTTCCTGCTTCAGAGTCCTAGACTTCCTGGGTCCTGAGACTCCCCATGTTAAAGAGAGAGCCCAGTAACTCAGCCACCTTGTCCAGAAAGAAACTTCAGCTACTGGGGCTCCGGGAGATGTTGGGAGACCCTAAACAAGTGGGGATCAAAGACGAGACGCCAGGTAGGAAACAGTGGAGGGAGAGACCGGTGGTGATATCTAGAGAGACCAGTAATGAGCACAGACTATGAGCTCTGTGGGCATTGGTCCAGTGCAATGTTGCAAAACTGCCGTAAAGGAGGAACTGTGGTTACAACTCCACTTTACAGAAGGGAAACCAGAGGTGCCAAGAAGCCAAGCTCCTCACTCAACCAGGAAGTAGCCGAGGAGAGATCCTGGCCCCAGAGGAGCCCTCGCACCTCACCTTTCTGTCATGGTGCCTCACAGAAAATGTCAGAAAAGCACAGCAGAGCTGAATTAGAATAAGTAACCAGTATATACCCCCAAAGAACTGAGAACAGAGATGCAAACAAGTATATGCACACGCATGCTCACAGCAGCACTATTCACAATAGCCAACAGGTGTATACGGCCCAATTCCCCAGCAGTGGATGAATGGATAAACAACAGGTGGTATATCTGTACAATGAAAGAATGGAACATTATTCCTTTGTAAAAAGTAATGAAGTACTGATCCACCCTACAACGTGGACAAAACTTGAAAACATTATGCTAAGGGAAGGAAGCCAGACACAAAAGTCTATGTATTTCATTTATATGCAATACCCAGATTAAGTAAATCCATAGAGACAAAACGCAGATTGGTGGCTACCAGGGACTTGGGGGAGGGGGCAGAGGAAATAGGGAGCAACAGCTCAACAGGTACAGGACTTTCTTTAGGGGTGATCAAAGGTTTTGAATGAGATAGAGGAGTGGTTGTGCAATACTGTGAATGTGCCAAATGCCACTGAATTGTTCACTTTAAAATGGTTCTGTGGTGCGCCTGAGTGGCTCAGTGGTTTAAGCGTCTGCCTTTGGTTCAGGTCATGATCCTGGGGTCCTGGGTTGGAGCACCACATCGGGCTCCCTGCTCAGGGGGGAGTCAGCTTCTCCCTCTCCCTCTGTAGGCTCTCTCGCTTTCACTCTCTCTCTCGAAAATAAATAAATAAAATCTTTTAAAAAAAATAAAATGGTTCACTTTAAGTTATATTGATTTCACTTCAAATTCAGAGGAAGGTGGGGGCGGGGTAGAAAGGAGAAGGAGGAAGAGGAGGAAAAACCAAAGCCCAAAGCTCAGGACAAACAAGGCTAGGGATGGAGACACCTGCTTGATGGAGGAGGGAATTATAGAGAGGCGTAGAATTAATAGTCAGCCTCTGATCTGTACACCAGGCTTATTTAAGCCCAACACTGTGGCATCACTTGGTTGATGGGAAAACACAGTGGAGAGCAATGTCTGATCGTCACTGAGCACCTCCTCTGTGCCAGACATTGTGCTAAGCCCTCTCCTGGCATTATTTTATTCAATCCTCCAACGGTCTTCTGTAGTATAAACACATGCTGGCCCCAAGCACAGTGAGCCAAACAGAGCCTCAAAATGTGTAAGTAACTTGCTCAACAGCCTATTCTGAGGAAGTGGCAAAGCCAGAATTCAAACCTAGTTCTCTGTGTTCCACACTTTACCCTAGGATCTCCCTCCCTCTGTCCCTGGAGCTTCAGAATACCTCCCCCGACCGGGATCCTCTGGGACTGAAGAGATTGTTAGTATAGACAGCCAGCGACAATTCCCCCCCCCCACCACACCCCCAGGATGTTACCATCCTCCGGGCAAAGAGAAGTGAGCTCATTCTCCCTGCAGTGCTGTGTCCCAGAGCCCCCCAGCCTGAGTTTGAACTAGCAGTGGGCAGCTTGGCCACACCATTTCCAATTTTCTTTCCCAAACCAGAGATAGACAGGAGAAATCATGGGTGCTCAGGGCAACTGTTTTGTTTTTCTAGTGAATTAAAACAACTGTCAAACCGCTGACGCCATCTTCCACACTCTTGCTGCAGAATTATTCAGAGGAAAAGTTTGCGTGATTAAAGACCCAAACCAATTATAGTGAGAAGCCCAGCAACAAAGAGAACCCAGACTCCTTCCTGCAGTGTCCAAAAGTGTGGAAATAACTAAGGATCTGTCAAAAGCCCAAGCTGAAGCCGAGGATGAAAAATTGATAATAAATCTTTTCAAAAGGAGACTGGGCACTGACAAGGAGAAAGCATTAGAAACGGCCACATTCCAGGAATCCGGACGGCTTAACCCTCGCTGGAGTGGCTTCCCAGAAAAGCCAGAGTTGGAAAGAATTGGTGACCCTCGGAGAAGCTTAGGAGGACAGTAGAATTTGATGAAAAATGGGAGAAATCTGGTGACCCTGAGCACCAGAAACCTTAAGGAATAACTAGTACTCCCCCCCACCCCCATACCCCACACTTTTGCCCATGCAACCACGAAGAAGAACATGTACCTTGTTGGACTCTCCTTGGGCACCAACTATAAAATTGGTAACTCTGGGGAAAAATATAATTAAGGTCAGCAGTTGCTATTGATAGTTCTTAGACCGAGGACGAAAAATATTAGCAATCGCAATGTGAAGATATGACTTCATTTGGGTGGAGAGATTTGTCAGAACTGGAAACCTTTATGTACCAGCTTCCCTGCCCATCAGAGATTCAGACCCAAGCCCCCACCCCAAGCGTGGTTCCCCTCATGTTGAAATGTGGCTACATCGTAGATTATTTATAAAATTGAGCCCAAATGATTCTACAAGTTTTGATTAGGGACTGACCACTCAATCCCTAGTTAGGGGTTGACCACCTTCAATCATCAGTAGAGAAAAAGACCAAGGGCATCGAGCACAAGTTCAAATCCCAGTTCTTCCTCTTACCGGCCAGATCCCCCTGGACGTGGCAGTTGACCTCTATGAACTTCAGCCTTCTCATTCAAGACAGGAGGCCATCACCTTTTATTCTCTTCAAATGTTTTCCCTGAGAACACATGTGATCTGCTAATGCTTGGTGAAGCCGTATGAATTCTCACAGCTCTTTGGCTCTGGGCCCCCTCTGCATGAGCAGATAATGCCTTTCCTCACTGCCTTGGTCTTCTTCAGATGCCATTTTGAAAGTCTTCTGTTGTTCCCTCTGAGGGTCATCTCTCTCTCTCTCCAGATTATTAGTAACTTGACAGCTTCCCAGCTGTGAGATGATAGGAGTTATTTAATTTCTTTGAGCCACAGTGCCTTCTCATGCAAAATAGGAATCATGAATACTAAATAATATCTAACTCTCATGATATTGAAAGGATTAAGTGAATTAACATGTGTGAAAATGCCTAGCATATTTTTTTAAAAGCCTATAAAAAATGTCACTTTCATCTTCCCCTAAAACTGGAACCCCAAAATAGAGGTGCTATCTCTCCACACACAAAGTAGATATCCCACCCCCTCAACCCCCCCCCCAAATACTTCCATTTCAGGGCTTATTAATGAAACTGCTTAAAAGCATAAAGTTGAACAAAAATCAAAATGGCTGCACTAATGCTTTCTGGAGGCTAGATTTTAAACTAAGTCATCTTCTTCCTCTCTTCTGCAAAACTGCCCTCTCCCTTCTCAATCTTTTGTTTCAGGAACCTGCTACCACCCTCAAGACATGAAGAATGAGGCTGGTTGTAGGTATACAATTTCTATCAAAACCAGCTAGATCCTGTATGTCTCTATAAAACCCCCCAGCCCCTTCCTCGAGGGCGGGCTTGCAGTATTTTTTTTTTAAAGATTTTATTTATTTATTTGACAGAGAGAGATCACAAGTAGGCAGAGAGGCTGGCAGAGAGAGAGAGAGAGAGGGAAGCAGACTCCCTGCTGAGCAGAGAGCCCAATGCAGGGCTCGATCCCAGGACCCTGAGATCATGACCTGAGCAGAAGGCAGAGGCTTAACCCACTGAGCCACCCAGGAGCCCCTAGCTTACAGTATTTTTAAAGACCCTCTCCTGATGAGCCTCCTTTTCCCTGTAAAGTAATAAACTAGCCTCTTTCTTTATACCCAAACTCTTTGAGTTACATATTTTGGCTCCAGAGCACAGAGGTCAGTTTTCAACAACATTAACATTCCTTTGGGGCAACATCAATAGGTATGATGAGAGGAAATCTAACCAATGACTAGGAGGAGGACAGTATATTAGTGAGGTTAATGAAAGCTAATTGCTGTAACAATCAAATCCCAAATCTTGGGGGCTTAATGTAAGAAAGATTTATGTCTCTCTTGCATCACAGTTCAATGCCAAGATTAATCTCTTTGGTGGCTCCCCTTTAAACAGTGAGTGACTCAGGGATCCAGGTTCTTCCAATTCAGACCAGTCCAGGAAGTAGCATACATCATTCTCCCCACATCCTATTGGCCAGAACCTAGTCACATGGCCCTACTCAAGCTACAAGGGAAACTGGGAAATGTAGTCTCCCTGTGTGACCGGAGGACCACGGACACAATTTGATAAGCATATGACATTCCCCCTGACACAATGCAAGGTTGCAGGGAGGAGGGCTAACCCACTCCACCCATTGCCTTAAGAAACATAGCAGCTGTGACACAGCCCTGCTCTTGAGCAGCTTTGCCCACTTTTGGTCGGACAGGGCCTATCCTGAGAGAGGGCTGGGCCTCCCACGTAGGAGGTGAGAATTTCGTTCAGTGCCAGATTGCCTAGCCTTCTCCTTGAGCAAGCCCTTGGAGAGGGAAACTTGACCCGCCTCACAAGGGGAGGGGCACCCGTGACAGCACGTATCTCTGCAGACACAAGGACACTTACCACAGACACCCTATATAGAATGCATTTATTTAAAGCTACTCCAGCTCTGCTTTCTTTTCTTTCTTTTTTTTTTTAAGATTTTATTTATTTATTTATTTATTTGGGAGAGAGACTGAGTGAGAGAGACAGAGCGAACATCAACCAGGGAAGAGGCAAGGGAAAGAAGCAGCAGACTCCCCGCTAAGCAGGGAGCCTGATGCGGGGCTCGATCCTGGGACTCCAGGATCATGACCTGAGCTGAAGGCAGACACTTAACTGACTGAGCCACCCAGGTCCCCCCACCCAGCTCTGCTTTCTATTTCAACAACCCACCTTCTTTCTATCCTTATGCCCTTAGGAAAGGGAATGGCAAAACCAATTCAGGGATGTGAAAGATAGTGGGTAAGGAAAGATACTGCCCAACATAACAAAGGTCTCCCTCCTCACAGGGGCCCCAGAGTGGAAGGAGAAGGATAGGCCTTCAGATACTGTGTCCCACCCCCTCTCCAGACAAGTCTGAGGACAGAAGTCCCTCCCCCTCCCCAGGGGCTACAGAATCTGCTTTTCAGACCCACTCCCCACCCACTTTCACCCTGCTCTGCTCTGTGGGCGCCTGGCCCCATGGATCCATGAACAGGCTCTGTGGCTCTCTCACTTCCATCTGGGTCCTGCTGTGGGTCCCATCACAAGCAGGAGACTGGAGGAAGTGAGGAAGTCGGGGGAAGGATGTGTTCCCACAGCTCTCTCCTGGATGGCAGTCTGAGCGTCTGCACGTTTTGTCGAAGGCCGTAGCTCCAGTGACCAGCCTCCTCCTGGAGCTACAGGTCTCTGAGGGCAGCTGCTCCCTCCCTAGCCCCATGTTTCCCTGGCCTATGACAGGTGTCCCCACCATGCTCTCCTAGCTAAGGCACTCACATTGTGTGTGCTGGTTCCATCTTGTCTGGGTCCCCGGTGACCTCCGCAAGGAGAGTAGCCACGTCCCATCAAAGCCCCAAAGGCTAAAGGAATTGGCTCTGGACCCAAAGGCTGAAAGACGCAATGTAATATGGACACCCCCTCCCCATGTCCCACGGCAGCCTCAGGCCTTTAAGAGGCCATGGGAAGCTCTGGAAAGTACCCTGAGTTCTAGACCCATTTGGGTCAACAATTTGTTTCACAAATGGAGGCAGATTCCCCGGCCACTGTGAGCATCATTTTCCTTATCTGTTAAATAGGGTGATACTCTCCCTGTCCTGAGGACTCAGTGAGCACCGTAGACGGAGCACAACACCTGCCACAGAGGAGCCTTTGATATATGTCAACTTCTTCCCTCCCTCCCTCTTCAGTTCCTCACCGGTAAAATAAAAGAGACATTGTTTTCTGCAGACTGGAAACAACCACGTTATGAAGCATTGGCGGGCGCAAGCAGCCCCACAGCATGCCGCGGGAGGGGGTCAGCCTGGTGCTGAGGAGCCCAACAAGGGACGCCAAGTGCCTTTCCCCGGCCTGTGACTCAGACGGGTGCGGGTGCACGGAGCAATTATGAACTTGGGAAATGGAAAAACGCGTCGTGAAAGAGCACAAGTTCCGGGTTTCCTATCCAGCAGTTGGGACCGTTAATTGCCTATTCACACCGAGTACCTCCTTTCACACAACAACCTGTCACTGTACAGCAGCCTGGGCCCGACGTCCAATTCTGCCCCGGGCAAAACACTCTTCAGAGTGCAAATGACATTTTCTTATGGTGTGTCCAAAACACAAAAAAGAATGCAAAGAGAGAGGGAGAACAACACTGTACACTCTGGGCTTCAGACTACACTGGTCACAGAGCAGGTTTATTGAGGAATTCTCTAGGAGGCTTCCTTGTTGCCCCTGGGCAGTGTGACCCCCCCTTATCTGACCCATGGGACTCACCACTCCCTGCTTGGACCCTTCGTGGTCCCCCAATGCCCTCAGAATAAAGAAGTAATTCAAGCCACTTGGTCTGGTCCATGAGGCCTTTGATTATCTGATCCCTCCTTCCTCCCCACCCCAGGACGCCAGATTCTCCCCTCCACCCTATGCTCTCGTGCTCTCGTCATGCGAATTACTTATAAAACCTTAAGCAAATCACAGTATTTCAAGCCATGGTATATATTTTTCTCTCTGCTTAGAACACCCTTCCCCAGCTTGTCCACCTCTCACCCACTTACTAAAAAATAAATCTAACTGCCACTTCCTCCCAGAAGTCCTCCTGACTCTGTCAACTGAGCCAGCCGCCCTTCTGTCTCTGTGCATCTGCCTTACAGCCCCGTTTGCACTCTGCTCTGGAATTATTTGCGTGTCTGGATAAATAACTAGGTGAGCAACACCGTGGAGGCAGGTACCAGGTCTTATTTTTGACCTGAGCCCAGGCATAAGGCCTGGCACGTAGCAGAAGCCCCATCAGTGCAGAGGGAATGAAAGCCTACAGTAATGACCAGTAAATGCTAAGGGAAGCAAGTTAGAAATCAAGCCGGACGCATTCATTCATACAACAAAATAGTCATGTAATCTCCGGGACTGAGGTGAGCATCAGGGGTCCTGGGCAAGCTGGAATGAGAGGGAAGAGGCCCCTTGGCACTTGCCGGAAATCAAGCAGGTCCTTAGTTGGAGAAGACAGCCCTAGCTAGTCCTCAGTGCAGTCTTGTGTTCCAGATCCAACCGACACTCACTCGCCCAGGGTCCCACAGCTAGTGAGCAGGGAACCAGGATTCATACCTAGGCAATTGGACCTCAGAGTAACACACCCAACCTTGAGGCTCCTGGATGGCTCAGTGGGTTAAGAGGCTGCCTTTGGCTCAGGTCATGATACTGGGGTCCTGGGATCGAGCCCCACATCAGGCTCCCTGCTGAGCAGGGAGCCTGCTTCTCCCTCTCCCTCTGCCCACTACTCTGCCTACTTGTGTTCTCCCTCTATCTCTGTCAAATGCATAGATAAGGGGTGCCTGGGTGGCTCAGTGGGTTAAAGCCTCTGCCTTCGGCTCAGGTCATGATCCCAGCGTCTTGGGATCAAGCCCCGCATCGTGCTCTCTGCTCAGCAGGGAGCCTGCTTCCCCTCCTCACTCTCTGCCTGCCTCTCTGCCTACTTGTGATCTCTGTCAAATAAATTAAAAAAAAAAAAAAGAAAAAAAAGAAGAAAAATCTTTTAAAAAAATGCATAGATAAAATTTTTAAAAAACAAAAAACATACACCCAACCTCTACACGATAGCCTCCCAACTCAGTGATACTGCCATCACTTTGCCCCTCATGGCTCCCCAGGTCAGAAGGTCTTGCCTCAGTTTCCCCTCCTTGCCTAGAACAAAATGATGCTCCCTGAACTCAGTGCCCTGCACCTGGCCTGCAAGGTTTGTGCTTCCTGTCACCCAAGAGGCCAGACTGAGGGCCTCTGATGGAGACCTTGAGAAAGAACACCTAAGAGAGAACACCAAGGTGATACATGGGGGGTAAGTGGACATGCTGAGGGCAGGGAAGGACCTGGGAGGGAAGGGACACACAGGCAGCCTGGAGTGCAGACCACCTGGAACAGCAGGCCAGAGGCCAGCTGGCTGGGCATTTTAGAAAATAAAGCTCCCAAACTACTTAGAACACTGTCCCCAAAGCTTCTCTGTATCTATCCACATGGCGTAAGTTTCGATAGGGAATCCGCTCAAATTGCTTATTGTTTCTCAGAGGAAATGTGACATACGAGCTGTCAGCTTACGTCTCAGAAAAGCCTGAATTGAAATTACCAGCAGAATCTGGAGACTCCTAGACTCCTTGAACATTAGAGCTGGAGACGTAGAAGTTCGGATGGGAGACACAGTTATATCAACGCAAGGCCCTGGGTTGAGTACTGGACGTAGATTCACCTCATTCCCACAGCAACCATTCCTGTAAGAACATCATTATGATTTCCACCACAGAACCACCTCAGGAGAGGAAGAATTCATTAACTTGCCTAAGGTCTCACAGCTGGTGTCCAAGCTGGGGTCAAACCCATGTGGGTCCAAGCCTCCTACTCAAGCCCTCTTGCCTTCACAGGAGTCAGCCTGCTGCCTATTTTTGTAAATAAAGTTTTATTGGAACACAGTCATGTTCACTCGCCCTGTGCCTGATATCCTTCCAGAAGGCCGAGTTGAATGGTTGCCACAGAGACCATATGGGCTGCAAAGTCTAAAATGTTTAGATTCCCTGGACATTTACAGGAAATTTTTACTGACCCTTGCCTTCAACTTTGCTGCTTTGGGGAGTTTTTAGTTCAACCTTCATTTTTTTTAAGATTATCAAAGTGACGGCCTGATACGTGGAGTGGTTTGTTACGGCTACGCTAGCTCTCACCTCTTACCTCACTGTTTTCATTCGATAAATATTTACTTTCTTCACTGTGGCTGTTCACTCTGAGGAAAAGGAACTGGTTTCACCCCCAAGGAATGAAAAATATAGTTGTAAAAACAAATGTACACACTAGAAAAAAACATCTGAATGCAAGGCGGTATATACGACACACCATCCCCACGAACCTCTCCAGGCTCGACTCCTGCCACCTTCCCCATCTCTTGCCGTGCTCTGGCCTGACTTCTGTTTTCCAGCAGGTTGCTAATGACTGACCATGACCCAGAGAAATAAGTCCCGGCGTTAAAGGCCAGGGAATCAACTGGGTGTAGGCAGGAAAGTAAAGCGTGAGCAGGTCAGGCAAGTGATTCCTGATGGAATCTGTGAACAGTATCGGGGTGACCAGATGACTCACAAGCACAGGCCCGAAGCCGGCATCCCAAGTCAGGGATGAGACACTTATGCCACCGTCCACAAAGAGATGATGCTTCAAGCTCCACTTGTTACAGGAAACTCTGGTCGCTCTTTCAGTAACAGGGAGAAGGCAATAAACAATCTTCTCTACTTGCTGGCAATTTCCAAGTGCCTTATCTGTTATGAAAGGTTTGTCTGGGTGCCTCCCTGTGGAGAGCTTGAAAATTTGTGTGAGAATCACTTGGTTGACTGCATTAGCTAAGCCTGTTACCTAGGCCAGGACAAAACCACCTCCTGGAAATCAAAACTTATTTTGACAAGGTAGAAATCCAAAGACAGGACAGCTAGAGGAGGGCCTTCCTCTCAGAGGGGCTGTGATCCAGTAGAGAAGAAAGGACGCAGACAAAGAAGAAATGTCATAGAATGTGCTGGGTTCTGAAGACACAGCTGGCAGATCAGCCCCTTCCACACTCCAGGGCCCCAAGAACTGAATGATCCCCTCAGACCCTTGGCCTCGTTTCCAACCTGGGGGACATCTTATCTATGGCGTAGGCCTTGATTATGAGATTACTTTCATTATTAACACTTATAACTGCTTCTGTTTAGCACTTTCCACTTAACAAATCACTGGGCACTTTGTGTTTTCATAAACAACAAACATGTTGCTGTGAGAATTAAATCTTTGTGGGGCTCAGTCGGTGGAGCACATCCGACTCAATTTTGGCTCAGGTCATGATCTCAGGGTTGGGAGGTTGAGCCCTGCGCCCAGCTCCACACTCAGCATGGAGTCTGCTGGAATTTCTCTCTCTTCCTTGCCCTCTGCCCCTCCCCCCACACTCACATGCATGTGCTTTCTCTCTAAATAAATAAATAAAATCTAAAAAAAAAAGGAATTAAATCGTTGTAGCAACATCTCCCCTCACGCTATTTTGACTGTGGAGGACCACACCAAATTGACTTCCCCTGAGTTCCCCCGTTTGAGCTGAAGGGGCTGATGTCCAGGCACTGGTACACTTGGACTTTGGGGAAGGCTCATTCATAATGGCAGAGGGACTGTCTTGTACAGAGTCTTGGGCAATTTCAGTTTTTCTTGAATTTCAGTTTCCTCATTCATAAAATGGGATTATTACCATTTCGGTTATGGCGCCATCAAACAAAGAGTTCCTGAATGCAAGCAGAGAGAAGATACAGGGGAGAAAGAGGTTAATAATACCTCCTCACAGAAGGCCGGCCATTTTAAGTTAGACCAGAATCCATGATGAGAGTTTTCAGCCTCGGGAAGTTCCAGGCAGATAACCACCCCGACGAGCTCATGGAAAGCTGATTTGTAAACGTTCAGGAATGCTATAAGCCAGTTTCTTAAACTGATGATGACTTGAAATTGGACCATGGTGAACGTGTTGACACTGTGTGGACTGGCAAATACTACAAGTCAAGGTTTGTTTGTGAAACTCAGCGTTTCTCCTCCCGGTGCTTTATGTCTCTGTCCACGCCTACAACACGACTCACAGAATACTTCACTGCTGGTCACCAGAGGTCTGGGGGCTTTCCAGCAAGCAAGTCTCAGGCAGTGCTACAGTTAGCGTGATTCTGAGAGTCTCCCTGGAGTTAGCGTCAGATCCCACCGGCTGAGGGTTCAGTCCCACAAGCCTGCCCCCGCTTCAGAGGCTAATGGCAAGTCCAAGCTGTCTCCTTGCTTCTGACCAACTGCCTTTCAATCAGAGGTCCCCCTGCCCCTCCCAGGGCCAATAATTTGCTAGGACAGCTCATAGAAGTCAGGAAAACAATTTATTTACTAGATTAGCTATTGATTACAAAGGGATATAACTCAGGGACAGCCAGATGGGAGAGACACATGGGGCAGAGCATGGGGAAAGGGTCATGGAGCTCCTTTGTCCTCTCAGGACACACCACTCTCCCAGTATCCCCCATGTGTTCCCCAACCCACAAGCTCTCAGAAGCCCCTTCCACAAGGGTCTTATGGAGGCTTCATTTCCAAGACATCATTGATTTGACTCATTGGCCATTGGTGATTAACTCAACCTTCAGCAACTTTCCCCTCTCCCCAGAGGTTTGGGGAGAGGGGACCAGATGTGAAAGTTCCAGCCCCCTAATCACAGGGCAACCAACCAGCCTCCTAAGTCCTTTCCAAAAGTCACCTCATTAACATAAACTCAGGTGTGGTTGAAAGGGGCTTGCTATGAATAACGGAAGATGCTCATTTCACATTTATCGCTCTATCACTTGGGAAATTCCAAGGGTTTGGGGGAACTCAGTGCCACAACAGGACAAAGACCAAATCTATATTTATCATAAACCACAATATCATAGTTCGCTTCGTTGCTGTTGTTCCCAGAGTTCTAGTTTACCAGCACATCCTGGGCGAGATGACCAGCTTGATAGTGACCACAGTGGGAGGGTCATATTAGTTCCAAGAATTCCATTCCCTGGGAATAGCACGAGTGGAGGGGAAGCTCTTTGTCAGAACAACTCAATTCTGTGGTGCTTTAAATTTGAGAGGGTACATTTTCCTTTGCTTCAGACAGGCGTTCTTTAAATTTTCTCCTATTCCAACACACCTGTCACAAGTAAGACACCTTCCTGTGGGTGTCCTGGCCTCAGTTGGATTTCTAATTACCCTGCCTGTACCCATCCCTCTCCATCCACTGAAGAAAGCACATGGGTGCCATGAGTGGGGTGGTACTTTCATAGGCATAATCTTAGGCTACTCTCTCTTTACTAGGTAAACAATGTGCAAACATTACTACTTTGTTACTACCAAAATATTGGTTGTGACAAACCTCCCCAAGGAACCAAGACCTGGCTGTTACCCGTCACCATACGGAGCATGACATATTTGCCTCCTGACTTGTCTCCAATCCAGTTTCCTCATTTTTCCAAGCTACCCAAAAACCACTCATAACACTCTCTGAATTGACTTGGAAAAGGAGAAAAAAATCATCTCAAGAGTTGGCATTTGTGATTTCACACTCAGGCTTTTCCGTACGAAATCAGTCATTTCCCCGGCTGTCCGTCCAATAAACAAACACTGGGCACCCGTCGTGTCCCCATCCCCCAACTGTTGCCAGGGGCGACCATCAGAAAAGCCCATCTGATCCCCTGTCTTCTCTGCTTAAACCCTTCAATAACTCTGCATAGCCTACAGAATTCATTTAAACTTGAACCTGACATATAGGGCTCTCTCTCACAGTCTGTCGCCCTCACACCGTCTCCAACAGCCCCTTTATAGTTTCTGGAATGAAGCACGTGCTCTCTCAACTCTGGTTCTTAGAAAATAATGAAGGAACACACTCCCATTATTAAAATTTTCAACAATAAAAAACATGTGGAGTGGAAAAATTAAAGTACCTCTGACCACCAATTTCAACCCCCTTCCCAAGGGAACCACATCACAATTTAGGTTCTGTCTTTAGAAACTTTAAAAAAAAATACGCTTATGGACACACACACTACATGTGTTTTGATGTC
Organism: Enhydra lutris kenyoni; assembly: GCF_002288905.1. Taxonomy (NCBI): domain Eukaryota; kingdom Metazoa; phylum Chordata; class Mammalia; order Carnivora; family Mustelidae; genus Enhydra; species Enhydra lutris. The sequence continues at coordinate 20,501,120 of NW_019154110.1, forward strand.
AAAAAATAATTAATGGGATGGGACTACATGTATCACACACAAAAAAACTTCATTCTCACTTTATATCTTAGAGATCTTCTCTTTTCTGTACATCTGTAGATCTATTGTATTCTTCCCAAGAACTAAATTGATTTTTCATATTATGAATATATTAAATTATTTAATCAATTTCCACATGATTGGTGTTGGGATTGTTAATTGCTTTTCACAGTTGTGAGCAATTCTGCAAGGAATGTCCTCATACATATTTGTGTGTATGTATAAATGTATCTCAAGAACAAAAATTTTGAATTGGCATTTCTGGGCTAAAGTGTAAGTTCGTTAAAATTATAATAGGGACTACCAAAATGCCTTCCATAAAGACAGCCAGTTTATACTTCCAGCGACGGTATATGACTGCTCTTATGTCCTCACAACCCGTCCGATCCTGGACTGGATCACTTTCTAATGTTTGCTGAACGTATAGGTCTTCAAATAGATATCATTCAAATTCCTATTTCCCTGGTTATTAAGAGAGGGTATGCAATTTTTCAGATACCTATTGGCAGTCTTTATTTTGTTTTCTGTGACATACCTGTTTGCGCACTTTGTTTTTCTATTGGGTTGTCTTACTGATTTGTAGGAGTTCTTTATATGTTAGAAAGAATAATCCTGTGTCTATTAGGTATGTTCATTCATCACCCCTTTTACTTCTTAAGCAGAAAGCTTGACTTGGGAAATGACAGATGCTGGCAAAGATGCGGAGAAAGGGGAACCCTCCTACACTGTTGGTGGGAATGCAAGCTGGTGCAACCACTCTGGAAAACAGCATGGAGGTTCCTCAAAAAGTTGAAAAATAGAAAGTTGAAAATAGAGCTACCTTACAACCCAGCAATTGCACTACTGGGTATTTACCCAGTATTTACCCAAATGTTTATAGCAGCAATGTCCACAATAGCCAAACTATGGAAAGAACCTAGATGTCCATCAACAGATGAATGGATAAAGAAGATGTGGTATATATATACAATGGAATACTATGCAACCATCAAAAGAAATGAAATCTTGACATTTGTGATGATGTGGATGGAACTAGAGGGTATTATGCTTAGCGAAATAAGTCAATCGGAGAAAGACAACTATCATATGATCTCCCTGATATGAAGAAGTAGAGATGCAACATGGGGGTTTGGGGGGTAGGAAAAGAATAAATGAAACAAGATGGGATCAGGAGGGAGACAAACCATAAGAGACTCTTAATGTCACAAAACAAACTGAGGGTGGCCGGGGAGAGGGGGATAGGGAGAGGGTGGTGGGGTTTGGACACTGGGGAGGGTATGTGATATGGTGAGTGCTGTGAAGTGTGTAAATCTGCCGATTCACAGACCTGTACCCCTGGGGCTAATAATACATTATATGTTTATAAAAAAAAATTTTAATTAAAAAAAAAAAAAAAGCTTGACTTGCAAAGCATCTCTAATTTATATAGGATTATTTCTTGTAATGTATAAAAAATCTCTACAAAGACTTCTATACCCATATTATTTATCCCATAATAGCTGCCACTGTTGGCCTCTTCCTGTGCCTGTGATAGACTCACCAAACAAGCATGACCTTCAATGCCCTTGAGCCTGAACATGGCCCTTGAATCTAAGTCAATGCTATGATCCAGGTAGCTATCTGAATAAACCAAAATTGGCCAATGACCCTAAACCTATTTGCCACATCAGCTGTGAAATGCACATGATATATGGTAAGCCTGGCTCTATCCAAGGGAACATCACCCCTCAGTCCTTGATCTCTATGTAAATGTTCCAGAACTCCTCCTAGGTGCAGATACAAAGAGGACAATCCCAGTCTTGCCATCTGTCTGATGGGTGTGAAACAGAACAAAGTACAAGACTCCTTGCTCAATCATCACTCTGGGTTTTTTTTTTTAAACATTTTATTTATTTATTTGAGAGAAGAGAGAGACAGTGAGAGAGAGCATGAGCGAGGAGAAGGTCAGAGGGAGAAGCAGACTCCCCGTGGAGCTGGGAGCCTGATGCGGGACTCGATCCCGGAACTCCAGGATCATGACCCGAACTGAAGGCAGTCGCTTAACCAACTGAGCCACCCAGGCGCCCTGGTTTTTTTTTTTTTAATTTTTTAATTTTTCAATTTCTTTTCAGTGTACCAGAATTCATTGTTTATGTACCACACCCAGTGTTCCATGCAATACGTGCCCTCCATAATACCCACCAACAGGCTCACCTAATCTCCCATCTCCACCCCTCCAAAGCCCTCAGGTTGTTTTTCAGAGTCCATAGTCTCTCATGGTTCATCTCCCCTTCCAGTTTCCCCCAACTCCCTTCTCCTCTCCATCTCCCCATGTCTTCCATGTTATTTCTTATGCTCCACAAATAAGTGAAACCATATGATAATTGACTCTCTCAGCTTGACTTATTTCACTCAGCATAATCTCTTCCAGTCCCATCCATGTTGATAGAAAAGTTGGGTATTCATCCTTTCTGATGGAGGCATAATACTCCGTAGTGTATATGGACCACATCCTCCTTATCCATTCATCTGTTGAAGGGCATCTTGGTTCAAGATTTATTTATTTATTTTGGATAGAGAAAGAGAGAGAGTTTGAGGGAAGGGGCAGAGGGAGAGGGACAAGGAGAGAGAATCTCAAGCAGACTCTCCACTGAGTACGGAGCCCAACGTGGGGCTCGATCCCAGGACCCTGAGATCATGACCTGGACCAAAATCAAGAGTCAGCTGCTCAACCAACTGAGCCACCCAGGTGCCCGTGCTCAACCCTCACTCTTGAAATGAGGGTTAAGAGGTCCCTCTTTCAGTGTGGCTACACAGGTATCATGTTCCTGCTCTAATATTTAGCTTGTCCCCAACATCCCTCAACGAAGTGGGTCAATTCATCTTCAGTTGTCAAACAAAAGCAATAGCCTCTCTCTCCTTTTCAAATAGAAATAGGATTTCTCAAATGGAATCTCCTTGATACAAATAATAATGCCATTTGTGTGTAACTGGTTGTTCTAATTCTCCTCCAACTGTCCTATAGGTCATCTCCCCTGGGTGCCAGAAATCATCTGCCTCAGGAAAAACAAGAATTCTCTATGGGGCCTCCATTTCTCATTTGAGTTACAGAACTCTTCCCTGGCTTAATAACTCCAAAGGGCCCTTGGTGTGCTCTGTTCTAGCTTTTTTCATTCAATGAGCACTGTTCCATCAGGTCTCTTCATGGCCCATTGGCTAGCGTGGCTGGCTCAGGCATCAGAAGGCTGAGTCTTTCTTGGCCTTGAGCAATGTCTCCAACACATAAGGAATTAGGGGTTGAAGGAGGAGTGGCCCACGTCAGACCTTGCACACAAGAAACACACTTGTGAGGCTGACACTGGTTTCTTTTGCTTCCTGGAGAAAAGAGAAAGTAACAACACTCCTCAGAGTGCATGACAACTGTGTCTTTTATGTGACATAGCCATCCAGGAAGCTCTCCTGGTCCCAAGAGCATTGCTCGAAATGGCAGCTCTTACCTCCTTAGTCTGTAACTGTGCTTCTACGTATCGGTGAGATTCCTAAGGGTAAAGATGGGTCCATATTCTCACTTCTTAGCCTAAGCATTCATCCCTGTGACTGAAACTCTACAGGCATTCAATAAATTCACTAATGCATGAATGAATTACACCCTGGGTACATAACTACTCTGTGTCAGGCCCTGGGCTAAGAACTTTACATTCTTCATGCAACCAAATCCTCACAACAACATGATTAAGTTGAAGTTATTACGTATATTTTACTGCTGATGAAACTCCAGGTAAGTGAAGTTAAATGAACTCTCTAACATCATATGGGGTGGAAACGGCAGATCCAGAAACAATGTCAAGGTCATCCAGAATCCAAAGCCACTACTCTGACCCATTACCCTCTACTGCTTCCTGAACTCAGGTCCACAGTTAAGCAGGGTAATGTAATGTAATTGTCTTTATTGAGGAAAAGAAAAGGCACGACTCTACCTTCAGAATATAAAATATACTGTAAGTGGGATGTTTTCAGCTATTACAAATGATGCCACAATATTCACTGATAAGAAAAGTATTTATAAAATATTATTAAGTGAAAACCAACATTTTAAAGACAATAGGCCTCATATGTGTATCAGTATGACAGAAAAATCTAGAAGACACTATATGCTGAGGTATTATAATAATTGCCACAGGTCTTGTGAATTTTCTTCTCCGTTTATCTGTATTTTCTGATGTCACTGGGTATGAACCCCCTGCCGGGTCAGGGTACAGATAAGCTCTATTTGTGCTCTTTGATAAGTCAGTTAATCTCTCACACATTCCCACATTAGCAAAGTGCCCCTTTTCGCATTCCTGGGCTTGACACCCTTCCTAAATGGTCCAGGAATCTTCAGACTTAAAGTAGTTCTGTTACCTGCCGCTAGGTAAAGAGAGAGAAATTCCTGACAATTCTGATGTTCTCTTGCTGCTAAAATTGGAGCCTGCCCTTCTTGGCACTTCCCTGTTGATCCCCTCCTTGGCCCACATCCTTGCTCAGGGGCATCCTTTGAGGAAGGACAATCTCCTCCTTTAATAGTACCTCAGCTGAGGTAGTCCAGGCATGGGCACCCAGAGTTCTGGGTCTGTGTCTCACATTCACATTTTTCCTTCCAGGCTCTGTCACAATCCAGACTCCCATCTCTCCTGAGTGCTTCTTGGAAGCCTGGCTACTCTTTCCCATCAGTGCATCTCCCTGGGGACCATTGCAACATACCTGAAAATGTCCACTAACTTTGAACCTCAGAAGGAGGCATCTAGATTCCTTTCATACCTGTTGGAATGGCTATTTTTAGGAACATTACAAAGGTTGGCGAGGATGTGGAGAAAAGGAAACCCTTGTGCACTGTTGGTGGAAATGTAAATTGGTGCAGCCCCTCTGGAAGACAATATGAAGGTCCCTCAAAAAATTAAAAATGGAAGTACCATACTATCCAGCAAATCCCACTTCTGGGTATTTAACCAAAGGAATTGGGAGAAAAGTCTCAAAGAGCTATCTGCATTCCCATGTTCATTAGCAGCACTGATCACAATAGCCAAGATATAGAAACCACCTAAATTCCTGTCAACGGATGAGTGGATAAAGATTTCACATGGAATATTAGACACGAGAAAGAAGGAAAGCCTTCCATTTGAGACAACATGGATGGACCTTAAGGACATTATGCTAAGAGAGATAACTAAGAGAAACATAAATCCTGTGTATCACAAAAAAAGCTGAATTCATAAAAACAGAGAAAAGAATGGTGGTGGCCAGGAGTTTGGGGGTGGTAAATAGGAGAGATGTTTAAAGGCAAAAACTTGCAACTAGTAGATAAATAAATCCTGTAAATTAAATGCACAACACAATGATTATAGACAACAATACTGTAGTACAAACATCAAACCTGCTAAGAGACTAGATCTTAATTATTCCCACCACAAAAAAGAAGTGATAATTATGTGATGTGAGAGGGGTGATAAATTAAGTCCACAATGGCAATAATGTTGCAATATACAAATGTGTCAATCAACATGTTGTATACCTGAAACTTACACAGGGCTCTATGCCAAATATATTTCAATTTTTCAAAAAGGAATTATCTGGGGCCTTGATCCCTTTCTTCCCAATGGTTCCTTTACCCCTGGGCAAGTGGATCCACATTTTCTAAACAACCAACCAAGCATATCAAACTGTATCCTCAGGAAGCAGCCTCTTCAGGTGACAAAGGTCATCTTATACCCTTTCCCAAGGATGAAAAGTAGCCACTAATCAATCTTGCATTGTATAATCTTCAAAGTCACCTGAGTAACTCTTCCTTAAAAAAAGATCTGCTCCAAGTCTGCTTGGTGGTCCACCAAAACAAGGAAGCTGCAATTTGTAAATAGCAATTTCTTAAAGATCTGTCACCCTATTCCAGCAATTTCTACAAACGGCATGCATTGCTTCTTTAATAAGAAAAAGGTTTGCTTTTTTATTAAGATACAATCTGTATTGTAGGGGTTCCTCATAGTTAACTTGTGGAAAGCATCACAACCAAAAAAGGACAACCCAACAACTAAAAGTAATAAAAAAATCATTTACCTGTATTTCTCAAAAAGCATGAATGGGATCCAAAGATAGACCAGATTGACTAAAAAAAAAAAACAACTTTCTTTCCACTCCTAGCCACTCCTGGCCTAGCACTGGTTTTCTCTCACTCTCTCCCTTCTCTCCCTAACCCCAAAATCTGCTTTCCTGACTCTCCAATCAGGAAAAAAAAAAATCAAGAATGGATCCCTTTTATACAGGATTTATTTTGGTGTTCTGGGAAAGACTGAAAACACTGCTACTATAGAAATACTATTTGGGGGGCATTCCTGTCCAACTCAGGAAAGCCACCACACAATGCCATGCTTAGACTGAAGTTCAGAGCTGCCCTTGCGGCGAGCAGGTGGAGAGTGGGGTTGTCCGATGGAAATGCACGGGAAGTATAATCCTATATTGTTCTCATCCTGCGAGTACAACACAATGGGGGAATCGACTTTTAGCTCAGAACTCCATCCCCAAGCGTCTCTTCCCGTTCAAGGCGATGAAAACCTTCTCCCTTTTGCACAGTGTGGGGACCAACCTGAGCATTCTGGTGAGAGAGTTAGAAAAATATGAAGATTTCCCACTGATACTGACACAGCCAGCATTTTGCGCTTTTTGGATTGTATTACAGGAAAGGTTTGCTTTCCATGAAAATCCGTGAAAAATGACTAAGTCCTTAAAGACTTCCCTTTGAGCAGGTGGGATTCGTTATTAGAGTCTATTGTAAGAAGCCAACTTAGGAAACACAGATAATCATTAAAACCTAAGGAAGAAGAATTATCCTAGGCCAACACTGAGGGTTCCCACCAGCGCTCTCCTGAGGAGGAGCTATAGATTGGTTTCAACATTTATGTGTCTTTCTGATTCATTTCTGACAAGTGTGCATGGTAAATAATTTTTATTCCAGAAAGAGGCTCCCATTTTTCACAAATCCATCCCATGCATTACTTTAGAGCAACTGGTACACACTTACCTGTCTTGCTAACTGGCATCTATTCTGAATGGTCAGGGCTGATGACAGACCCATTGTTAATTTTTTTTAACTGTAGCCCTGATAAGGCACAGTTAAGATTCTGGTGTCTATAATGAGAAAAACGAAAGGAAACAAGATGACTTACAGAATTCCTTCTTAGTGAGATGTATCATAATATGATTGCACTACCCATTATATACACTCATCTGTTTTGTTGTTGGAAAAAATGTCAAAGGGCGAGCTAGAAATGCTGTGTCACAGGTATGGCTTGGGGCATTTCTCTGCTTCTCACCTGGGGCCATTATATATATCTGTATATGGCAGAAACTGCTATCTGCCTTCCTAATATCCATTCTTCTTTTTTATCCTACATATTATAGAGAGAAGTAATGTGTCAAGCTAAAACACTGCATTTCCTGGAAGATGAGGGTGGCTAATGGCACATAAATGGAAGTCATTTGGTGAAGTTTCCAGGAAACTTATTTAAGACACTTCCTTTTTGCCTTTGCCCCTTCCTCTGAGCTGAGGCTTGGAATGTGATGTGATGGCTGGAACTACAGTGGCCTTACTGATACCATGAAGCAACCTAAAGGATGAAAGCCATATACTGAGAGTAGGGGGACAGAAAGACAGCAGGATCTTGAGTCCTGGTTCACATCGTGAAGCTACCATGTTAGCTCTAGAAAACTGGTTGAAAGAAAAATAAACATCTATATCATAATCCCAAAATCTGGATTTTCTGTTACATGAAGGCTTCATTATAGTACATACTCTACATTATCCTTGAGATATGAGAAGACAACAATTCCCTTAAGTTAGAAATCTTTGCACCAGCTAGCAACTGATAATCAGAGGTGTAAAATAAAATGTTATGGAATATTAAATTTAATAATAAGAAGAACACTGGGGACATCTTGTTGTCTCTGTTGGTTGAGCATCAGATTCTTTGTTTCAGGTCAGGCCATGATCTCAGGGTCGTGAGATTGCACCCTGCCTCCAGCTTTGTGCTCAGTGGGGAGTCTGCTGGAGATGCTCTCTCTCCTTCTCCCTTTGCCCCTCCCTCTCTGGCCCACTCACTCTCTCTCAAATAAATAAATTTTTTAAAAAAGAGGGGCACCTGGGTGGCTCAGTGGGTTAGGCCGCTGCTTCAGCTCAGGTCATGATCTCAGAGTCCTGGGATCGAGCCCCGCATCGGGCTCTCTGCTCAGCAGGGAGCCTGCTTCCTCCTCTCTCTCTGCCTGCCTCTCTGCCTGCTTGTGATCTCTCTGTCAAATAAATAAATAAAATCTTTAAAAAAAAATAAAAATAAAAAATAAAAAAATAAAAAAGAAAGAAAATTAACAGCAATAATAATGACCCCATTTTGCAGTTAAGAACCTTGAAATCCAAAGACGTGAAGTGACAAACAAAATATCCAGAGTCAGAACTAAATCTTCAATCTCCTGACTCCAGTTACCTCCAACCACAAGGAGGCCAGCATCCTCCAGCAGGCCCTAATGAGGGTCCCTTTCTGTCACTGCCAAAACATAGTACATGGTATCTCCTTGCACCAAACGCCCTTTCCCCTGCCTGCCTCTCCCTCACAAGGTGACCTCTGAGAGTATCCCAGGGTAAAATGCTTAACCTATGTCTGAAAAGGCACTTTCCAGCAAACAACAAATACACAAATATACAAGGAGAGGAAGCAACTAGAAGGTGAAATGTGACTAAAACAGAAGTCAGCAAACCAAGTTTCCTGACCCCAATCTGGCCCACTGCCTGTTCCTGTAAATAAAGTTTTACTGGAACACAGCCCTGCCTCTTCCTTCATGTGCCACCTTTGGTTGCTTCTGAACAACAACAGAGTTGAGTAGCTACAGCAGAGACCAAATGACTTGAGAAGCTGAACATTCTACTATCTAGTCTTTACACAAAAAGTTTACTGACCCCAGATATACGAGAATAAGCATACTTCCCCTCTTGGTGACACTCAACAACAGTGACCACCTGCCCATCCAAAAACCTCCACAAGCCTCAGGGGTGGCCCACCGAAGGCCACAGGTCCATGTGGTCACTCCCTCCAGCTCCAGCAGGTACAAGATAGGGGGTATGCCCCCACCCAGATCCTCTCTCAAATGCTAACACTCAGACAATGGCCATGCATTTAATATTCGTACTTTTCTCCTTTTTTTTTCTTTTTAATAAGAGAAAAACACAAGCCACTAAGATACAAGTAAAGGTCAATGAGACCGTTAAGAGAGAGTGACAGGGCAAGTTCTGAGAGAGAGATGCTGTTAGAGCTTCTGTGGGATTCCAACCAATCACACCACAGGGCTAAGGAACAACGGCACGTCTGAAGAGTCAGAAAAGGTCAGGGAACACTGGGTGGATGATATTAAAAGGAAATAAGGAAAATTGGAAAAGGCAAAGTATTTGTAAGTGGGGGCAGGAGAGACAGATGGACTGTCATGGAGGGTAAATTGCTCTGAGAGAGGATGAGAAATGTGCCAAAAACAGAGAGAAAATCAAATCCTCGGCCCACCACATGTGGTGGGGAGAGGAATAATAAAGACAAGTCTGCAAGCAAAATGATGTACAAATGGTATTTTTTCCAGAAATAGACTAATAAAATGCAGATGAAACCCATCAAATTGAAAAATGCTTTTCATCACTTGAAACACAGCACACGGTGCCGAGGAGCTTACAGCCGAAGGAGCCAGATAGGAAGGCATTCACATTCTGGTGCCATCGCTTACTACAGCACTCCTATCAAAATTAATTTTGTAAAAAAAAAAAAATCTGTAAGTGATCTTGCTTACCTAGCTTGGCTCACTACAGATACCAGAATCTTGACTGACCTGGTATTTGTATCAGGGGGACCATTGAAACAACCCAATGCTGTAGGCCCTGGCCAATCAGAACAGAGACCTGCTGGTAAGCCCCACAGGTGTGCAGCAGCGGGGCACTAACCTTAGTACACTTGGCAGTGTCTAGGGTGGATTCGTGGGGAACTATTGGAGCCTCACTCTGAAATGAGGATGACTGACTCTACACGTGTCCTAAGGGACCTGGAAGAAGACACGAAGTTGACACCAGTCCACATGTCCTTCTCAGGAAGGGCTGGTGATAACTCTCATTGTTGGCTTGGGCTAGATCCTCTTTTCTTCGGGTTTTGGAGGCCTTCCCCCATCATTTCCCAAGATGGCTTCTTACGGCACACCCTTTCACTAATCCCACCTGCTCCAAGAGACGTCTTGAAGGATTTCATCATTTTTAATAGACTTTTAGGAAAGGCACACCTTTCTTCTAATGTCATCCAATAAGTGTGGAATGCTGGCTGGTGGATTCCTATCCATGAGAAATCTTCCTCTTTCTCTGACTCTTTTTCCACAGTGCCCACACAGAGATGAAAGGAAAGGGTTTCATCTCCTTGAATGGGAAGAGACATTTGCTGATTGAGAAGTGAGCTGAAAATGGATAGAAGGTATACCACTTAATCCTTCCAAGTCTCAGTTTCCACATGGAAGAATGATTGTAGCAGAACGAAGAAATTATTTTAGCAGCTAGTACATGTCTGGACAAGATGAGAACATGAGATATATGTTTGAGGTTGAAATTTCTGACTGAAAAACATTCTTCTACCCACCCACCAGAGAATGCCTGTATCTCTCACCTTATCAGTGAGGGGGAAACAAATCCAATGAAACAAGAATTTGGGTTTAGATTAATGTAGCAAAGAGGAAAAACCCATAGGAGAGCCATGTCCAGAGGCATCAATCTTCTAGTGGTAACTGGCCACGTACACTTCAGCTGGCCATGCTCTTCCTCTGGGCCACAGTTTTCCAATCTGTCAAATGGAAAGCTCAAACCTAGAACAATGATTTTTCTGAGGCTCCAGTGAGATGCTTCAGGGGCCATAGAGGATAAAGCTAGATATTGGGGATCCCATCCTCTCCCCATTGGCAACCCATCTCTACCTGAACAATTTGCCATAATCTGCTTTATAATATCCAGTCACTTAACATTTTTTTTAAAAGAAGGCATACATTATTTAAGGAGCTAAAAAGTGGTAAAAAAAATTAATATCCTATGATTCTATACTAAGAGAATTTTTTAATCATTTAAAAAATTGTCAAATGAAAATGCAATACTTGCAACTAAAATCAAAAGGCAGCAGGGAAAATATGGAAGATTATTGTATGGTACTTACTAGTAAATAACTAAATACTCAAACGTGGTATTTAGTGGCAAGTCATGAAAGTAAAAGGATTTTTTTCTCTCCACTTCGAAAGGGAAGTGGATAACTGAGATAATCATTGAATTGATATTATTTATAATAAATTGCCTGTGTACCATATCCTTTTGGAAATGTTTATTCTGAACTCCATGTTACCTAATTTCCTGTCTTTAATTTATTTATTTGAGAGAGAAAGTGCAGTTGTGTTTTTGCCTGGAAGCTTTAGGGAAGAATCTGTTCTTTTGTCTTCCTGGCTTTTGGAGGCTACCCATCGGCTCACCGCCTCTTCCACCTTCATCACCAACAATGGTCCTTGGAATCTCTCTCACACACCTTTCGCTGCCCTAACTCTCCTGCTTTCCTCTCCCTCATACACGGACACTTGTGACTACATCGTGCTCACCCAGATCATCCAGAATCATCTTTCCATGCAAGAGCAGCTGGTAGGCAACCTTAATTCCATTTGCAAACTTAACCCTCCCCTCGCCATGCACCATGACACATTCACAGTTTTTGGAAATTAGCACTTCTCTGGGAGTGGAAAGGAGAACACTAGCCTGCCTACCACAGGTACTAACACAGGCACTCATGACAGGAGGCTGCTGGGAAATAATGGAGTCAGGGAGGGTCCTTACCAAGACATCTGTAAGCACTAGTGTCAGGGTAGAAGGATGAACTAAAAGAATCAGGAGACTGATGCAAAAGTTGGGCACTCTGTTCAAGCAAGTTGGCATCAGAGCTGGAAGTATTTATCTGAGGTGAGGATGGAGAGAAGGCCTCAGGTCAGCAGGAAGGAGAGGACGTGAATCAACAGAGGTCTGCACAGCAGATCAGGAGGAAGCAGGACTGGTGCTGGGAAACCTGACTTTCAAGAACCCCAACTATGATCACCCCAACTGCCTTTTACTGAGTGCTTATTACTTGCCAAATATAATAGCAAGCCCTTATAATTGCTCCGATCCAATCCTTATAACAACCCTATAAGATAAGTAGTGTTGACCCTTTTTAAAGAAGAGAAACTAAAGCTAAGATAAATGAAGTGACTTGGACAAGGACACTCAGGTTTTCAGGCTGGGATTCTAAGCCAGGTTTGCCTGACTACAAGGCTGAAAGGCCTGCCAGTCACCCTGCTCCACACGGCCTTTACAATGGAATTGAGATGGTCTGCCAGACTGGGGTGGCAGGGAGGGCCTTCCAACAATTTTGCTACTCAGTAACTTTGATGAGGTTGTGGAATCAAAAATAAATCTAAAATAATTTTTAAATGTACCCTGCTTGGAAGCTCTTATCTGAAGCATTTCTGACCACACTTTCTAGCATCCAACTGTTGAAGAGCACTGTCCAAGGTACCGTAGGCCATGTGTTTGGACAAACTGACAGGCAGTTGGCAAGTGCTCATTACACTTGCCTTTCAAAAGCACTGGCTTGGAAGTGTTTGGGGTCCTGTCCAGTGCCATGAGGCCACAAACAAAGCCTTCCCCTCCAGGTCTTCACCCCTCCTCTCTGCTGACTTCTCGTTCACCCCCAAAGCTGTCCATCCTCCCCTCCAGGTTTCTGAACATGAGGCCAAGTATTCAGTTCACTTTGGCTTTGAGGGGAAAGAGAGCCAATAATTTAATTCTGTTTTCCAGAGTTTGCTGCATGAATTCAAATTGGCATCGATTTCCCTCAGCAGAAAATCCACCCACAGAAAGCTTTGACGTTTGAGGCCAAAGCCGCCTTCCTTCTAATCTCAAGTGCCACAGAAAAGTACCTTTCAAGACTGAGTGGTGGGGCCTCCACCTGCAAATCCCCATTCAGTCTCTGATGTGATCTGTCCTTGACATATCACCTTTGATACCCAGGCATGGGGTTAGCATGGTAAGAATCCTTGGCCCACCAAGGAGACAAGGTGTTACCCCAAAGGGCACTCCCCGTATACTTGGCCAGTGACACTAGTCAAGTCATAGGAATTACAGACAATGTGTGAAGAGAGAAAGCTTTCCAAAATGAAGCCAGATCATGTCACTCCCCTTCAATTCTTCAGTGATCCTCAGACTCATTGATGGATCCTCAGACTCATTCCAAACTACTTAGCAAAACACAAAGGCTCTTCATATTCTGGTCTCTCTTGATCTTTGCAGCCTCTTTTCCAGGCCTTTCTCCAACCTACAGACAGATGCCATACTCTGGTCTCACCCAACTGCATAGTTTTGGAGGGCGCCATGTTGGAAGGGATTCACACAGGCTATTTCTTCTGCCTGGAAAGCCCATTCTTCACCTCAACTTCCATCCTGTTGACTGAGCTAAGTCTTGTGAAGCCTTTACGACCCCAGTCACATGTGACCTCAACCATTCTGCCATTTGTTTGCCTTCTGCTGCCATAACAGTTGTGTCAGATACACATCTTCACACAAGTATGTGTAACCCAGAATAGAGAAGTCACCGCTTCTTGCCACAGCTGTTTCAGCTTCCTTTGGCCATCCCTAACCCAACACCCTCTCCCTCTATGAGCTTCATGCATAGGAACAGATACCTCTACAGAGGCAAGCCTCAGAGTATCTGACTAAGGGACTGAATGGACCAGAGTTCGAATCCCACTACTGCCCCTTACTGTTTATTTTATCTTGTGTAAATTATTGTTCTGATCCCCATTTTTTCTCTTCTGCAAAATAAGGGCATTAATATCTACCTTATGGAAATTTTATAGAAATTAATTGGAATATGGGCACCTGGGTAGCTCAGTAAGTTAAGCATCCAACTTGATTTTGACTCAGGTCATGATCTCATGGGTGGTGAAATCAAGCCCTGCATCAGGCTCCCCCTCAGCAGGGAGTCTGCTAGAGATTCTCTCTCTCATCTCCTGCCCCTTCCCCCTTGCATGTGCACGTGCTCTCTCTCCCTTAAAATAAATAAATAAATCTTTTTTAAAAGAAGTTAATTGAAATAACTTATATAAAGTAACTAACAGTGCCTGGCACATAGTAGGTACTCAACAAATGGTATTATATGCTCTATATGTAACAACTCAAAAGTTCCCATTTTACTAAAAAAAGGAAATTTCTATATGTCATGTTCCAAACTTGGTCTCCTTGAAGTGCAGCTAAAAGTGGTGAAGACATTTACCCAGGAAGAAATGGGTGGGTGAATACAGAGTGGTCCCTGGATGAAGGGTCATTAAATGTCTCTACTTTGTGAAGAGCAGTTCAAAATGTCACAGTTATAAAAGTGCCCGGAGATCATCCAATCCACCCACCCAGTATCGTCCCCTTCAAAAAGGAATCAAAGACCCAGGGGCACCGCTGAGAGACCTTACCAGGTCTGGATGGAAGCTTCAAAGGGCAACAGTAGAAAGTAATTAAGGGAAGTCAGCTGCCTCAACTTGGTATGGCAGCAGGTGGGGTGTAAATAATACATAAAATAAATAAAGAAGATTAATACTTCTCTTCTTCAACAGCAGGAGGCGCTGCCTGACGCTGATAAACCAGAAGCCAAGAGAAAAAGACCTGGAAGATGAGCTGCAGGTATCAGCCCACCTTCAATCATAAAGGACAGGCAATGTTCTGATGGGAAGGACAGATCATAGTGAAACAGTCTTCGAAGAAAGAGGACGAGTGACAAAATGTGTCTTATGTATAAGCAAAAAACTGGGAATTAAAGTGTCCTCTTTCTTGATGAAGAATAGCTTTTATAGAAAAGCATGGGTGAAATTTTAAAAAAATAAAAAATAAAAAAATTTTTAAAAAAAGCATGGGTGAATGTGAAGAAGGTCAGTTTACTATAAGTTACTGCAAGCAGAAAGACCCCCTGCAAAGTGCTCACATTATTTCTAAGAGGATCCATATTTCCACGGAAGCTAGTATTTCGACACTTAGGTGATATTACTGATGAAACATTCATTTATTTAGCAAATATTTATTGAGCACCTATTAATATTGATCACCACTTGTCTAGACACTAGGAATAGACTAGTAATTATCATCAAAGCAAGATTCCAACAAAGAAGAAAGATAGAGTAAACAAATAAATAAATAGTAATTTGGGGGAAAGTGACCAGTACTACATGGAAAATAGAGCAGGATGACGAGGAGATAAAGAAAGACCTCTCCGCCAAGGGGACAGTGGCCCTGAATGACAATGGGTTGAACAAGTGAAAATCTGAAGACAGTGTTCTAAGTAGAGGGAAATACAAGTTCAAGGGTCCTAAGGAATGGGTCAGGATGCTGTTCAAAGAACAGAAGGCAACAAAGTGGGGCTGGAGGAGAAAGAACAGAAGGGAACGTAAAAGGAGAAGAGGTCAGAAAAGTAGAAAGAGGACAGATAGTGTCCAGACCAGGAGGCCAAAACAGGGAGTTTGAATTTTATCCCACATGCCAGGGGAAGTCATTTGAGAATTTAAGCATGGAAGTGAAATAATCTGATTTGTGTTTTCAACATCAGTTTTAAAATCTTCAGTAGAATGGCAGTCAATCTTTAAGACAGGTAATCTTAGAGAAGGAGCTGGATGCCAGGAAGCAGCAGAGCTTTTTCCTGAGTGAGGCTAAAACATCAGTTTAGAGAAAATGTGCATGTAACTCAAATAAACCCCAGGCCCACATGGCCCCATGTCAGTGTGATTCATTCATTCATTTGTTTGCTCGTTCAACAAATATTTATTGCAAACTCTGTTCTAAGTAATGGGCATATAGAAGTAAATTAAGAAGGAGGAGGAAGAGAAGAAGAAAGAAAAGAAAAGAAATGAAGTATCTTCTGATGGATCTTACATTTTAAGAGCAAGACACGCAATAAACAAACATAAATATTTAAACTTAGCCAAGAAGAACGATGACAAAATATAAATGAAGTGAGGGACTAAAGAAGAGCTGGAAATGATATTCGGGATTTCCCAGTTTTCAGAGGGAAAGTCCCACTGAGGGATCGAGATTTGAACATAGAATTACATGAAGTCATGCAGATATCCAGGGAAGAACATTCCAAGGACGGGAGTAACAACACAGAAGCTCCATGTCTAACAAGCAACAAAGAGGCCAGAGAGGCGGAAACACAGTGCAGTAGAGAAGGGTAGTTAAAGATGTGGTCAGAGAGCAGCTCCATGTATAGAAAAGACCATTTTTCTCACCATTGCTCTGCAGGGTTAACTTTGTCATAAACCAAGTGTCCACAAATGGCATGGGTCCCCTTGGGCTCCCTCTATTCTCTTTTCTTGGTCTATTTATCTCACCTTATATCAATTCTACTGTATGAGTCGAGATACAATCAGGAGACAGAAATCACACCTTAGGGGCAACTGGGTGGCTCAGTGGGTTAAAGCCTCTGCCTTCAGCTCGGGTCATGATCCCAGGGTTCTGGGATAGAGCCCCACATCGGCTCTCTGCTCAACAGGGAGCCTGCTTCCCCCCTCTCTCTCTGCCTGCCTCTCTGCCTACTTGTGATCTCTGTTTGTCGAATAAATAAAATTCTTTTTAAAAAATAATTAAATGTAAACCAATCTGCAATTTTTACATAAAACTAAAGGTAGTGTTGGACAGTTACCAATACCCTAGTGTTTATCTTCCTTATTTTAATTCCTTCCTCTTCTTCTCTGACCACAATGGTATGAAACTGGAAATCAACAATAGGAGTAAAACTAAAACATGCATAAATACATGGAAATTGAGCAACACTCACCTTAACCACCAATGGATCAAAGACAAAAATATGGAAGTACCTTAAGGCAAATGAAAATGGGAACTTGACATATTAAAACTATGAGATGCTGCAAAAGCAGTTGTAACAGGCAAGTTGATGAAATAAGAAAAATCTCAAACAGAGAACCTAACTCTATGTTGCAAGGGACTAGAAAAAGAAAACACTGAGCTCAAAGTTAATGCAAGAAAGGAAATAATAAAAATTAGAGCACTAATAAATGAAAAAGAGAACAAAAAAACAATAGAAAATATCAATAAAATTAAAGTTTTTTTTAAGATAAACAGAAGTGACAAATATTTAGCTAGACTAACCAAGAAAAAAAAGTGGCCCCAAATCAACAAAATCTTTTTTTTAAATAAAGATTTTATTTATTTATTTGACAGAGAGATCACAAGTAGGCAGAGAGGCAGGCAGAGAGAGAAGGGGAAGCTGACTCCCCGCTGAGCAGAGAGCCGGATGTGGAGCTGGATCCCAGGACCCTGAGATCATGACCTGAGCCGAAGGCAGAGGCTTAACCCACTGAGCCATCCAGGTGCCCCCAAATCAACAAAATCTTAAATGAAAGAGGTGACAATTCAAGTGATACCATAGAAATATGAAGGGTCATAAAGAAGCTACTATAAACAACTATATACAAACTGCACAACTTAGAATAAAGATGGGAAAACTCTTAGAAACACGGAACCTACAAAGACTGTCAGGAAGAAATAGAAAATCTGCACAAATCAATTACAAGAAGACTGAAATCAGTAATCAAAAATCTCTAAACACAGAAAAGCCCAGGACAAGATGGTTTCACTGGTGAATTTTACCAAACACTTCAAGAATTAATAAAAAATAATAAAGATCCAATGTTTACTCCACAGCACTACTTCTTAACACTTCTAAAAGTCCCCTTTCTCCTGATCATCCTGATTTCCAGTTCTCTCACAAGCCACAGCTACTCTAGAACCTTCCTCCTTTCCGCCCGCTCATTTATCAAGAATCAACCTCAGGGGTTCTCAACTGGCAGGTCTATTGAATCACCAAGGCAGTTTTATGAAAATGCCAGTGTCCAGACCAATTAAATCAGGGGCCCATGCCCTGACAGTTTTTAAATACCCCAAGAATTCTGGAAAAAAAAGTTCCCAAGAAGATTCTAACAAGCAGCTGGGGTGAGAAGTCCTGCCAACCTTAATACCACCTGTGTTCTTCCATTCCCTCCCTTCTCCCATTCTCCTGATGTAATCCTCTCTTCCAAATGAACCGTGGCTAAGATGGAAGGAAAATGGGCATTTGAAGATTGGGAAGGAGTCAAACAGAAAGCACAAAAGTTTTGCTGGCAGGAGTTTGCAGTGGAAAAGACTAACAAAAACTAATAGATGAAAAAAATTTTTTGCCTGTTCTACATATATAATTAAAGGAGGAAGAAACTGAGCTTGGGTGTGTGAAAAAGCAAAAAATTTCCCAGTCAACCACCATATTGTGGGGTTTTGTATCTATACTTATATTTTCTATGAGCTTTTATGTAACTTTATAGTCCCTGGATAGAAATCTGCTCCTTTAACCATAAGGCTGCCTGGGACGAAGTAGCCAGGAGGACAAGACCAAGCAAAAGAGCCATCTGGGAGTGTCCAAATGTACACATACTTGGCAAGAGGACTTGTACAACACAGAGTTCCCCATTATTTAAGCTGAGTAATATCAGATAGTGGACTTGTGGTTTGAGGTCTGGGAGCTCTGCAACGTTTAGAGGAGTTACATGATGTGCTTACATTGGTAATTGGATGGTTTCCAAAAGAGCTTAGCAAAACCAAACTTTTCACCAATAAATTACATTATTCTCACCTGAAAACAATGTTTTTCTAGCATTTTCTACCCTCAACAGAGAAGAATGAAGAAAACAGAGTGGGAAAGTCAGGAATACTAAAATTAATCCTTTACAGGGTTTTATAATACCCTTCCACAAAAGGAGGATAAATTTTGAGAAAAGTTAAGGAAAGGTATATAAAACAAATTCCAATATCAACATCTAATGATGAACACAGAAGAAAGAAAAAGGGAGGAAAAAATTGTGCCAAAGCAACCTTTTCTTTAAATTTCCCCAAAGTGGGCAGCTGGGAGGCTCAGTCCTTAAGCATCTGCCTTTGGCTAGGTCATGACCCCAGCATCCTGGGATTGAACTTCGCATCGGGTTCCCTGCTCAGCGGGAAGCCTGCTTTCCCTCTCCCACTCCCCCTGCTTGTGTTCCCTCTCTCGCTGGTATCTTTCTGTCAAATAAATAGATAAAATCTTAAAAAATAAAATAAAATAAACTTCCCCAAAGCAAACACATTTCAAGTTGGAATTACTACAACTGGTGGAAACCAATGCTTTCCTGCCCATTACTGATGGACGCCCCTTCTGTTCCTCTCACCAGCATTCTCAATTAAGATAAAATTCTTTCCTTGACTTCTCATGTGAGAGGCGAAGAGCAAAAAGACAGCAGCAGTAGCCATGACTAATGCGCCTGCACTCTGAATTTTACAAAAAGACACTAAGTTTTTTTTATTTTAATTCCAGTATAGTTAACCCACAGTGTTATATTAGTTTCAGGTGTACTATATAGTGATTCAGCAACTCCACACATCACCCAGTGCTCATCACAAGTGCACTCCTTCATCCCCACCACCTATTTCACCTATCCCCCCCCCCACCTCCCCTCTGGTAGCCGTCAGTGTGTTCTCTATAGTTAATAGTCTCTTTCAGGATTGGTCTCCCTCTCTCTCTTTTTTCCCCTTCCTTTGCTCCTTTAGCGCAAATAGAAACCAAAACATGTCACAACGCCTTCTACCTGCTCATGGTTGCTAAGACAGTGCAGGTTTGAAAATCATAGGTGATGCTAACATCTCTGTGTGGATTGATTAAGAACATATGTATGTGCTGGAGGAGTGTCTGGGTGGCTCAGGTGGCTAGGTGTCCAGCTCTTGATTTCAGCTCAGGGTCATGGGATCAAGCCCCGAGTCAAGCTCTGAACTCAGCGAGGAGTCTGCTTGAGATTCTTCTTCTCTCTCCCTCTGCCTCTCCCCCTCCTCCTGTGCCATAAATAAATAAATAATAAGTAAATAAAATCTTAAAAAAAGAGGACACCTGGGTGGCTGAGTGGGTTAAGCTTCTGCCTTCAGCTCAGGTCGTGATCTCAGGGTCCTGGGATCAGGCTCCGCATCAGGCTCTGCTCAGCAGGGAGCCTGCTTCCTCCTCTCTCTCTCTCTCTGTCTCTCTCTCTGCCTGCCTCTCTGACTACTTGTGAACTCTCTCTGTCAAATAAATAAATAAAATCCTTTAAAAAAAAAAAAAAAGAATATGTGTGTATGTGGTTGACCATAGAACTCTATGGCATAGAAATCAGACAACCCCTCGCCTGGACAGTGAAAATTAACATCATCAGTGAGGGGCAGATGGACAGTGGGTGCCTCCAGATGTGATGCCTGAGAGAGACATGGGATCCCTATGCAGCAGACCAACCTGGGGGCACAGTCTAACTGAGAAGAAACCTCCGACGAAGCCCCGAGTGAGGAACTTTCTATCAAACACAGACATAGGATTATACCTTCCAAAATGTCACAAGTGACCAAGAATGGCTACAAAATGTTCCAGACTAAAGGAGACAAGATAAATGTGACAATGAAATGAAACACTTGAGCCTACGTATGGTCCTGAACTGGAGGAACAGAGGGGAGACACTATACAGGACATTATCGAGCCGACTGGCCAAACTGGAATGTGCGTGGATGATTAGAGGAAAAGGACTGTATTGATGTTCAATTCCTGAATGTGCCATATAAGCGGATTTTTCTATTTTGAGGAGTTAACACGTTTAGGGGAACAAAGGCATGATGTGCACAACCTCGTATTGAATGGCTCAGAAAAAATTATGTGTGTGTGTGTGTGCATGTGTGTGTTTAAGAAATAGGGAGACAAAAAGAGAATTGTCCAAATTATAAAACAAACTGGGGCAGGAAGGTACAGGGTGGTGCAGCTCAGGTCATGATCTCAGGGTCATGGGATTGAGCCCCATATCAGGCTCCATGCTCAGTAAGGAGTCTGCTTGGGATCCTGACTTCCTCTCCCTCTGCCTCTCCCACTCATTCTCTCTCTCATATTAAAATAAATAAATCTAAAAATTAAAAAAATGGGGGTAAGATGCTAACAATAGGCGATCTAGATAAAAGGGTATGTTGGTGCTCTTTGTATGATTCTATTTTCTTGGCAGTCTTTCTGTCAGTTGATTTCCAAATAAAATGGAAGGTTTTTTGCTTCTGGGTTTTTTCATGAGTGCTCATAGAGTCTTGTTACTTCATTTACCCAGAACTTCACAAGCAAGAGCCTAGAGATGTTCTTTTAAGATGAACCAAAGCAACAACAGCCCAGGAAATTCCAGCATTAGTGGAATTTATTAAACATTACAGAAAACAGCAGAAAACATGCTCTCTTCTGCCTCCTTTGTCAAGCAAATGTCTTTATTAACCCAAACACTCAGGTACACATACAGAACAAGATGTCACCCTGTCTTTAGAGATTTTTTTAATTGCCTCATTCCTCTATCCGTGCCTGGCAAGGGAGTCCAATGACCATCCCAAGTTCTCTGAAAATCCTGAATTTCCTCATTCCAGCATCACTTATAAGGTGCCCAATCATCCCAGTTTGTCTGGGGCTAGGGCATTTTCTGGGATGTGGACTCTCAGTGCTAACATTGAGAGAGTCCCCTGATGGTCACTCTCCATTATGGTGCCTCATTCTGGCTCCAGAGGTAAATCTGGTTTCACCCCCCTCGTCTACAGCAGCTCTTTTTTCTCTGCCCCTCACTGATGCAGATCTGGAACTTGGCCCCTTTTCTATGGTGATGCCCACTGTCTGCCCCAACATGACAATGACCCTCTCGAGTCATTCCGAGGAAGTCATAAATGTGTAAGAGGATCTGAAGCAGTGAGAAGCTTCTTCTCACCAAGCTGTTAAGCCCTCTCTGTCCCCAAAGACTTCTGCTTCTTGGTGTCCATACACCCCTCCCTCTCAGATTCCTTCTGACACACAAATCCTCTCATTTTATTAGGCCAAATGCTTACCTCTGTGACCTATACTTCCTCATGGTCTAGAACATCTTAAGTGTTTCACTAAGTGGGAGGCCAACTCCAGATTTTTCCTTGTAGAGCCCAAACCCAGGACAGTGGGTTTGAATGTCTGTGTTTACTTTGATTCCACTCTTGCCTTCTCTCCATACTAAAAAATACCCCGTATCCTGAGGAAATAAAATCCATTCTGTGCAGCTCGAACTTTATGTGTACTTTATCTTCTAATCCTTTCAAACTAGCAGTTCATGACTGGTGCGTGTGGTAATACTATAGTACTTTAAATATTCATGTGCCTAATTTCCCAAGCTCTCCTAATCTGTCACCTCATTTGGTCCCTGAATCATCACCCACAAGACCGCATGGGTGTATGACACACATTTAGCAGATTCAAAACTTGAAGCTTGGCTAATGGCTATGACTCACTAGAAGCAAGAGCACCCTGTCTTTGGACTCTAAGCCCAGAAAGTCTGCCATCATTCTGCAGCCTCATGTTAATTCTTTATAAACAAAAATGTCCAACTAACAACAAAGTGATTCCTCAGCCTGTAGTGTGTCAAAGTTTACCTATGAAGATGACAGAGCAGATCTGGGTAGATGAGAGGAAATTCCTTTTGACCTTGTTGGGAACCTCTGGACTTTCAGGAACAGAAACGGGCTACCCTACATGGGCCTTTACCTACAGAACACGGGCTTGTTAGGCCCTGGACAGCCAGCAATTATTCTCTGATACCCTGGAAGAGTGTTAGAGGCTTTTTAAGACAGGCTCTGTCTCCTTTTCAAAGCCCTCTGGGCTTTGCAGCCCAATCTACCCACTCTGTTCTGTCAATCTCCTGGGCTCTCCCTTCTACCATCTTCTACTTTCTGTGCCTTGTGATAGCTTGAGCAACATTGCATTCCCATTTATCTCCTCTTAAGCCACCCTAACTAGTTCCTTTGCATACTGCTTTGTATCAATTACCCTTTACAGCTTTACAGCCATTTACCCATTTATCCACCTCCAGTCCTTTTGTGGAACTGGGCCTCCAAGTTCCACCTGACACAAGATCCTACTTTATCTCTAGTCCTTAAACAGGACTTCCCTACACTTCATCTTAATGACTTCTGTCTTAACCTCTTTCTCCCTGGGCTTGCTGGGGAAACAAGCTAAATTGCTCTGGCACACTCATCCCTATCTGAGTCCCTTTTCCAAGGTCCAAGGTAGTGAGCAGGATGACCAAACAGTGTAGCATTCTCAGGCTGGGGTTACATTTAGTAGAATCCCTCAGAGCCAGGAGTTACTGGGGACAGAGTTGAGAGTAAGCTAAGAGACAGGCAAGGTTTTAAGCCAAATGATGTAACTGGTTGCTTGGTCTAACGCAGAGCTTCTCAATACAGCCCTAGTGACATATTGTCCTCCACCCAATGGATGCCAGTAACACTTCCCTTTAAATTGCAACAACCGAAAATATCTCCAGACATTGCCAGATGTCCTCCGGGGTTGGGAGGGGAGAGGCGAAATCATCCCCCATTGAGAACCCCTGGCGCAAGCTGTGAGCCCAGGGTAGAAAAAAGAGAGACGAAGTCTGAAGGTGATGGTCAGGCAGATAAGGAACAGAGAAGAAAGCAAGTTACAAGGCTGGGCCAATGGAAACTACGAATTTTTACCATCATGAGGAGAGGGATGCCACATGTTTACACCACCCAGGAGCTGCCCATGAGTTGTAAGGTTTAAGGGAACAGAATCTAGATGACCTCATATCTGCCTAAGCCTAGGTACCCTGTGATCAATCCACAACAAGTTAGCCATGCTCATCAGGATGTGGGCTGCCAGGTGGGCAACTGCCCCACAGGCTGCCTTTCAGAGAAACCTAGTATTAGTGGTTGAACCCAAGAGAGTGGGTTGTTTACATGTAACAGAAAGCCCAGAGGAAGACAATCCAGGGCTGGTGCAACTAGTCAAGAAAGTCAACAAGGACCTGGGATCCTTCCAGCTTCCAGTCCCACTGTGCTTGATACATGACTTTCCTTGTGGTTCTAACAGAGCTGAGCTCACTTTACACTGTCTTTCCAGCCAAACGATGAGAGAAGCATCTATCAAGACCATGATTCTCACTTTTCAGGAGATTTATTTCCTCCTTGAGATCTGAGGGAGAGCATTAGTCTCCTCTCGTGTGGGCCCAGATTGTTCCGTGGAAGGCCTGCATCCTTGACAGCTCATAACTGGGGGCTGTGGTCATTGCTCTCTTTCATCACAGACAGAGACTGACACTTTTTGTTTATTTTTTATTGTGTCCCCAAATATGAGGGAAAAAGAATTGGGATAAAAAAATGCCTTTACTTCATCACCTTAATCACAGATTCCACCCATTATTATTTATTTATTTATTTTGAGGAGACAGGAAACAATGAGCAGGAGAAAGATCACATCAAAACTAGATCTTTGTTCTTGAGGGACAACACTATTCTCATACCATGTCCAGTCTTATCAACCGTCCTTCTCACTCTCGTAGAAGACATGCCACAAGTTCATACACTGCTCTCTGCATCTCCTATGTCATGCCCTGTTCCAAGTCTATCAGGTTTGCTCATCAGAACAACTGCAAACTGTTTCCACAGCTGCCTCTCTTCACTTCAGCAAAGCAATCCACATTCTCCCAAATAACAAGAGTGTCCAAGGTTCATCCATGCTTGTAGGTTTCACCAGAGTCCATTTCTTTTTGGTAGAGGGAGCTGATGGTCTTGTTTACTAAGATTATCCAGGTCAAAGAGAAGTCACCTAGTATTTCTTCAACGTCTCTTCTCTATAGCTCGAGATAAGGACAGGAAACTTCTGGTCTCTTCCTTGGGGGGAATGGAAATCTCCGCATTTTGACCTGCACAGTTTTCTGACTCTCTCAATTATTCATTCATCCCATCCTTTATTCATTCAGTGAAGATCTCTTGATACCATCTAGAAGTCAAAGCATGTGCTGGGATGAGATATATCCTTTGGAAAGGTTCCAGTTCACATGGGCACCCTGGTGGGCGATGACATCTATTAAACCACAAGAAGGACATCAGGTAGAAAGAAGGCAATGCAGAGAATGAAAACAGGGTGATGTTGCAAGTAGGTAGCTATTTTGAATTGGGTAACCAGGGAAGGCCCCTCTAAGGAGCCACTATCTTAATGTCAAGGAGGGGTCAACTATGCGAAGGGCAAGGGACCACAAAGCCAAAGACAGGATCAAACATGGTATGTTCAAGGGACAGAAGGAAAGTTACTAGGGCTGGGTGTGGTGGGAAGAGGAGGAGTGGAAGACAATGAGGACAGAAATGTGGGTAGGGTCACATCATGTAGAGCTTTGTAAGTCAGGGGAGTAGATTATTCTAAGTTTAATGGGTATCCTTAGAGACCCCTTCTTTTAAAAAAATGCCCATCTATTTCTATTATAGTAAAAATAATAGTAATGATAATAATAAACCTTCTTAAAGAAAGAAAGTTTACAGTGGTCGTGGGCTACAAAGATTGAAGGAGGGATCCTTTGTGAAGCTTCTCCTGGGACCCAGAACCTCTCCTCTTGTTGACTGTTACTATCTTGTGCTCTCTTCGGAGGGACCACGTTCAAGCCTGGAAACAGATGTTTTCATTCTGCTCTCCACATTCTGCTTCCTGAGTGACATCCTCCACGCTGGTGACAGCAGATGGCAGCTCCCATCGCGACGGCAGCATTGCCGCCTTTCTGTCTTCCGTAGCGATTTGTGAGCCTCAGAAGCTGGTGTTTTCACTGCATTTGGGCTTGTTTTATGGCAAATCACCACCCACATGAGGCAAAACACCAAGATGGCACCATTAAGGACACCAGCCCGAAGCAGAATGGCTCACTTCATAATCACATACAAGTCACCTCAGTCTGAGCCTCATGTGGCAGCTACAAGTGACTGAGAGGGAGGGACCTTCTGTCCAAACTGGGTTTCCATATGGGAGCAGAGCACAGGTACAGAGCCAAAAACAGTATGGCGGGTCCTGGGGATGTTGAGAATCCAGATAAGGTATAGAGTGGTAATACTAATCCAGGAGAGGCTCCAGGGGCCAGTGGTCAAGACAGAGGAAGGGTCCAAATCAGGAGAATGATCTAGAGAGGGGATTGGCAAACTTTTTCTATAAAGGGCCAGATGGTATATATTTTAGGCTTCATGGGCTATATGGTCTTTATTGCCACCATTCGACTCTGCAATTATAACACAAAAGCAGCCATACACAGTATAAATGAATATGTGTGGCTGTGTCCCGATAAAACTTTATTTAGGAACACTGAAACTTGAAATAGCAATCTTCTTTTCATTTTTGGGGGGGGGGCATTTAAAAATGTAAATGCTACCTTCCTGGCTTATGGACCACACAAAAACAGGCAAAGGACCAGATTTGATTCATGAGCAGTTTGCCAACTTCTAGGCTAAGGCAGCACCCTGTAATAGACATGTTATTTAAATATAAATGTAATCCAAAAACAAGAGGCACACACACAATTTAAAATATTCTAGTAGCCAGATTTTAAAAAGCAAAACAAACAAAAGTCTTTAAATATTTATCCTAAACTCCTCAAACCTCAGTTTTCTTAACCACAAAATCAGGCTAATAACAGTAGTAAAGATTAACAACTCAAACCACGTGCCGTGCCTAGAGCAGTGCCTAGCCCATTGCGAGTCTCCCTTAAACTTCGCTTTATTGCCACCACTTTAAAAAAAAAAAAAAGAAAAAGAAACAGGTCAAATTAATTTTATATATTTTCCTTAACTCAATACATTCAAAATATCATTATTAGAAAATAATTTACAAGATATTTAACATTTCGTTTTTCAAACTACATTTTTGAAATTCCATGTGTGTTTCAGGCTTACATCCCATTTCAAGTGCTCATTGTGGCTACCTATGAGACAGCACAGACTGAGAGCAAAGATGAATCCAGGTATCCAAGGTCAGAGTCAGATAACAGAGTGGCTCCAGGGAGGCCAGGAAAAGACAGACTACATCACACAGAAAGGCAAAGTCCAAGGTCAGGGAAACAAGCAAACTACAGGCATCCGGGCAAGCACAGAGCAGACCACAGTCCAGGAGAACATCTGACCGGCAGAGATAAATTTTGATGACAACCCCTTATTTAGGACCTTCTCAGGCATCACAGAAAGCGCTTTACATTCGTTCTCTCATTTAATCTTTATGACAGCCTTGGGGGGGGGGGGCCAATGTTCTCACCCTCACATTGAGAATGAGACTCAGAAAATAAAATGAAGTGGTTTGCTCAAAATCACACTGCTGGTGAGTGGTAGAGGTAGGATTTGAACCTGGTCCTTGTGGCTCACACCTCCTCCACCTCTCCGTGACACTGTGTCTTGCTCAGGTAAGACAGTGGTCAGAATTCAGGGGAAGACACTGAGCTGTGATGTCTCTTGAATCTACCCACTTCCCTGCCATCCTCTGTGCCCAGCTCCAGCTCGTTCTCTGTTCCCTTCCCACCTGAACTGGAGCGGCAGCCTCAAACTGCTCTCCCCGCCCACCCTACCACACCACACACACCCCCCACCTCCCCCCCCACCCCCCATCTCCTTGTCTTCCATTTGTCCAGTGTTCAACTGACTAAATAATTGTCTTAAAGCCCAAGTCTGGATGTATCCCTTGCTGGCTTAAAACCCTCCCCCGCCTCCCCCTGCCTGCAGAATAAAACCTCAAGTTCAGGAAACATGGTTCCTCCACTCCCTACCTCACTCTTGCAGACTCCTCTGCATGGCATTCCAGGCTTTCCACGTTCCGTCCTGGCTAGCTGCCTTCATGCTCCTTGATCTCCCTTCATAGATTTCAAGCAGACGTTCTAGCTCCCAGTCAACTAGCCATGGATTTCCTGACCCTGCCTTTTCCCTGAACACAACCCTATGATTTCTATAGCAGCGTCCTGAGTCATACTATTCCTTCAACTTCAAATGGCCTTTCCTGACACTCGCCCCTCCCACCACCTCTACTTGCGCAAACCCTAACTGTCTCAACCGCATTTCTCTGTGAAACTTTGGACCCCTGACCTCCTTTCTAGACTTGCCTAGTACAGTGTCCCTGCCCCTCTTCGAGTTCTTACCACTTTCTATTTTGTCTTGTAGACTTATAGGTGTGCCTCTTATCTCCCTTTCTACACCGTGAGCTCCTCAAGGAAAGGTTCTGGATTTCTCTGTCTCCTGTAGCATATGCCACAATGCTTCATGCTAATAAATTAGGTGCTCCGGACGCTTGTTTAATTAAAAAAATAAATCAGTGTTCTTTGAATTGAATTGATCTATCATGATGCTTAAAACTTTGCCATCCAAATCATTCCTCAAGAATGTCCAGGAAATTCTAACTGAAAGAATGCACTGTTTTAGCCTAAAGATATAAAATTAAGTGACATTCAGCAAGATCTTAGCGCACCACCATTAACCAGAAAATGGGACCATACAACTCACTGTATTTTCCTTTTCACTTTGGCTGCTAGAAAATTCTATTGAAGATGTGGTTCTCAAAGACAGAAATATCTTTAACCTAGGCTTTTAGCATCACTCCAATCCCTCTCTTCCGTTTAGTGACTCAATCTTAAGGATTGTTTCCGGAAAGCTGCCTGAAATACTTGAAAGTAAATGAAGAAGAGCGTGGATATAAATCCTAAATCAGTGCTATTGGTAGGATTTGTTTATGAGCTTAACCACAAGGCAGGAACATGAGGCACTCCGGGCCCTAAGCCCCAGGGCTTTGTGGCCAAGAGAGGAGCCCAGAGGAAAAGGGTTTCCAGCTGAAAGTGACTCAGCAGGAGAGCTGGCCACTGAAGGGGAAATCATCCATCCAAAGCCATGACCCAACAGGATGTGGTGGTCTCTGGCTTGATTGGCCCATAGCTGTGATACAAGGGAGCCAAACCCAGAGTGTGGGACTGGCAGCAGGAGGAACGGGAGACAGCAGATCTGTGCAGAGCCCGGCAATGAGCCCCATAGGAACAGAACCCATCTGATGGTGACAAATGCAAAATGAACCCACTTCCAGGGGAAGGGTTGGCAAGATCTGGAAGGGTATCAAAGCTGTTCTTCCCTATTATCCTAAAGACCAAAGCCCTCATCCCTTTCAGGAATTGTAGTAAAAAGAGACATGGGATGACAATTTCCTTTCTTAACCAAGAAAAGAACGTAAAAGAAATGCAAGATATAACGGGTCAGCTTTGATGAGGGGCGGTGGACAGGAAGAAAACAAAAACCAGAGAATTTCCCGGATAAGCAGAAAACAACATGGAGTATAGAACCCGTCAGCAAGAAGGCAGATGCCTGCCAAGATGGTGGTCTTACCATTTATTTGGTCAAGAGCCAACTCTGGTAACAATAAGGAAAACACAGAAGAGGGGAAGGGAGCAGCATTTCCTCCTCCTCCTCCCACTGCCCCTGTACTGTTTCTCCCCATTTTATAGGTGGGAAAATGGAAGCTCAGAGTGCTGTGTGCCCAAGTCGTTCTGCTATCACGTGGCAGTTAGGATTCAAATCCCAGTCCCCCTGATCTCAAGCTGATGCTCCTCGCACACATTGGACTTTTATCCAATCAGAGGTGAAAAAAAGTAAATGAAACTATTGGCACTCACTAAAGACAACATTGGGCCCGGGGCTGAGGTAAGGTGGGCCCCCTTCTGCTCTGGAAGGGGAGGTCTGGGTGGCTTCAGGAGAGAAAACGACTGTCTCTGAAGAGGGCGGGTGATTTCCTGGAGGCTGCACTCACACCCCGGATACAGAAATTCCCGGCCCCACAGGCTCCCTTCACTGCTGCAGCTCAGGGAGC
The DNA here is from genome assembly GCF_002288905.1 of Enhydra lutris kenyoni. Classification (NCBI taxonomy): domain Eukaryota; kingdom Metazoa; phylum Chordata; class Mammalia; order Carnivora; family Mustelidae; genus Enhydra; species Enhydra lutris. Next base: position 20,530,948 of record NW_019154110.1, read on the forward strand.
GGATGAGGTTTGCTAGTTCTTCCGGCAGAAGGCCCGGCTGCCGGACTGAAAGGTCACGAGCACTGTTGCCCGTCACCTGACGGCTGGGCCAGGCTGGCAGCCAAGGGCTCCAATCAGGACAATTACACCACTGTGAACACGGATCCTGCCCTGCCCGGCTTGACATTTCCCCTTCTATTGCTAAGCCTCACTTTCTACCTCTCTTTCAGGAGCTGACCCATCTTTCCAAGCTATAGAGCTGGCATTTTCACACATGCTTCGAGCCCTGGGAAAAGCCTGGGCATCAAGTCTCTGACATGCATCTAACGTGTATTTATTATTTGCTGTCTTTCTGTACAACAGTGACTATGCAGGCATTTCAGTGGGCCCAGACTTCCCCACCCAAAGCAAAGACAGCAATGTATATCACCAATTAAGATGCCAAAGCTGCTTAAGAAATCTGCAAAAGCTGTGGTTGGGGGGTGTGGAAAGAACAATCCATAAGGCCTTAAACCTTCACCTTGTTCAAGTTCTGGGAGTTTTCATCTAGCAGGTTCTGGGAAGATAGCATTCCTTCCTAGCCACTAAAATCTTCTCTCTGGTGCTATGGGTGCCCCTCCCTGTTCTGCCGAAAGGTATTTTCACCAACTGCTGCTGCTAATACTAACACCAGGAAATCCTTGGCCCTAGCTGTTGACCTACCGTTTCCATGTTCCCATGGAGATGGGGGAGGGAGCGCCCTCTCCCCACCAGGATTAAGACAGTGGGTACTTCATTCCCCCATTGTGACTGTTCTCCACTAAGATACCCGAGACAAGTTTCCCTCCGAAGCTGCGTTGCGGGGTATTTGAACATCACTGTCAGTGCTGTGCACAATGTCTCTATCCTTGTTAGTAATCAGTTTATGTCTCAAGAAACAGAAGATTCAGCTTCCAGGGGAACTTCTAACCTATACCAAGAACTCCAGGGAATATATTTTGCCCCCCTCTCTTTGTTGATGAGACTTGGTTTTGGCTTCCCAAGTTTCAACCATCAGTTTTGAAGTACCCTTCTCTAACATCCCGGAGGTCTCTAAAATCACCAGGCAAACAGTTGTCCTGGTGACATGCTCCCTAGAGCCAGAGTTCCCGCTTAAGCAGATAGATTATTCTTCTCTCTCAAAATCACCCTGCCCTGATAGAGTCCTACACACACACACACACACACACACATACATATCGTTATAGCTGTTTCTTTTTTTTTTTTTTTTTAGAATTTATTTATTTGACAGAGAGAGATCACAAGTAGGCAGAGAGGCAGGCAGAGAGAGAGAGGGAAGCAGGCTCCCCACTGAGCAGAGAGCCCGATGCGGGGCTCGATCCCAGAACCCTGAGATCATGACCTGAGCCGAAGGCAGAGGCTTAAACCACTGAGCCACCCAGGTGCCCCTCGTTATAGCTGTTTCTTAAGGATTACATAAAGAAAAACCCAGAAGCATTGGGTCCCAAAAGCTGCGAGAGGCAATTCCCAAGTCAAATCTCGGAATGAGGCCATATTCAAGTCAGAAGCCAGGGAGACTGACAATGAGTTGTCAGGAGATACGTTGCCACAAATGGTTCAGAAGTATGACTGTGAATGTGAGAAGGTTCTAGAAGCACACTTTTACATGCTGTAGACTGGGTAACCCGAGAAGGCCCAACCACCTAAAGGGCCAGAAGAGAGTCAGGGTAGTGTGGCCAGGGAGGGACAGGCCAGCTGGTCCTCCAAGGGCCCCGAGTTAGGATGGTTAAGGTTTCCTACCTGCACGCTGAACAGAACTGAGGGACACTTCCTCTTCTCGCCTGTGGGTACACTGAGCTTCCTTTCAGAACTGCCCTGAGAGAGGAGACGGAGGGAGGTAGGCCTGGGGCACTTGCAGAGCATTGGCTGCCCCAGGAGTTCACCTTGATTGATGCTAATTGAATTCTAATTGAAACCATCCAGGCAGGCCCCAAATGCACCTGAAAGAGACTTCAATATCTAGACGCCACACCCCAGAGAATTTGCAAGCATCTCTCTCATTGCACAATTCTACCAAGTACATTATTTGCCTATTAAACCTTGATACACCTTTAGAGACCTCCATGGGCTGCCCCGCTGCAGACAGAAAGAGCAACAGCCTCTATTTCGGGCTGCCCTACAAAGCTGGGTTTTGACCTGGTAAGACAATTACAGTCCATTTAACACCATTGCCGTACACCATGCTAATTAGAAGTTAGGGACCCTTAAAATCACTGGATTATGCAGTGTTTCCTCCCAAGCCTTTCTGTGTTGTGGTCCAAATCCTTATGAAATTTGTATTCAGTGAGTAAAGGGAGGGCAGGAAAAGCACAGGGAGTCAAGGGGAAGAGTTAGAGGTGAACAGAAATCTGACATTACTCCCCAGGGTAAACAGGCTCTTCAAATAGCATTTGTTTATTCATTCTACAAACATTCACTGTGCTTCCCGCTATGTGCAGTGGGTTAATTATGCCAGAACCTGGGGATACAGCCTCCCCAAAATACATATGGTAGTAGAAGGAGACAAATATCAAACAAGGGAAAATGAATGAATGAAGTACTTTCGGGTGCTAAGTGCAATCCAGAAAATAAGACAGAGTAATAAGGTACAGATAAAGTAGACTGGAAAAAGAAGCAGTTCACCAGGGTTGATGGAAAAGGGTCCTCTAAGGAGGGAATATTTGGATTAAGAGCTGAAGGACTGGGTGGGGGGAGGGGGCCATCTGGATGGCTTAGTGTGTTGAGCCTCTGTCTTTGGCTCGGGTCATGATCTTAGGGTCCTGGGATCGAGCCCTGCATCAGGCTCTCTGCTCAAGCCTACTTCCCCTCTCTCTCTCTCTCTTTCTCTGCCTGCCTTTCTGCCTACTTATGATCTCTGTTGGTCTAATAAATAAATAAAATCTTTAAAAAAAAAAAGAGCTGAAGGACGGGAAAGGTATCTGTGGAAAGGCCTGAGGGAAGAGTGTTCTAGAGGGGGCAGGGCAAGTAACTCTAAACAAAGGCAGGAAAGAACTCAGCATGTTCAATGGCCAGACAGAAAGCCACTGTGGATGCATAAGGACAAAAGAGAGACAGAAAAGACTGAGAGGTAGGCAGGAGCCAGATCCTATAGGGTCTTTGAAGGTCATGGAACAAAATATGCAGGGGCTGGGTAGAGATTCCTAAATGAAATGGATACCATTCAAGGGTTTTAAGCAGGCAAGTGTCAGGGTCCAATGCCTACCATGGAAAGATTATTCTGGCTGCTATATGGAAGATGGATGGGGGAATGAGCAGAGAAGACGGGGTAGAGACAGAGGCAGAAACAGGGACAGAGAGACACATTAAGAAGTTGCTGCAAGGGGCCCCTGGGTGGCTCAGTGGGTTAAGCCTCTGCCTTCGGCTCAGGTCATGGTCTCAGGGTCCTGGGATCCAGCCCTGCATCGGGCTCTCTGCTCAGCAGGGAGTCTGCTTCCTACTCTCTCTCTGCCTGCCTCTTTGTGTACTTGTGATCTCTGTCTGTCAAATAAATAAACAAAATCTTAAAAAAAAAAAAAAAAAGAAGTTGCTACAGGAGGGGGTCCTGGGTGGCTCAGTCATTTAAGTGGCCAGCTCTTGATTTGGGGTCAGGGCATGATCTCAGGGTCCTGGGATAGAGCCCTGCGTCAGGCTCCACGCTAAGCAGGGAGTCTGTTTCTCCCTCTCCCTCTGCTTCTCCCCCAGTGTGTTCATGCATGCGTGTGTGAACTCTCTCTCTCTCTCTCTCTCTCTCTCAAATAAATAAATAAATCTTTAAAAAATGTTTAAATTTAAAAAAAGACATTTCTGCAAGAGTCCCACAAAAATTGGTAATGATTTCTCCTGGCTAGGAGCAATGGAGATGGAAAAACATAGACACAGACCCATGGGATATAATAATGGATTGCATTTGTGAGTGCATGAAGACAGAGAATCGAAAACCCCACAGTTAGTACCCGAGCAATGAGATGGATGAGGATCTCCTTCCCCAGACTCAGAGAGTTGGGTCGGGATGGAGTTGGGGGAAAGTCAACAAGAGTTGCATTTGGCCACATTTCCTCAGACATGACAATTAAACCTCCAAGAGGAGATACCAAGGAGGAGGCACTTAGACAAGACTGTGTTGGGGCACCTGAGTGGCTCAGTCAATTAAGTGTCTGACTTTGGCTCAGGTCATGATCCAAGGGTCCTCAGTTCAAGCCCCCATGTCAGGCTCCCTCTTAGCGAGAAGTCTGCTTCTCCCTCTCCCTCTGCCCCTCCCCCACACTCGTGCTCTCTCTCTTTCTGAAATAGATAGATAGATAGATAAAATCTTTAGGAAAAAAAGAGATGAGTGACATGATATGTTTATGTGCTGCTGGATATAACCCCACATTGAGGGAGAAATCGATTACCTAGAGAAAAAGAGACCATCCTGGAGCAGAGTCCCTGAGGGGGCGAGAGAGGACAGGACCCAGGGTTCAAGTAGCATTATTAGCCTTAAACCAGGTTAAGGACACTTCACCTAGCAAAACTGACAAGTTTGTTCTGGAAGCTGAATTTGCAAAGGGAAGGTAGAGACAATAAAGATACAGGGATATAAGCAGGAAAATTTCTAAGAGTAGTAAGTACCAATGAGAAAGAAAACAATGACAAAGTGACAAAGAGCAGGTGGACAGTAAAAGGGTTACTTCTGGCCAAAAAGACCCCAGTAACCACAGGCCAGCAGCCCCTGCCACGTTCATGGAGCTCTGGGACGTAAGTGGGAAACCAACAGCCCTCACGCACCTTTTACCTGCTAGATGCTCTATCAATATCTCATTAAACTCTGCTTTGATCCTCACCAGGACCCTGTGGGGTAAATATTAGCCCCATCTTATAGATGGCAATACTGAGGCTCGAAGAGTCTCTCCCCTCCCCCAGAGTCTAGTAGCCAGGGAGTGTCAGAACTGGTGTCTGACCTCACACCTGTCCTATTCCAGACACCAGACACTGCTGTGTTTATAGTAGGAGGAACTGGGTTGGGAGTCCCCGGAGAAGGATGCTTCCAGAAAATTCTGTCCCATGTGGAATGCCCTCTCCATGTTCCCTCTCCTGCCTTGCAGATCCTAAATGAAAACTTCACCCTCCAGAAAACCTTCCCTGGATTCCCTTTCCAACCCGGTTCCTTGACGTATGGCCTCTGTGTCATTTGGTAAAGGGAGGGTTTTTACCCTTCACCTGGCAGGAGAGACAGTGGGATTGAAGATGAAATATGAAAGCGCTTGGCACTGAAGTGCTCATTACCTCTGTATTATTATTATTATTATTATTGTTATTGTTATGACTCTGGCCTTTATTACTATTACCGTTATTAGTACAGCATCAACGGCTAATGGCTGTCTCAGATGTGGTTTTGCTCGTCTGGCCTCCCTTCACCCTAAGATACACGGACCACAACAAAAAAGAAAAACGATGCAGATAACACTCATTTGTACACAAGTAACCAAATCCTCACTATAGCCCGAAATCTTGTAAAGCTCATTCATAATGCGAAGGTACAACCAATTCCATCCACATCACAGTTTTCCATTTCCCTAGCTCATCGCTTGGAGTCACACATTATAAATTGCCTTTTATGTTATCTCTCTATTCCAGTAAACCCTTCCCCTAATCCTTTTACCCTGCCCACAGCTCACGCTCTGGGGTCCCGCCAGCAGCAGCCCCCCTCCTCCCCCCAGCAATTGGATGGACTGCTCTTTGCAAAGCTATCGATCCCTATAAACCACTTTATTAGCGGTCATTATTACTCTGTTTCTAATCACCACTTTAATTAAAGTTTTATCATCGGCATTAAAGAGGGTATATGACTTTTAATAGGCTGGATGGTTTTCTCTCAGCCATAAAGCGTTCCCATGAAATCGGCTGACAGACTCCTGGTTTCAAGGACTTTCTGAAGCTCGTCTCCCTTCCGGGAACAGATGTGTGTGTTTGTGTGTGTGTGTGAGAGAGAGAGAGAGAGAGAGAGATCAGGGGCATGATGTGTGGGCCAAGTTCTCTGCCAAGCAGCTTCCTCATCTCCCTGGCTTGGGAACCCCCAGGTAGGGAGAGCCAAACGGGGGTCACAAACATGAGAACCCTCTGTTCCCAGCATTGGAGGTCCCAGTCTCGTGCCTCAGAATTCAAAAGGGGATACTGATTGCCACTCCACATTTCTTATAATTTCTACTTTAGCTAAACCTTCTTCTCTTACAGGAGTTACCTGCTCATTCGAGAACCGAAAGAATAAACAGAAGCAATGGCTTCTCTCACCCAAACAGGACTCAAGCAGAGTTCATTTGCTGAGGAATCGGCCCCTGCATGAAACCAAGTTCTCAGAGGGGAGGGACATGTCTTGGTCAATGCTGCGTCTGCAACACCAAATGAAGTGCCTACCAACGGTGGTGGGGGGGGGGTAGGTCCTCAAAGGGTCTAAAGCCCCTGGCTGACTGTCCGGCAAGCCAAGCCTGCACCCAAGAGTCAAATAGAATCCGCAGAGGTACAGCCTTGCAGGGGCTGCTTTCCTTTTCATTTCCCTTAGAGGAAGAAGTGGGAGAGTGTGGGAGCACCTGGGTGGCTCAGTTGGTTAAGCATCCCACTCTTTTCTTTTTTTATAGATTTTTAATTTATTTATTTGACAGACTGAGAGAGATCACAAGTAGGCAGAGAGGCAGGCAGAGAGAGAGGGAGAAGCAGGCTCCCCGCTGAGTAGAGAGCCTGTCACAGGGTCTGATCCCAGGACCCAGAGATCATGCAGAGTGGAAGGCAGAGGCGTAACCCACTGAACCACCCAGGTGTCCCAAGCATCCCACTCTGGACCTTAGCTCAGGTCTTGATCTCAGGGTCATGAGTCCAAGGTCCACACTGGGCTCCATGCTGGGCATCCAGCCTACTTTAAAAAAAAAAAAAAAAAAGTGGGAGAGTTTGTTCCAAGCAGCATGATTCCCAATGGCCAAAAGGCGGAAGCACCGTCCATGTCTGTCAGGGGATGAGTGGATAAACAAAATGTGATACACACATGTGGTGGAATATCGTCCAGCCTTGAGAAGGAAGGGAATTTGACACCTGCTACTCCATGCAGGAACGCTGAATGCCTTATGCTAGGTAAAGTGGGCAGTCACAACAGGACAAGTGCTGTACAATTCTGCTTGTAGGAGGTTGTGGGGTGGGGGGCATTTGTAGAGACAAGGGAGCAGGACTGTGGTTGCTGGGGGAGCCGCGAGGGGGCGCTAGTGCTTCATGAGCACAGAAGGTCACTTCCAGAAAATGAGGAAGTTCTGGACAGGAAGGTGGTGACAAGTTGTACAAACAGTGTGCGTGAACTTCATGCCACCGAACGGTACGCTTAAAAATGGTGAACATGGTGAATTTTATCCTGTAGTTATAAGCTTGCAGGAGTGGAAGAGGGTTCCTTGCACTTCTGGGGTGGGATGAGATAATATTGTTACAGAGAGTGAGTTCTCTTCAGTATCCTCTTGGGGTACCTGGGGGTCTCATCCCACCACAGTATGAGCTACAAATCACACAAATCACGTTCATTCTCTCCCCGATGGACACGGAGTGCCTACAGGGTGTCAGGAACTATGGCTGAAAGGGTCACCAACACATCATGCGAGGGACGTGCTTCAAGGAGGCCGCACTCCCAAAGCTGCCAAAACCCCCAACCTATTGTGCACCCTTCAGTTCTTAGCACCCCCAGTCGCCCTGGCTTCTGCAAGAGAGGACCAATGCCCCTTGCCCAAAGCTGTATCCCACCTTGTTACTGGGCGTAAAGCCTCTCTGGTTTCCAAATCCCATGAGACCCTGGTAAAAACAGTCTTTGCACCTTCAACTGGCTGCTCTTCTCATTCCAGAAGGCTCAGAATGGGTCCAGGGAGCCACCTTAGGGTCAAACACCATCTATCTATCTCAAGGGGCTGGGACCAGGCTTGGGTGCAAATTTCAAGGAGATAACAAAAAGTTTGGGAGTCAAGATAAATCATACATTAATACAACATGTTAAAAAATCAAATGGCATGCAAAAATGTCAAGATGAACAAAATACTAAAATTCTAAATGAAGACAAGGTCAATAACAGTGCCTTCCCAAGCCACCTTAAAGCCTGAGGCAAAGCACAAATCAGATATGCTGATCCTGTCTTCATGTAAAATTGTGATTTTTTTTTGCATTGATTTTTATGTTTTAAAGTATTGCACTAGGGGGCACGTGGGTGGCTCAGTCAGTTAAGCGTTTGCCTTTGGCTCAGGTCACAATCCCAGGGTCCTAGGATGGAGTCCCATATCAGTCTCTCTGCTCAGCAGGGAATCTGCTTCTCCCTCTGCCTCTGCCTGCTGCTCCCTCTGCTTGTGCTCTTTCTCTCTGTCAAATAAATAAAATCTTTAAAAATATAAAGAATTAAAAAATATTGCATTACAATATTATCTATCTTGAGCTGAATGCCTCCTTTGCTATGCCATAGTCAAGTCCTGCTTCTCTGTGTCATTCTGTCCCCCCTGGCCACCAGCACCCAAAGCCTCTTCTCTCAGATCTGCAGCAGCTCCTGCCAGCAAATACTTGGGGGTCTCCCTGCTTATCCGAGAGAGTGTGGCCTGAGCTGTGAGGATGGGATCTGTAGCGTCTGTATCCCTAGGACTTCACACAGCACCTAGAACCGGGCAGGATCTCAAGTACCCTAGGAACTCCTGCGGGGACGTATAAACAAGAACACTCACTTCCACATTTCCTCTGCCATTTGCCTCATAGCAAGTTTTATGGCAACTTTATAGGTCTCTTTCTTCCTCCCTTTCTTTCTTTGCTTTGCTTTGCTTTCTTTTTTATTCCAAATTGGCCTTCTTCAAGAGGTTAAGCTGCTTTTTAATCAAATGAATTTCCCCTGCAACCCATTCCTCTCATCTTCTCTATGGCATGGTCACAGACTCTCACCTGTAATTGCCCCTTCCTTGGCTTTGCCGTCCAAGCCTGCACTGTGAGTTCAGCCCCCTTCGGGGAATTTTCAGCGCCTCTCTGAGCTCAAACCCACCCTCACCCCCACCAACGTCTCAAGGTACTTCTCTGTTTGCTATTTTATTTCGTTAATTGGATTTTAATTTGTCTCACTAAGCCCAGATTTACTTTAAAATTCCTCATCCTATGTTGAAATTGCAAATTAAAGTCACACACACACACACACACACACACACCTCACAGGAGGAAGAAGATATAGGATACAGGCCAGGAAAATTACAAAGGGCGGAAACAGAACCAAAAGAAAAAGAAGAAAAAGAAAAAGAAGGAGGGTCAGAGATGACTCCTAGCTCAAGTCTGGGATAGTTTTATACTAGGAAAATGTTAATAACCAAGGGGGCCTCTGGGTTTGCCTTGGCTGGCCCAGCAGCAACAATCTGACCACATTCTCCCTGAATATCATCATGATAAGAAAGTGTCTTCCCTCACAAAATAGCCTCAATCACCAGAAGCTACCACCTCTGCTTGGAAATAGACATCCACTGGAACCATCTTTCTCAAAAAATAAGGACAGGGGAACACACACACCCCATAGCAATATCGTGTGTCACAGGTTGGGTTCTCCAGGAGAAGATGCTGAGATGTAATTTGAGGTAAAAGTTGTTTATTACGGATCAACCCCTGCAAAGGGTGGGGAGGGGGATGCAGGATCAGGCAGAGAAAAAAGTCAAACTACAATCCAGGTGGGGATCAAGTACTTCCTGTTAAAATGTCCATGTCAGACCTTCATGTCCCCTTCTATCCCCATCTCTCTCTGTCACCAGCGGTGTCAGGTGAGACGGCAGTGGAAGACCCAGTGGCAGAAGTGGCTGGTGGTCAGAGGCAAATCCTTCCTTGAGGGGGGACCTGGGGATGGGGGCATCTCTTGTCTACCACACAGTGGAATTAGACCTCAGTCTTAACAGTCGGTGGGTTGTTTGATAAGGTTCAGGGTCAAATGGAAGTAAATCCTGCAACATGCCTTCCTTTTAGAGAGTCCACTCTAGGGTCAGAGACAATGGAAAATCAGGAGATGAACTTCAGAGAGTAGACGTGAGCAGAATGAGGGATTGGGGACTTCCAGTTCGAGAAGGCCAACTCCTTGAGAAAAACTGAACAGTCTTGTTGATAGGTAACAGTCTTATATAGCACAGGTCTGTCAGAAATTCATCATCTACACCTCAGAAAATTAGGTCCTCAGGATTTCTGCTGTCCTACTCAGTTCATGATTCCCCTGAACAGTGGTTTGGTCAAACGCAGGCCCAAAACACATTTGGGGATGTCCTCAAGCGAAGCAGGAGGATCCCAGTGCCCAAAGGCCATGCTGTTTCCTATGTATCAGCTATTAGAAGGCCAAGGACGGGCTCCAAATGGCATCACTGGGTATTAGAAGGTCACATCGTCTTCAGGGCCCTTTTTATTAACCTCCCTCTTTGATTACTTTGGAGTAAAAACTCCCTAGGATGGCAACAAGATCAAGGTATCAAAATCCTAGATTGAAGAGTTAGCTCTGTTTGTCTCTTTTTTTTTTTTTTTTTAAGATTTTATCTATTTGTCGTGTGTGGTGGTACCCTGAGTGTGGTGCAGTGGGGTACATAACCTCACTGGCAGCTTCACCTTCAACTGTAAAACTTTCTCAGAAACAGAAAAGTCATGGATATCAAAGCAGGAACTACTCAAGACCAGGGGAAGCAAGTATATACAGTCCATCTAGGTGTCCGCAAATTAACTGATACCCCTCCCCTTCATGATTTCCCCTTCCCCAACCAACCCAACAGCTATCTGTCAAACAGGACCATGCTGTGAGTGACCAGGCCCTTCTGGGTCTGTAAGTCCAGTCCATTGTCCACCTGCATGGGAGCTGGTCTGAGTATAACAGGGCCACCTTGTGGCTATTTTCAACGTTACAGTAAAAAAAAAAAAAAAAAAACCTCCAATTTGTGATACAAAAAATACACACACTGAAAAATCACTACTGCCTCTCACTACCGCCCTCTCCTGGTAAATCAATATCACAAATCTCCAGCCTCCTGCTGAGCCTCCCTCTTCTTTTCCCCATCAGCTCAACAAGGTCAGGAACAAGGTGGATGATTTACAGGACCAAGAAAACCTGGTAGAGGGCAAGGCTGTCAACATTTAAGACACTGTGCTATTTTTGTCTCGGTCATGTCCCCAGTGCCCCTGAACCCATTTCTAGGTGAATCACTCGCACACACACACACACACACACACACACCTCAGATTGGAAATGAGGATGGAGCAGGAGTAGAGAATGCAGTTTTCCCTTACACCCTAGTTCCTGAGAATGTATGACTGGGTCCCAAGACTTATCTCCAAACAGCATTCAACATTAGCACATCTTTAGGATGTAGTTCCCAAATCAACCTATAACCCGATGCCTGCCCTTTCTGGCCCTGGACTAATGTTTCCATACTTCCCCGATGATAAGCCTCCTCTGGAATACTTGATAAAACTGTGAATCCCAGCCCTATCCCAGATCCAGTAATGACTGAGAATTGTCCTTGAAAGGGTGTGGGGAGCTATATAATTAACAAGTACCCCCAAGGGATTCTTGGGGTACCCTGAAAATCACTTGTGATGCCTATGCTCTGTCCTCAGAAATTCCAGGGCGGAGTTTCTCAACCTTGGTATTACTGTTATTTGAAGCTAGATAACATTCTGTTTTGGGGGCCTATCCTGTATGCTTGAAGAAGTTCTGGCCTCTACCTACTGGGCACCAAGCACCTGTACGCCAGTCATTACAACCAAAACTGGCCCCAGACTTTGGCAAATGTGGGGGCCAGGATGGGTAAAATCAACATGGTTGAAACCCACTGGTCTGGGATGGGACTTGAGCACTGGGATTGTTTTTTAAAGCTCTCTAGATGACTTAACATGTAGCCAAGATGCTTTAGACTAGAGCTTCTCAAACCTTCTTGTGCACGAGAATCACCTGAGGGTCTTGAGGAAATGCTGATTCTGATTCTGTCAGTCTGGTTGAGGCGCAAGAGTCTGCATTCCCAGCACAAGCCCCCAAAAGGATGCTGAGGCTACTGGTCCACCCTTGGAGGAGAAAGGCTGAAATCATCTTTTAATTGGGCCAGTCATGACGGTCATTCTATCCAAGTGTTACAGCAAATCAGTTTTCCCCTGAGTCAGCAAGGAAGAGATCACCGTAGAGCAAGGGTTGAACTTGCCAACATGGTCCCTGTGCGTAGGACGCAGGACATTTCTACAAAGGAGGATCCCCACTGTTCAGTCTCCTGGAGAATGATTTGTAGGAAAAGCCAGCTTCCAGGCTCCCCTAAATACACACTGCCAACCATGGGGTCCACAAATGACCAGAAGACATTAAGGGATCTCCAGCACTGGCTAGAGTCACCCAACTCCTTCCAAAGGACAGTGGGGCTGAGCAGAGCCCTAGGTGACTCCAATCTTAACTCTCAATGGATATAGGAGTGTTTTCCTGTCCATATAGTTCTTTCCTTTTCTTCCTTAGTACCAAGCTTTCCAGGGCCAGCAAATGGAGTATGACAAAGAGTTCTTTTATTTTTTTTTTAAAGATTTTATTTATTTATGACAGAGAGAGATCACAAGCAGGCAGAGAGGCAGGCAGAGAGGGGGTGGGGAAGCAGGCTGCCCGCTGAGCAAGGAGCCCGACGCCGGGCTCGATCCCAGGACCCTGAGACCATGACCCGAGCCGAAGGCAGAGACTTTAACCCACTGAGCCACCCAGGCGCCCCCAAAGAGTTCTTTTAAAAGAGAGTGGCAAGACAGAGTTTAAAAAAGGAACCTGGGACCACTCAGTTCAAAGCAAAACGTCTGAATCTCCCTACCTTACCCTATGGAAATGGGCGCTGGCCTAGCCAAGAGCTAGGACTCCACAAGCCTGGACTTCTTCGCTTGAAGCTCTAGGAAATCCAAGAATGCTCACTGCTCTGAAACCTTGCAAAAAAGCCAAGCTCCGAAAACCAGGAAGAGTCGAAAATTCTCAGCAAACTAGCACAGGCAAGGTTCTTCCTTAACGTCATAAACCAAGAGCAGCCTATGTCATTCTTATCACTGAAACACTAAAGACATTCCCATTAAAGGGAGGAATGAAACAAGGATGCCTGCTACACCACCGTTGTTTATCTTTATTATTTATGGTTATTATTCAGGTCATTCTAGTTAGCGATAGGGAAAATGAGAAGGAGAAAAACAGTATAAATAGAGGAAAAGAAAAACATGATTATCTACCTGGAAATCCCAGAATAATTCACTGCAAATGTGTGACTTAGTAAGAGTTTAGCAAGCTGGCTAATGGAAGATGCAAACATGGAAATCAATAGCTTTCGTATGCATGAGAAGTATGGAAAAATAGCCTATAATAATTTTCATTCTTTCCCAACCCATTATAAGAAAAGATTCATGACGATTTTAAAGATATTCCGTAATGCTTTAATACCTCTTCTCTCAAGAGGTGGGCTTAATTCCACTCTCCTTGTCTTCTCACTTGGGATGTCTCTCTCTTTTCCTCTCTCTCTATCTCTGCCTAGGAAGATGTCCACATGGCAAAGACATATGGCCCACCAGCAGCCACATGAGAGAGCTGGGACCCAGCTCCTCTCCCTGCCCACCCTACCCTGGCTGAATCTTGATGTGACCATGACCATAGTCCCCATTAACAGCAGGACCAGAACCTCAGAGAACCTGAACCAGAATCGCCAAGCAGGTCCCAGATTCCTGACCCGCAGAAACTGTGAGATAATAAATGTTTTGAGACATTGTGTTTGGGGTAATTTGTCACACAGCAATAGGTAACTAATACAGGATTCTTTGTCACTCCAACCACCAAGGGTCTTGGCTGGGGGTGGTGCTGATCAGAATAATAGATAGAGTTGTAATAAACCTAGAAATACCTTCATTTGGGTGACATTAAAAGGGCCTGGAGCTACCCCCAGAAAGAACAGACTGGATCTGGAAGAAGAGAATGGAGAGAGAGAAGCACCCTGGCTTGATGTAAGACAGATGAAGAGGAACCCAGCCTGTGTTGTTGTGCACCAGGCCCTATAAGGCTTCCCTTGCACCCTTCTGTGAACCTTTAGGGAAGATTTTAATTGTTTTTCAGTGTTTTTGAATGTCACCCTTGGGTTCCATTCACTGTGGCACTGTTAACAGCTGCCCTCAGGCCGTTCAGGTGTATTTGTCTATCAACAAAACCAGTAGTAACCAGTTGGAAATGGAATGGAATACTGGGTGGAAATATTCCATTTATGATATTGGCCAAGAACTATTGACCAAGAACATCTAGAGACACAAAACATGCAGGATTCATATGACATAAGTGGCATAGACAGAGTTAGTCATTCATTTTATCAACAAACCCTTGGTTGAAAAATCAGGAAATAAAGGAAAGTCTCACAGGAAATAAAGAGGGATCAATTTAAAGGATATATATGGTTTAAATATTAATATATGTTGTAAAACATGATGAGCAGAAAATGTAGACTACATCTCCTTCCAAAATAAGCCATCCATGTTGGCATTAGAACTCTCTTTTAGTAAGAAACCCTTCTCTTGAAAAAAATTTTTGAAGAAACACTGGCATGCTGGTGTTCTGGGCACATCAACCTCCAAATATTGTATCATGCAAACACTCATGTTTTGAATGCCATTTCTGAATCTGAACATCATACCTTCTTACTTGTGTCGTTCTTCTTGACAAATCATCAAAAAAAAAAGTCTTTGCAGAAATTATCAGGATCCTAAAGATAAATTATTCAAGGCCTCATATCCCCTCTGTGTATAGAAAATTCAAACTAAAGCATACACTGATTTTCTCTCTGAACTAGCCCATTGACCAATTCATGTGGCCTCTAAGAGAAGCAATGATTGTTACTATGTTCACTTAAAGTTAAGTGTTGGAGAGGATGTGGAGAAAGGGGAACCCTCTTACACTGTTGGTGGGAATGCAGTTGGTGCAGCCACTTTGGAAAACAATGTGGATATTCCTTAAGAAATTAAAAATAGAGCTACCCTATGACCCTGCAATTGCACTACTGGGTATTTACCCCAAAGATACAGATGTAGTGAAAAGAAGGGCCATCTGTACCCCAATGTTTATAGCAGCAATGGCCATGGTCGCCAAACTGTGGAAAGAACCAAGATGCCCTTCAACAGAAGAATGGATGAAGAAGATATGGTCCATATACACAATGGAATATTATGCCTCCATCAGAAAGGATGAATACCCAACTTTTGTATCAACATGGATGGGACTAGAGGAGATTATGCTGATTGAAATAAGTCAAACAGAGACAGTCAGTTATCATATGGTTTCACTTACTTGTGGAGCATAAGGAATAACACGGAGGACATTAGGAGAAGGAAAGGAAAAGTGAATTGGGGGAAGTCAGAGGGGGAGAAGAAGTATGAGAGACTGTGGACTCTGAGAAACAAACAGGGTTTTGGAGGGGAGGAAGGTAGGGGGATGGATAAGCCTGGTGGTGGGTATTAAGGAGGGCACGTATTGCATGGAGCACTGGGTGTGGTGCATAAACAATGAATCTTGGAACACTGAAAAAATAAAATTAAATTTTTAAAAAGTCATGTTTTTAAATGGTCATCCTTAAGTTTTGTTATACAAATATATGAAATTAAGTAACTCAAACCTGAGATGGGCAAAATATTGGCATATGTGCCCACAGAGCTCTCCTATGACAGTGGGGACTTTATTATTTCCATTGTAGAAACAAGGAAACCGAGGCCAGGGGCACAGTTGACTACATAGCTAATAAGTGGCAGAGCTGAGATTCAAACCCCAGCAGGCTGGGGTGGGAATTAAGGTGGGAACCTTCTTAATCACTTCATAATGTTAAGATTCTACAGTAGAGAATTAGTTGCAGCCATTAAACATAATCTATAAAAGTGTTTTGAAAGCTGGCCTTTGGTGGGGGGAGGGGCAGGGGGCATGTGATCTGGCAGGAGCCATTCCCCCCAGCCTCTATGCAGAGATGCTCTTCTTCCCATGTTGTAGCTTGAGATTCTGTGATAGATTTCACTTGTATGAAGGATTATATTGAGGAGGGAGGGGTTGTAGAAGAATGTCTAATGATGTGAAGAAATGCGGAGGGAAAAAAATAATTTTCAAAACCACATATACAGTAAGACACCAATTCGTGAAAAAGACCCACACATACGTTGACTGAAGAGACATCAATTGACAAATGGTTATATCCAGATGTGGAGATACACTGGGGTTGTTCTTTCTTTGATTCTTTAGTTTTTCTGTATTTTAAAAAATTTTCTCCGATGGATAGCTTTACTTTTAAAATATTTAAAGGGCATAAAAATGCTCAACATCATTAGTCACCAAGGAAACACAAATTAAACCCACAGCAAGATACCATTTCATACTTACTGATAGCTAGCACGGCAAAGATGGGCAGTAACAAAGGTTGGTAAGGATGTGGGAAACCAGAAACCTGAATTCATGGCTGGTGGGAATATAAAATGGCACAGCCACTTTGGAAAACAACAGTTCGGTAATGTCTTAAAAAGTTAAACATAAATTTGCCATATGATCCAGCAATTCCCCTCTTAAGTATCTACCCAAGAGAAATAAAAACATATGTGCACACCGATTTGCACATGAATGTTCTCTGCTGCACTATCCATAACACTAAAAAATTGGAAACAACTCAAACGTCCATCAACCGGTAAATGGCTACACAAAATGAGGTATAAACATACGATGACAGCAATAAAAGGAAATGGGCCACTGCTCCATTTCTACAATGCTACAAAGTGGATGGACCTTTAAAACATTATGCTCATTAAAAGAAGCCAGAGACGATGGGTGTTATATCCAAACAATGAATCATGGAACACTACATCAAAAACTAATGATGTACTGTATGGTGACTAACATAACATAATTTAAAAAAAAAAAAAAAAAGAAAACAGAGACAAGAGACTACCTATTGTATGATTCCATTTATATGAAATGTCCAGAAAAGGCAACATTGTAGAGATAGAAAGTAGATTAGTGGTTGCCTGGGGCAGGGACAGAGAAGGGGAGGGGAGGGGGAGTTGGAGGGGGGAGGGGAGGAGGGGAGGAGGAGAATTAGTAGTGAATATGCATGAGGGATCCTACTGAAGTGATGAGAATATTCTAAAGCTGATTTATGGGGATGACTGCACAACTTGGTAAATTTAATAAAAATGATTGAATTGTATACTTCAAAAGAGTGAATTATATGATAAACAAAACATGCCTCCATGAAGTCATTTTTAAACAAAAACAGCATCAGAGAAACACGCAGGCGTCCTCAGCACCAGAAAGTTTTGCAAAGTTGCAAAGTCGAAAAGTAAGAGGAACAGACACCAAAGTGAGTGTTGGCAAGTCCAAGGAAAATGAGAGATCCCTCTAAATGGTGTTTCTCAAACTTTTCTCAGAAAGAGACCCTCTGCTGGTGGGAACGTGATTTGCAGGTCCCCTCTGGATGGTCACCTGTCAACAGGTCCCACCTAAAAGGTGCCCAGCTACTTTACTCCCAAATCCACTTCTGGCAAAGTATGCTATGGAAAATGCTGGACAAGTTTTCAAAGCTGCATGAACAAGGGTTGCCTGGGTGGCTCAGCCATTGAGCATTTGCCTTCGGCTCAGGTCACGGTCCCGGAGTCCTGGGATTGGGCCCCACATAGGGCTCTCTGCTCGGTGGGAAGTCTGTTTCTCCCTCTCCAATTCCCTTTGCTTGTGTTCTCTCTCTTGCTGTCTCTCTCTCTCTCTCAAGTAAATAAATAAAATCTTTGAAAAAAAAAAAGATGCATGAACAAGAATGTACTTCACAGAGGTGCCTGAGTGGCCCAGTCTGTTAAGAGTCCCACTTGATCTCAGCTCAGGTCTTGAGCTCAGCGTCATGAGTTCAAGCCCCACACTGGGCTCCACACTAGGCATGGAGCCCATGCAAAAAAAAAAAAAAAAAAAAAAAGAAGGGCCATCAAAGCACTGTTTTTAAGAGCAAAATCTGGCAGCACCCAAGAAGTGGGGATTAGTTAAAAAAAATTAGGGGGTGCCTTCATATCATGGAATACTGTGAAGTCCTATTTATTGATTTAGAAATGTGTCCATAAGGCATTATGAAAGAACACTTCAAAAACTGAAATAGCATAGAAAATATCTGGAACATTATATGCCAACATGTTAACAGTTTGCTTTGATGGAATTCTGACTGCCTTTCTTTCTTTCTTTGTAACAGCCTTTATTTCTACAGATGGAAAAAGCATTAAGGTATGTGATAAAAGAAGGGCCTTTGAAGCAAAGTTTCAGTTCTTTCCTCTACAATACTGGCTCATGTTTCAAGCAATTTATCTGGTTTTCTAAGTTATCATTTTTCCATCTGTAAAATGGGCATAAGAATAACTTCTCCTTCTAGTGTTTGTCCAGCATCTGGCACAGAGCACGCACTCCATTAATATCAACTATGATGTGTCTCAATAACAACTCTTAGACTACATAATTTTTGGAAAACATAATCAAGCTCTTTTTAAATAAGAGTAACTTGGCAGGGTGGAATGAAGACCAAGAAAGCGGAAGAAAGGAACAAACATTAAATACAAGAGTCTTTTCCTTCAGTCTTCCTCAAGCAGGGCATGGCCTCATCTGCTCACCTCGCCCTGGCTCCTCTGCAGACGCTGGGGTCCCCTCTGGGAGGCCACAGAGGCCACAGAGGCCACGGAGGCTGGACGTGGCCACTGCCGGGCCTGCTCACTTGACAGGAAGGAAGGCGCCACACAGTGCAGCTCAATGTGTTTCGAGAGCCTTTAACAGTCTCTGTAACAGATGCCCTGTCCGCGCGGAGCCCATGTTGGTGGGAAAGAGTAGAGAACAAACCACGTTCTGTTCTTCCTGCTCCTTCACCGACTCCTTTCCACCAGGCTCCGAGGAAGGAGGGGCTTGTGGGTAGGATTTCCGACTGGGAAACAAGGAGGGCCATGACTCATGAGAGGTCCACTCCGGAGAGGCCTGGGCCTGGGCTTTGGACCCTAACTCTGTGGGGGCCTTCCAGCATACAAGCTGCCTGAGCATATTCACTGTCTCCATGGACCCTCCCGGCAACAGCCCCTTCCTGAGTCTTTCAGCCTGCGAGCCCATCCTCACA
Source organism: Enhydra lutris kenyoni (assembly GCF_002288905.1). NCBI lineage: Eukaryota > Metazoa > Chordata > Mammalia > Carnivora > Mustelidae > Enhydra > Enhydra lutris. The sequence continues at coordinate 20,550,066 of NW_019154110.1, forward strand.
CCATGCAGCCAGCAGCCAGTAAACCAGACGTTGGTGCTCTCATGAGGATCAGACCCTCATGAGGGTCAGACCCTATGGTGAACTTCCCCTACACCTCCTGCACCAGCCCATTTGCCACTGTCCCTAAGACCCCTGGTTTTAAATTTGTCACCCATTTCCCATCAGTGGCCCTGTAACTCCTCAGATATCATTCTGGGAACTTCTTTTGCCGTAAGGGTATCAGACCACAAGCCCTGGATGAAGGGGATGAGAATGGAGGGATAACTCTCCCAGCAGGTCCTGTGAGAAGCTTTCTTAGTCATCTCATAGGGTTTTAGACCCTCCTGGACACCCTGAGCATTCTGGGGCCCTACATGCATGCCTATGTAACTACTAGGTTCTAGAACCAGAAAACTTCCCAGTGTGCTCCTGAGAGCTTCTGGTCACCTTGCAAGGTGTGCCCTATCCTTCAAGGTCCAGGCTCTAGGACAGCCAGATGTCTGTGGCAGAACCAGCTTGCATTACAGCTAATACATTGGGAACACTTTAATCCTTGATCTACGGGAGTTACACACATTCAGTAGCAGCATCTGATTCCTGCTCCTGGGCTCCTGTAAGTTGGAAGGAATGCCTTCCACAAATAAGAGGCCCAAGTGGGAGGAATTTTAGAAATTTTCCACAGCCAGAGTGCACCAGGAGAGGTTGCCCAAGGCAAATTCTGCAAGGCAGAGAAGTCCCCGTCATGGCCGCAAGAACAATGCCAGGTGTCATATACAAGGGACCCAGGGATGACAAAGACAAACTGTTGAACAGGGAGAAGCCCCTCTGAACCCTCCAAGGCAGCCTCTGCCTAGAACAGTCCTCCTCACACTCCCTTACCTTGTCAGTTCAGGACCTCGGAGAAGCAGCCACCAACCCAAGATGAAACCCGCAAGGGGAATGACCACGAAGGATGATGGGCGTATGGGCAGGGCAAGGCATGCAAGTCCACTGTGCAAGACCAAGAGCTGGGAAAGGAAAGAGGATGAAGAATGGCATAGGAAGAGCCACAGGCTGCAGCGTCATTCTGGGACCATCTTGACCAGGCCAATGGCATGTCCCCAAGCAAAAGCTGCCCATTAGAGGAGTCCTGCATTGGGCTGAAATGGGGCTTCCCTGGTAAGCCTGCTGCACTCATCACTGGATGAAAGCCACCTGGGGGAAGGGCAGTCTCCGCATCCAACCATTCTCCCTGTAATATACCCTCCTGACGTCCATGCTCCACCACAGTCGCACCTGCCCATGGGTGTAGACGTGCAGCTCCATTACCCTGGGAGCCATTGTCTAGCCTGGGCCTTTGCTATCACATCTCAAACCATGAGACAACGTGGGCCCACAGCTGGGCCCTTTCTGTCTCTATCTATAAGCCTCATGGCAGCTGTCACTACTTTTCCAAGACCAGGCCAGTTCACTCTGTCAGGTCCTCGGGCATTCCTGGGACCAAATCTTCCATCAAGAATTTTTTGGGGTTTTTGTGTGTGTGTGTGGTATAAATATGTATGTATTTATTTTGGGTGTTTAACTCTTGCCCTTTCATTTTTTTTTAATTTTTTTAATTTATTTTCAGCATAACATATTCATTGTTTTTGCACCACACCCAGTGCTCCATGCAATCTGTGCCCTCTCCAATACCCACCACCTGGTTCCCCCAACCTCCCACCCCCCCACCCCTTCAAAACCCTCAGATTGTTTTTCAGAGTCCATAGTCTCTCATGGTTCACCTCCCCTTCCAATTTCCCTCAACTCCCTTCTCCTCTCTATCTCCCCTTGTCCTCCATGCTATTTGTTAGGCTCCACAAATAAGTGAAACCATATGATAATTGACTCTCTCTGCTTGACTTATTTCACTCAGCATAATCTCTTCCAGTCCCGTCCATGTTGCTACAAAAGTTGGGTATTCATCCTTTCTGATGGAGGCATAATACTCCATAGTGTATATGGACCACATCTTCCTTATCCATTCATCCGTTGAAGGGCACCTTGGTTCTTTCCACAGAATTTTTTGGGTTTTGCCAGCATTAGGGAACTGGAGGCAAGTCACTTGCCACTAGACAGCTTATCCTCGATCACCCAAAGAAAAGCAGAGCCTTCTCATCTCTTCATTCTTGTATTTCGTCCCATGGCTGTTTTAGAATGTTTCAGTCTTAACTCTAGAATAGAACCTGCCTAGTAAACATGAACAAAAACAAAAACAAACCATCTCATAACTACGTCCACTCCAAAGCTCACTCCATCGTTAATGTTAACAGGCACATTATCCCCAGCCTCTTTGCAGAAGCTCCTTGTTTGCACCTTCATGAAAATCTGATCCTCACTCGAGAATCCCACATAACCCACTCCACCTCAAGCCAGAATTGGACTTTGACTGGATCCCCTGCTACTTTCTAGATTTTATCCTACTCTCCTCATTTTCCCCCAAAGCTCACTCCATTTGGCTCAGCCACCCTCAACCTCACCCATCTGACCACTCAGAAACCTCAGAGTCACTCCCCTCATTCCCTGAAGTTATAGGCACCAGCCCATGGTCTCCTCTTTGCTTCAGCAGGAGGCATACATTAGCCTGCACATAAATAATGCATTTGGCAACCTAGCCTTGGGCTTGAAGCAGGTAGGGATGAGTCCTGGGGCTCAGTGCAAAGAGTAGCAGGATGTCGGAGAAGGAGTCCATGAAGTGAGGCTGAGCAGACCAGACACCTGGAAGAAAGGAGCCTCTGTGGGGAGGGAAGTCTGAGAGAGGGAAGTCCACAAGGCACTGGAGCCTGGGGTCCCATTTAGAAGAATATCTACTACACACCTATTTAAATGGCTGAAATCCAAAAAAAGGACAATGCCAATGGCTGGATGTTGAGCCACAGGAACTCTCATTCACTGCTAGTGAAAATGCAAAATGGCAAAGCACTTTGGAAGTAGCTGGGCAGTTTCTTACAAAGCTAGACATAGTCTCATACAATCCAGCAATCGTGTTCATAGGTATTTACTCAAAGAATTTGAAAACCTAAGTCTACACAAACACTGACACGAATAGCTTAGCAATCCCCTCAGCTGAACTAAACTTTAGACAGTCTTTTTATATAACAGTTTAACTTTCTTTTTTCATTATTATGTTCTGTTAGTGATATTCAGTACATCATTAGTTTTTGATTTCCATGATTCATTATTTGCATATAACACCCAGTGCTCCATGCAATACGTGCCCTCCTTAACACCCATCACCGGGTTTTCCCATTCCTCTACCACCCTCCCCTCTAAAACCCTCTGTTCTCAGAGTCCACAGTCTCTCATAGTTTATCTCCCCCTCCAATTTCCCCCCCTTCACTTTCCCTTTCCTTCTCCTAATGTCCTCCATGCTATTATGTTCCACAAATAAGTGAAACTATATGATAATTGTCTTTCTCTGCTTGACTTATTTCACTTAGCATAATCCCCTCCGGTTCTATCCATGTTGATGCAAATGTTGGGTATATTCATCCTTTCTGATGGCTAATATTCCATTGTGTATATGGACCACATCTTCTTTATCCATTCGTCTGTTGTAGGGCAACTCAGCTCCTTCCACAGATTGGCTATTGTGGACATTGCTGCTATGAACACTGGGGTGCAGGTGCCCCTTCTTGTCACTACATCTGTATCTTTGGGGTAAATACCCAGGAGTGCAATTGCTGGGTCACAAGGTAGCTCTATTTTTAACTTTTTGAGGAACCTCCACACTATTTTCCAAAATGGCTCTACCAACGTGCATTCCCACCAATAGTGTATTCCCCTTTCTCCACATCCTCTCCAACATTTGTTGTTTCCTGAGTTGTTAATTTTTGCCATTCTACCTGGTGTAAGGTAGTATCTCAATGTGGTTTTGATTTGAATTTCCCTGATAGCTAATGATGCTGAACATTTTTTCATGTGTCTGTTGGCCATTCGTATGTCTTCTTTGGAGAAGTGTCTGTTCATGTCTTCTGCCCATTTTTTGACTTGATTATTTGTTTTTTGGATGTTGAGTTTGAGTTCTTTATAGATCTTGGATAGACAGATTTCTTCCTAACCAGAAGACCCTGCCCTTCCTTTTCTTAGAGCACTTACATTAGAAAACTTGCAACAATATGGGGCACCTGGGTGGCTCAGTCATTAAGCGTCTGCCTTCGGCTCAGGTCATGATGCCAGGGTCCTGGGATCAAGCCCCTCATTGGGGTCCCCACTTCTCCCTCTCCCACTCCCCCTGCTTGTGTTCCTTCTCTCGCTGTGAATCTTTCTGTTAAATAAATAAATAAAATCTTAAAAAAAAAAAAGAAATCTTGCAAATGTAAATTCTTTCTCTGCCCCTTTGAATTTTAAATATTCTCCCAGGCTCTTACCAGTTTTACAAGCCAGGAATATTTTCCTCAAGATTGTGGGAGCCATGCCATTGTAATGCAATCATAAAGACAGATCGGTCCCCTATCTCCCTGTCTCTGTGGGAGGGTAAACCAGCAAACAGATGGCTTAATCACACTGAGCAGACTTCCCCCCAACAATCTCCCCCCAAAAAATCCCCCAACCGTTCCACCACTGAACCTCTCAGCACACAAAAATTCCACCTTTTGTTTCAGTGGAGTTGAGGTCAATCTCTCTCCCTAGTTGCAACAGTCTCAAAAAAGGTCTTCTTTGCCTGTTTAACTTACCTTTTGCAATTATTCCTTGACAAAACCTACACATGAATATTTATAGTGTCTTTATTCATAATCACTTGAAACTGAAAGCACCCAAGACATCCTTCATCGGGTAATGGTAATGGACCAACAGACTGTGATACATCCATCCATTGGAGTACTATTTAGTGATAAGAAGAGAATGAACTATCAAGCCATTCAAAGTCATGAATGAATCTTTAGTGCACATTGCTAAGTGAAAGAAGCTAGTCTCGAAAGACATAGTACGCAGTTCCATTAAGATGACATTCTAGAATGTCATATAAGCAAACTCAGTGAACCTGTCACAGGTTTAGGAAGAAGGAGGGATTTTTTTTTTTAAGTGTGGTGAAACTATTCTATATGAAACTCTAATGCTAGATACATGACATTATTCATTTGACAAACCCATAGAGATTTCCAAATCAGAGTAAATCTTAATATGTCAAATTTTTAAAAATTGATTTTGGAGATTGGGAGCTCCCAGAATGGATCTGATGTATTGTTGTATGAATGTATGAATTAATCTCACTGAAGGGGATGGAAGAACAAGATGTTGAACTAAATAACTTTGGAAATGAGGACTGTCTACAGGACTAAAGCCCAAAGGAATTGTATATTAGCCCTATACTATAATCGATAAAGCTGTTTCCCACATAAGGACAAGTTAACCTGAAACCACTGTACATGAATACTAGAATGGAACAATTAAAAGATGGTGGGACATGGCGGGAGCCAGGTTTCTCACTGTTGGAGTGGGTGGTTACAGATAAATAAGGAAGAGGCTCGAATGGCCCATGTGATTCTACATGAAAGAGAAATCAACATGAACTCAGAGTTAATTTAATATACATATGGATGGATGGACGCATACAGGAAGAAGGTGTTGATAGAGGCAGTTACTAGGTTGTCTGTATGAGGAGGGAAAGGAGCCCACAAGTTGTGAAAAGGCTGGAGAAAACTGAAGGTGCACCTAGAATGGCCCACTTGAAAGATCTGCCTAGAGCCAGCCTTGTACAGAACACTGCTTGTGATGGCTCATTTACTTCTTGAATTTCTGCAGAAAGAACAGGAAGAAAGATGCTGAGAGAGGAAAGTGAATTACCAAGTAGGCAAAAGTGAAAAATACCACCTCTGGTACTGTCAGGTGCCACACATAAAACATAAAACACATTATGTGTTTTAAATCCACATAAAACATAGGCATCCATGTCCCCCTTGGCCACTGCTTATGACTTTCTGAATATAGATGTGACTCTTGCATAAGTTTCTCTAATGGCTAGATAGTTTCTTCATGACAGAATTTAGATTCATTAGCATGGCACTCAAAACTCCAAAAATACATTTCTATTCTTGTGTGACATTCCCCAAATGTTTACTCTATGCTCCAATCATAAGACTTTCTGCTGATCCACAACCCTGTAAGGATTTTCACATCCCCATGCTTTCCCTCTGAAATATCCTTCCTCTTTTATCTCCTTGGCCTAGAGATCTATATGCTCCATTCAAACGCAACCTGGCAAATCCTCCCTTTGTTTCCCTTGCAAAGTTTTTCACTACTTTCCCTGTTAGCTCTGTGATACAGTAATCACACTTTATTATGATGTTGGAGATATAAACTGTCAAGTAACTCCCTTTCCTGCCCTCTTGGCTCTAACCGGTTGAGAACAGATACCAGGAATCAAATGAGGCTCAGAGTCAAATCAGCCTCCTTAATGATAAAACTAGGCTGGAGAAGATAGTTTGAATGGAGCCTCAAAAGGGAAGGAAAAATAAAATAAGATGAAAACAGAGGGGCAAACCTTTCGAGACTCTTAACTATAAGAAATAAACTGAGAGTTGCTGGAAGGTCGGGGATGATGGGTAACTGGGTAACAGGCATTAAAGAAGGTACTTGATGGAATGAACACTGGGTGTTATATGCAACTGATGAATCACTAAATTCTACCCCTGAAATTGATAATACAGCATATGTTACCTAAATTGAATTTAAATAAACAATTTAATTTTTTTTTAATTTTAAAAATAAAATAAATTATTGAATGGAGCCTCAAACGAAGCTTCCTGCTCCCTGACTTACAAAGTGAAGACAGTCATCCCCTGGTAACAACCTGACATGGTCTTCTTCTACCATTCACAGGTTAAGAAGCTGGAACAGAGAAAGCCAAGACCTGGAGGCTGAGAAAAAGGCAGGTCCTACCAGGTCCTACCTGGTCTAGTGTACCCTCTAGAGGCTGGAATTTCAAAGAGCCTGATTCAATCAATCCAGTGGTCCTTGGCCAAGATGCATGGTGGCATCACCTAGGAGCTTTGGAAACTAACCTCATCCAAGATCAAATGAGTTTGAATCACTGGAGGTGAGGCCTCTTAGCAATAGCTTTTAAAAACTCCTCCAGGTGACTTTAATGTGCGGCCAGGGCTGGGAATCTCCAAATTAGGCCAAGATCGCAGAAGGAAATGTGAACTTGACCCAATTGATAAACTAGGCTAATGAATGTCAGGGGCTTCACCTGCGTCATGAGTCTTGCTAGCACTGACCACCCCTTGGAAAGAAGGATGAGTAATGAATGAGTAGATGGTCTCTTTTTAGATCTTCCCTGCTGGCTAGATTTGTTCTGTTCTGTTTATTCTCTTCTGGGTTGAAGAAGGATGTGGGAAGAGAATAAATGTTGCTGCACACTACTTCATATGAATTTCACAATACTTCCTGAGTGGCAAACAGGTAGGCAGAGTGGACTCCATGTCACAGGGAAGGAAACTGTTAATACATTGTTGTTCTTACCTTCGTCTTTGACCTTTACTTCTTTTTTTCTGATTATTAAAAAATATACATGTTCACTGTGGAAAATTTACCAGAAACAGAAGCATAAAGCAGAAAACAAAAATACATAATTCTGGCACCAACTGCTATCATTTTGTTGTATTTTCTTTCAATTTTGTTTGTAGTCTGACTTTTTTCATTTCTCTGTATGTACTTTTGCATACATACTTTTAATGACTATGTAATCTTCCACCATACAAAGATACCACGACTTCTTAGCCATTCTCCTAATGTCAGGGATTTAAAATATTTCCTAATTTACACCATAGTAAATAAAGTTGCAAGGAACATCTCACCTAAAGTGTACAATTTTCTGTATTTCCCATTATTTCCTTAGAATAAGTTATGATAAATGGAATTACTCTGTCAAAGAATACAAAGATTTTTAAGAACTTTGATACATTTTTCTAAATTGCTGGGAATTTTTTGTGGGTTTTTTTGTATTTCTTTTTTTTTATTAACATGTAATATATTATTTGCCCCAGGGGTACAGGTCTGTGAATCATCAGGCTTACACATTTCACAGCACTCACCATAGCACATACCCTCCCCCATGTCTATAACCCAACCACCCTCTCCCTAACCCCCACCCCCACAGCAACCTTCAGTTTGTTTTGTGAGATTAAGAGTCTCTTATGGTTTGTCTTCCTCTTGATGCCAAATGAAACAAATTGCTGTTTGAAAAAGATTTTACCAGCTGAAGTCATAATAATTTATGGAAGCAGCCCAAATGTTGGAGTCTTCTTTACTAGTAAGAACTCAAGTGTTGGTTCTTCACACCCTTTAGCAGGTGAAAGGATGCTACTTTAATTCTTCATTCAGGGCACGTCTTTGTTCTGTAAGAAATGACAGAAGTACTTCTCAAGGTGGTCCTCTACCCAGTGATAGGCATTTGTGTCTCACTATTCCTGGTCACGCCTCCAAGTGATTCCACGAGAGCTTGGGCAAAAGTTATGCTTCCCGAGTAATAAGAAACTTTCATGTGTTCTCTCTGGAGCCACAGAGCTCTATAAAGCAGTCATGGCCAGGTTTGCTCTCCTTGTGTTCCTGCTGGAGGAGAGTGGTGCTCAAGAAATTGCTGTCGGAAGTCACAAACTGGTGAGTGTCCAAGCCAAAAGAGTAGCGGTGTCTCCTGGCTCTATATATCAGTACTTTGCTCCCTTCACCCCGGCTGCTGCTTCTTTGTCATGCACCATATAAATAAGATGGAGACATCAGTTCTTACCAGAATCTCTCAGATGTCAGCTGAGAGCTCCCTGCCTCTTGAAATCTAGGTGAGATTCTCGAATGCCTTGTATCAGTCTGCTAGGGCTGTCATTACAAAATGTCACAGACTGGGGGATTTACCCAAGAAAAATTGATTGCTTACTGTTCTGGAGCCTGGAAGTTCAAGATCAAGGTTGGTTTCTCCAGAGGCCTCTCTCCTTGACTTGTGAATAGTCACCTTCTTGCTATGTCCATGGCCTTTTCTCAGAGTACAATCAGCCCTGGCATCAGTCCTGGTATAGGAGTGGGGTCCCATTGGATTAGGGTCCCACTCTTATGGGCATATAGATCCTAATTAACCTATCTCCAAATACATGTTCTACTATGGGTTAGGACTTAGACATATGAATTTGGGGGGAGGGTATAATTCAGTCCCTAACACCTCTTTTCCCACATCCTATGAAAGTACTAAGCTCTGCTCAACATGATGTGGGTCCCTGATGGTGGAAAAGACACAGATGCTATTTAAAACTGCGACTGGCATTGAAGGAAAGTG
>NW_019154110.1:20564324-20764448 GCF_002288905.1 Enhydra lutris kenyoni
TCTGGAGTTGCTGTTCTTCTTCTCTTCGATCTCCCGTTGGATTTGTAGGTGTTTGCAATCTTTAGATAAGCTATCTAGCTGATCTCCTGCTACCTGAAGTAGTCTCAGCCTGCTACTTCTCCGCCATCTTGACTCTTCCTGGTGTCTGCTTCTTGAAGGACCTAAGGTAACACATCTTACTCCAGGAGCAAAGCTCTTACAAGCTTTGCCACAGGAGAGCAATCCTTATGATAATACCCAAGCTATAGGGTTGTTGTTAGGATTGAGCTCCCTGACACAGATGAAACACCACTAGATGTCCCTCACCTGGCTCATAGTGAATACTCAATAGTTATTGGATGAATGAAATGAAATAAAGTTTGTCAGACCATTAGCTAGGAAGGACTTGATAAAAGTGTATTTCCTCCTGGCAGTTAAAGAAAACAGAAGAGGGAACAGAGAGCAGTTCTCCAGGCATCTGGCAGCCCCCTTCTAATTGTCCATAGGACCACCCCACTATCAACCTCTGCCTCTCTCCAAACCCAGCCAGACACAGACAGGCTTGGCTGATTCTTCCCAACTCCCATCAGCTTCTTACACAAAGAAGAGTTTTCATGCTGACATCCCAGCTGGCCCTATATCTCATGAAAGTCACTTCCATGGGCTGAAAAATCTCTCTGAAAGAATTCTTCTCATAAATTGCTGTGAATTGGATGCTGACCTGGAGCCAACGAGAGGAAATTTTCAATACCCACTTTTATATATAAAATTTGTAACCTTTCTCTTCTCATTGAAACTAGGTAGTATTGATTGAGCAGAAATTTCAAGAGCGTGTGTTTGGGACTTGATAGGGGTGAGCCCGTGGTAATCGTGGCTACCCACAGTTCATTTAAGATTCCTCACCAAAAGGAGAAAATAAAATCAGAATCAATACTTCCACAGGCACGCAGTTTAAAAATTTTGCAGTGATTTGAGCAGAGCCCCCTTCAGCCACAGGCAGCTCCGATTCCTGCCATCGTCCTGTTTCTCCATCATTTGTCAATCAGAGGGCAAAGAAGAAAGAATTGAAGGGGGAAGAGAAGGAAGGAAATTCCAGCAGAGAGATAAGGAATCCAGCTCAACGACAGCAAGGAAAAGAGAGCCAAACTAAGAGCCAATCAGAGAGCCAAATAAATGCTTCCAGAGAACAGCAGGGCACCAAGTCTTCCCTGCCAATAGTGGGCAAGGATCCTTGTCTCCAACACTTGTGGAAAAAATAGAAAACATCAAACCTGGAAGTGTTCAGGAGAATCTTGGTCTGCAAATAAAACTGAAGCTTAGAGAGACAAAGCGACTGACCCAAGATCTTGAAGAAGAGGATGAAGAAGGGACTAGAATTTAGTCAATCATTTTGCACCACTTCTTCCTCAGGCAAAACCACCTAGCTTCTTGTAAGTTCTCCTCTTATCTGGAGGACTCTACTACCTTCAACTTTCTTTCATCTTCCAAGGTCCAGGTACCCAGCTTTTACTCCCATTGTGCCTTGGGGCTCATGGACTAGTGCATAAAACATCACATTGCTCAGAAAATCCTATTAGCAATGCCTGACAGAAAGAAGTCAGTCATGGTGCCCAGTGGGAGAATGGGGATGGGACTTGGTGTTAAGGAGCCTATGCTGTAGTCATTGTACCCTCTTCTACTAACACATGACTAAAAATCCTAAAGAAATGAGATCCTCTCCCATCTGTCCTGATTATGCACTGTCTTGTGTAGAGGCCAGGGCTTGGGTGAGATGATCTTTTGCTGACCAAAAGAAGCCAACTTTTGAGAACAACACTGTCTTCTCCAACTCATGAGTCATTTCACCACAGTCCCATTTTTGGACTGTGTGAGGCATCTAACAGTTCTCACAAAGCTTATCACTTGGTAGAGATACACAGGAACTGTGTTGAATGAGTGCATGGAGGAGTAAATGAGCCTACAAAAAAATGTAATGCTGCTCAAACAGTGACTTCAAAGATAAGAGTTCCTCATGATAAAATGATGGAGGGTCTTGGAATTCTCATGGGTGCTTTTTAAAAGCAATCACATTTATAAATACAAAAAGAAAGACAGAAAGAGCATGGACTTTAGAGCTAGATAAACCTCACTCTGAAATCCAATTTCTCGACAATGAGCCATACGGCCTCCGTTAAATTATTTACCTCTCTGAGCTCCAAGATATCATCTACAAGATGAGACTAGCAGTACATATTTCACGCAGTAGTCATGTGCTAAATGTGATAACATGTGTGTAATTAAATGGGAGAGAACAACAAGTTTAAAACCACTTAAATAAATGGAGTCTTACCTGGAGAAAAGAATCCATGTGCCGGCAGGAGACTAAGAGCAGAGTGACCTGGCTTAGCTGGCAACCTCATAAGGGTGGGCAACAGAGACAGAAAAATAGAGAAAATTAATAGCTGTTTGAAATGACTCACATTGATATGATATAACAACTTCCTCTCTCCTCAACTTTCTCTTTCTGCCCTTGTTGCCCCAGAAAGATCCTTCCTCACTGGAGGGTGGGGAGGAGAACATGGAGAGAATTATCCCACATCTAGGTTGGGAGGGTGCCTAACAGGGACCAAGACGCTCCAAACAACATGATTATTTTCAGCAGGAAGGTGAGCTCAGAGCCAGAGCAGACTATGAGAGCTTAAGCCCCCAGGAAATGTTCATAAGTCTGGGGGAGGGATTCAGATGTTCCATGCTTCATGGAATAGCATTTTGAATCAATTGTAACTAGATCTTAAAAGAGCTACAAGAGTCGGCTGACTGATTACATGTAAAATGCCTGACATTATAGACCTATAATAAAATATTGGTTTCTTTCCTTTTTTTAAAAGACGCTATTGAAAGATTATGTCTCCTGAATAGCTTGTTCCCCTCTAACCCCTGGCAACTTAGAATAAATGGAAAACAAGGGAATAAGCGAACAATTACCACAAAGAAAAGCACTCTCTGTTCTACTTGGCTGCACATGTCCAGCCAATGAAAGCACACAATAGTTTGCTTGTCAGTTTCCAGTAACCCAGTGGTTTTTAACAGGCTCTTTGAAATCCAGATGTCTCTCAAAGAGCTGAGCCCAAGCCTTATATGAGTCCTTTTGCCATAACTTCTTGGAAACCAAGTGCTCACCTCATGAAAGGCAGCAAAGGAAGGACAAAAAATAAAAATATGCATTTCTTTGAGGACTAGTTCAGGCAACCCTCTGGAAATCCTAAAGCTACTCTCATGGAAGCCTGTAATGACCTGCAGCCCTGTGGTGCACTGCTTGGGGACCTGTGGTGTGTGAGGGTCTCTTGCAGTCATGTCTAGCGTGAGAAGGTCCCCACATAACCTTCTGTGCCCTAAGGTCTCGCTGGTGACTGCTGGCTGCATTCTCAGTAGTCCACTTCCTCCTTTCCTTCTGCTACCACCAATAACACCAACTATAACCCTGAGCTTCCAACTGATGCAGAAAAGGTCAAGAGAAGAGAGCTTTTCCTTCCCTATCCATGGGAGCTGGGTCCTATGATCTTCCTCCTAAGACAGTTTCCAGGCCAACTTCTCCCTTCTCATAGCCCCATCCTCTTAACATTCCATTTATCCATTCTACAGATTATATTTCTTGAGCACCTTCTACATGCCAGGAACTATATAGTAGGACAATAGGGATCGAGGGCAGTCAAAAAAGAAGACGCTCTCCCTCTCGTCATGGAACTTAACAGGGAGAAAAATGAAAGACCTCTTGATGTGGGAGGGCCCCATTGAGCTGTGAATTGGGATTCATTTTACTCGTATATCATTACTGGTAAAACATGTCAACCTTAAAATAGCCAGTTATCTTACTGACAAAATGAGTTGACTCAGGAATACAAGAGGAATTGCAATTCAGGACAAGCAGACTATGAAGAACCATAGGCAAGTCTGAAGAGACAAAACCGGAAGTCAGCTTTAATGAGGTTTTAGGAGGAAATTGGGGAGGATGGTTCTGAACAGAAGTTCATTGGAGAAGGACAACAGCTTGAGGTTGTGGTGGTTTCCTGATTGGCTGCCAGTGGTGGTCAGTGCTGGGGTAGGGAGGGATCTTCCTCCTTTTTCTTAAAAGCCAGGAGATGAGATTCCTATGTGTAAAATGTCCTCTCTTGTCAAAATAATTCTTATCTTCCCACTAGTCACACAGGCCATCATGAATGGGATGTGCATGAGAGCTCCCCCGTCAGGGCTCCCCAACCCCACTTTAAGTGAGGTTTTTCTTTATTTTTACAAACACACCCCCTGCTCTGCACATAGGACTTTTCCCATAGGAACACTACCTTGCAGAAGCTTGGTGGAAAGGTTTTATTCCCAATCCCCACAGATTTATTCCCAGCACAGAGGTAACACTCTCTCCCTTCATGGAGGTCATGCTTCCACACACAAGCAATGCCAACATTTTGTGGTTCTCACTGGGTGTATCTGTGAGGCATGGTTGTCCTTTCTCAATGCCTACTGTGTAGCAGGCACAGAAATGGGTGCATACACATATATGCTTAATGAGTCCTCACAACAGCACTGTGAGGTCAGTACTATTACCACATTTTAAAAATGAGGAGATTCCAAAAATATTAATAAATTAAATTTAATTTAATTTATTAATTTAATTAATTTATAATTTTATTAATTTAATTAATTTATTAATTAAAAATAAATTAATTAAATTAATTTATTGATTAAAAATAAATTAATAAATGAAATAAAATAAAAATGAGGAAATTCGAGGTATAAACATAGGAGAAAACTTGCTAAAGATCACACAGAAAACAATTAGTAAAGATGATTTTAAAAGAAATTTAAAAAATAATCCCACTTACAATTGCATCAAAAAGAATAAAATACTTAAGAATAAATTTAACCATGAGAGACTATAGACTCGGGGAAACAAATGGAGAGCTTTAAAAGGGTGGGAGTTGGGGGATGTTTGAACCTGGTGATGGGTATTAAGAAGGGCATAGATTTCATGGAGCACTGGGTGTTATACACTAACAATGAATCATGGAACACTGCATCAAAAACTAATGATGTACTGTATGGTGACTAACATAACACAATAAAAAATAAAATAAATAAAATAAAAATATTTTAAAAAAGAATAAATTTAACCAAGAAGGTGAAAGACCTACACACAGAAAACTATAAGACAGTGATGAAAGAAATTGAAGAGGATACAAATAAATAGAAAGATAGTCTCTGTTTGTGGAACAGAAGAATTGATATTGTTTAAACTCCCATAATACCCAAGGCAATCCATGATTTCAATGCAATTTTTATCAAAATTCCAATGGCATTTTTCACAGAAATAGAACAAATAATCCTAAAATTTGTATAGAACCACAGAAAATCCCAAATACTCAAAGTAATTTTAAGAAAGAAGAAAACTGGAGACCTCATGATTCCTGAATTCAAGCTATACTGCAAAGCTGTAGTAATCAAAACCGTATGGTATTGGCATAAAAACAGACACACAGATCAATAGAACAGGGCAGAGAGCCCAGAAAAATATCCACATAAATATGGTCAATTAATCTACAACAAAGAAATCAAGAATACACAATAGAGAAGGACAGTCCCTTCAATAAACGATATTGGGAAAACTAGATAGCCACATGCAAAAAAAAAAAAAAAATGAAACTGGACCACCGTCTTAAATCACATATAAAATTAATTCTAACTGGGTTAAAGACTTGAATTGAAGACCTGAAACCGTAACACCCCTAGAAGAAAACATAGGTGGTAGGCTCCTTGATATTGATCTTGCCAATGATTTTTTGGATTCTACAAGAGCAAAAAGACAACAAAAGGAAAATCAATGAGGGCGACCACATCAAACTAAAAAATGTCTGCACAGCAAAGGAAACTGTCAACAAAATGAAAAGGCAACCTATCAAGTGGAAGGAAATATTTGCAAATTACATAGCTGATAAGGGCTTAACATCCAAAATGTATAAGGAACGCTTACAACTCAAAAGCAAACAAACAAACAAATCTCTGATTTAAAAATGGACAGAGTTCGGGTGCCTGGGTGGCTCAGTGGGTTGGGCCTCTGCCTTCAGCTTGGGTTGTGATCCCAGAGTCCTGGGATCGAGCCCGACATCAGGCTCTTAGCTCAGCGGGGAGCCTGCTTCCCCATCTCTCTCTGCCTGCCTCTCTGCCTACTTGTGATCTCTCTCTGTGTGTCAAATAAATAAATAAAATCTTAAAAAAAAAAAAGAAAGAGAAAGACAAATGTTATATGATCTCACTTACATGGGGAATCTTTAAAAAAAAAAGAGTAAAAGAGTCAATGGTGGGATAAAGAATACAAAGAGCAGTAGGCTGTTGGCCATCGACAATAGATCTTGGTTCAAGCTACTAAAAAGTTGCCATAGCTGTGTGGGAAGATTTCCACTGCTCTCCTCTCGAAAAGGGGTTTGGCAGGATGAGGAGCAGGGAGAAAGTATCTCAAGGCAAGAGGGAAAGCGACTGCACCTATTCCCTACATTGATGTTTATTGAGGGGCACCAAGGGCGTGAACAGAGATCTCTCCAGCCCAAGGCAAAGCTAGCTCAGTACTACTATTCCTCATTGAGTCTCCACTATGTGCTTCCTTAGGGTACGACCCTTCATTACCACAGTATCTGTGAGAGTAAGGTGATATCTCTAGTTTTAAATAAAGTTTTAGTTTTATAAGAGTTTTAGATCCACAGAGACGTTGCAAAGACAGTGCAGAAGTTTCCAGTACACTCCTCACCAGTTTTCCCCGACCTCAATTTCTTAACCTCACCAGGGTACATTTGTCAAAACCAAGCAACAGACATTGTTAGCTTCCTGTTAATCAAATTCCAGACTTTCACCTACTGTCCCGTTAAGGTCCACATCTTCATCCATTCAGGCTGCTATAAGAAAAATACCATAGACAGGGTGGCTTAAATAATAGAAATTTACTTCTCATTTACTGGAATTTACTGGAAGTTGGAAAGTTCTAGACAAAGTCTGGTCAAATTCAGTGTCTGGCAAGAGTCCACTGTGGTTCATAGATAGCTGTCTTCTCCCTGTGTCCTCACCATGTCAGAAAGGGCAAGGTTACTCCCTGGAGTCTCTTTTATAAGCGCACACACAAAAATTGTGAAATTGCAAGAAGATGGCAGTGTTAACTAGCCATATTGTGGTAATCATTTTGATAAACATATAATTTTGACATGCATTATCATTTTGATACATATCTATATCACTACTTTGTGCACTGAAACTTTCCCATCAATAAGATCTTAATAAAGCAAGAAAAAAACAAATAAAATTTTTTCCTGATTAATGGGCTATTCAGGATTTCTGCTTCTCATTGGGCAAATTATTGTGATTTATATTATATCAGAAATTCATGCATTTCTTGGAATCTCAAATTTGTTTCTATGTAGTAGATCTAAATATCCCAGTTAAGTATCAGTTCCTATATCTTCCTTCTAATGCCTCATTTTGTGTGCTTACATTCTCTCTTAATTCTTGATTTGAGTGGCTAACAACTTGTCTACTATAGTACAGATTTTTTAAGTCTGCCATAATTTTGAGGTACTTTACTTAAGTCTATTTTGTTTTCCAATTATAGAATTAAATCCTGCATGCAGTTATTCCTTATTTAAAAGCAAGTTATTTCATTCTACATGTTTTCTCTGAGTAAATTTTAGTCATCCTGTAGGTTTTCATATCCAGTGTCTTTAATGTCATCATTGTCTAATCATACTCTAATTGCACTTTTCATATACCCCTTGACCTTTTCATTGTTTAAGTGAATGTCTTGCATGGGTTGTATTTTGTTTTTAATTTTCAAGTGGTTGAGGCTTTGGTGCAATTCTTATTTATTAATAATGTTGTGCTTAGAAAACATGATGTGGGGCACCTGGGTGGCTCAGTGGGTTAAAGCCTCTGCCTTCGGTTCGGGCCATGATCTCAGGGTCCTGGGATCGAGCCCTGCATCAGGCTCTCTGCTCAGCAGGGAGCCTGCTTCCTCCTCTCTCTCTCTGCCTGCCTTTCTGCCTACTTGTGATCTCTGTCTGTCAAATAAATAAATAAAATCTTTAAAAAAAAAAAAAAGAAAACACGACGTGTGTGATTTCCTGGTTTCAGAATGTGAGACACTTTCATAGCTAAGTTTTTAACCAGTCTTTGAAGCCTGATGAAGGGAGAAGAGAAGAGATTTACTGCAGAATTCCAGAGAACCTGCAGACTGAGGGAAGGAGCTGAAGCTGTCAAATACCACAGCAGAAGTCTTGTCTCTGTGTTTACAGTCTTCTCTGCCAGGCTGGAATGGCCGCCAAGAGTTGCTGGGGAGTGCCCCCTGTTCTGCCTGATGGGGGCATCTGTGCCAAGTGCCAAGGGGGTACTGCGGACACAGGGTGTTTAATGAGCTTCCTCTTGCAGCATCCCAATATGATTCCAACTGCCTGCAGCCCACCCTTGCCTCCAGTTGGCATCTCTCAGAATCAAAGGGCGTTGCTCAATTCTGAAGAAGTCTCTCCTACTCACCTCCTAGGCAAGCTGGTTTTAAGTGTAAAAGAAATCAATAGTCCACTCAGTTCTTCTTTTGATCCATTCTTAGCAGCAAGTCTGTGGTGTCTCACAGCTGCATGGCTAGAAGCATGTCTAGTGTCCAATGCACGGCTTTCCTTCCTTTATATCCTTGGCCATTTCCCTGAGATTCTCCAAATGTAGGAACTAGAGCAAGATGCTAAGGTCACTAACTTGCTTAGAAGTACTCTTTGCTTTTTTTTCCTTCCTTCCTTCTTTTCTTCCTTCTGTCCATCCTTCCTTCCTTCCTTCTAAAGCTGAGAACATTAGTCTATTGGCAAAGTACTCATAGAAGTATAGGTTAATGTTTCCTCTTCGGACACATACTCACAACCCAAGGAAATGAAATGAAATTGAAGGCATTCAAAGCACCATTATAGAATGTGCCCTGTCTAAGAGCTTGATTTTAGTTGAGCCTCAAGATCACACTCCACCCCTACCAGAAGAGCAGATGTCCCTTAGTCACCAGAGCTCGCTGTCAGTAATATCTTACATCTGAAAATAAATCCAGCTTTCGGTAGCTTGACCACATATGTGCCTCTGAAACTATGGCAACAGAAAGTCCTTTTACCTCTGAGTCCCAATTAAAAGTGTTCTGTTGGCTATAATTGGAGTGTTTGGTCTCCAAAACTAATATATCAAAGCAATCATGTAAGCCTCAAATGTCACCATCACACAAATTGATATTTCCCATGGAAGCAGCTAATGAGTGGTCAGACCAAAGAGTGTGTGTGACTGAGGTTATGGAGAACAACTGCATTAATCCACTTTGGGATCTTTTCCCCCATGCCCCACTCCGCCCACCTGAGGTTTGACAGCTGATTGAACATTAGGGTAGGGAGAGAAAAGATGACAGAGATTTCAAGTCTGGGCACCAGAGGGGCTTTTAATAGAAAGGGGGAAAATACTTAAAGAGTAAGTTTCATGTAAAGAATGATGCGTGGTGAGAAATGTGTTCAGTTTCACTCTGTTAGGAATCCAGGCGTCTGGCATCGAACCAGGACACATCATGTTTGAGTTTCCTGCCTGGTTAAAAAAGGGGGGTGGGGGAAATGTGGTGCAGGGAGGAGGAAGGAGAGCAGGAGGAGGAGGAGGAGAAT
Source organism: Enhydra lutris kenyoni (assembly GCF_002288905.1). NCBI lineage: Eukaryota > Metazoa > Chordata > Mammalia > Carnivora > Mustelidae > Enhydra > Enhydra lutris. The sequence continues at coordinate 20,573,987 of NW_019154110.1, forward strand.
AACTCACAGTATGAATGTCTTTTTTGAGCATTATACTTTCAGATTTTTTTATCTTGTTTCTGATTGATTCTTAATCAGCAATAGCGCAGAATGTCTCAGCTTTTAGTTTCTCCTCTGTTAAGTATGAAATGATCTATAAACAAACACTTAGAAAGATGCAGTTGAAATGGATCCTGTGATCCTTTTGTAATGTGAAAAATGTTCTGGTAATGTAAATAATTTCACCCTCTAATAATCTGTTTGCTAACACATTTGGTGGTGTTTAATAATGTTATAAGTCTATTTTCTGTGAATTAGGGCATATACAGAGAGAGAGAGAGGGAGAGAGAGAAAGATTTCTTTTTGGATGATATCACAGGAATATGCGAATAACAGAAAGATCTACTTTTGGTGGCTTAATCAAGTCAGAAAGTAGACATTACATGTCTACAATGAATCACATGTTCGTCCCATCTGCAAAGAAATCTGGAAAATGTGTTTTTTTAGTGGGCATACCACTAACCTTTGGCAGGGCTTCTGTTAATAATGAAGAAAGGAGAAGGGATATCAAGTAAGCAATTATCATATCCCCTCCCCATGTAACACATCTAGAAGTTTCTGACACTTTTATAGTAATAATCAGGCACCTTTCAATCTAGGACTTCAAGTCATGCATGACCTGTCACAAGACTAAATGAACTCAAGTCGAAAGACTTGGGATCAAGTTCTGGCTCTGCCACTAATTCTGTGACCTTGGACTAAGTAATTTACTTTTGTTTCTTACCGGCAAAATGAGACGACTTAATCATTGCAAAGACCCTGAAATTCTATGCCTCCATGATATATCCTTAGCCAGAATACATCCAGGTCATATGATACTGCTCTCCTGGACCCCATCCCCCACCCTCTGTTCCTGGCAGACAGAGGAGCATTGCTGTGGTGGTCTTCCATCAAGGACCTGTGAGAGGCATCGCTTCAGGAACCATCACACTTTGGAAAAATGAAAACAGCTCCTTCTTTCCTCTATAAAGAGAAGGTTAGAAGGAGCACCTGGCTGTCTCAGTCAGTTAAGCGTCTGACTCTTGATTTCGGCTCAGGTCATGATCTCAGGGTTGTGAGATCGAGCCAGGCAGAGGAGCTCTACTATGCTCAGCAGGGAATCTGCTGGAGATTCTCTCTCCCTCTCCCTCTCTAAAAAAGAGAGAGAGAGAAAGAAGATTGGAAGGCAGTGGTGGTTCTAAGGGGACATACCTGATCTACTTCAGCAAGAACCCCCAGGTTTCGTGTGATCAGCACTCCTGTGTCAAAGGTGAGAGGTCCCCCAACCTCTGGAGGGCAGGCGAGCTGACCTCCAATAAGAATGAGGAATACACCATCACTTCTGCCACCCCCCACTGCACACAGACTCCCACGGAAGCTGCTGGAAGAGAAGCAGAAGGGAGGAAGGAAATGGGAAGAAGAGGGGAATGAGAAAAGCTCATAGGGTCACATGTGAGGTCTTGCTCAGATATACATCCTGAGGTCCATGGTATTTTCTTTCCTCCCACTGGCTCTGTCCAGGAACCTCAACCTCACATAGCTAACCACTCCCTTTTCTAGTGAGCTGGAAAAGGAGGAATGTTGTATTTGTCATAGGCAACAGGGACCGATTACACGCTGCATCAGGAATCTGCTTCACTACTTACAACGTTGTGGATGAACCCTGTTCATTCCAGGAGCTCTGCCCTCCACCTCTTTCAGCTCTGCCTTCCCACCCTCTCCCTGCATCACATTTACTGCTGAACAGAGCCTTGCGGTAGTTGCCTCTGGTTAGCTGATAAATTGGGCTTTGAAATGCATCTATGACTTTATATCACCCACTAAACTTTTTAGAGATTTAATAATAGTGAAACCTGGTCTCTGTTGGAAAGAATTCTCAAAGGGGCACAGCAAATAGAATTTTAAAAAATCCCTTTTCCCATCAAAACTGCATAGGCTAGAACCCAATCTACTGAGGTATCAGAGAGATTTCTGAAGTTTCTGAAAGGAAAGAGACTGTTCAGACCTCTAAGAACTCTTTAGGGAAAGCAGAAATCACAGAAACTTCATCTAGATACAAAGAACCTCTTCACTCTTTTTTGGACCCATATTTCACATCTCACAACAAAGTGCAACCACAGAAGTTTTGTGCCGGGGCACCTGGGTGGCTCAGTCAGTTGAGCATCCAACTCTTGATTTTGGTTCAGGTCTGGGTCTCAGATTCAGTGTCGAGTCTGCTTAAGATTCTCTCTTTCCGTCTGCACCCCCTCCCCTCTCGCACATATGCATGTTCTTTCTCTCTAAATAAATAAAATCTTAAAAAAAAAAAAAAAGAATCCATATGAGTAAAATAAAATGGCACAAAACCTGGAAGTAAAAATGTTTCTAAATCTTTGAAACAGTACCCAAGTTAAAAGACAAAACCAGAGAAAAATTTATAAATACTATTACAAATAAAGACATAATTATTTTCAAATATAAAGAGCACCTGTAAAATCAATAAGAAGACCAACAACCCAACAGAAAGAAGAAAACTGGCACTGAATAAGAACATTACTATTCATGGAGTATGTAATGCAAACAGAAAACATTAAAATGGTCAACTGTGAGAACTCAGTTGTGCTAGGGAGGAACAGAGACACAGACAATTTCCCTCCATAAGCCCAACTTTGCCTTTCAAAAGTCAATTTTGATATGCACAGTCACTTTGCAGAGCTTATCGTCCCACACTATCCTACTCCCAAATCACATGTGAAATATATGAGCTACAAATTGAACAAGATAGATAATTGCCTATTTGGTGTGATTTCAGCATTGTTAAGAAGACTCCACAAAATGCTTCCCATGTTGCCCACCAGTGTCTGAACTCTCACCATAGGAGACTGTTCATTTAGTTTATAGACTTCCCTGTTGAAAGAAATGGTCATGAGAGAAATAGCCCCTGAGCCTTCTATTTATTTCTTGATATGAGCAGCAATAATAGCAATTTTGTAACATTGTATTATGCTTTACCACTCACAATATACTATCACAACAAGATCTCTCTGATCTTGTCAATCACTCTGTAGGATGAGAAAGGGGAAAATGATTCCAATTTTATAAATACCTCTTCAGGGATAGACCCACTTCTTAAGCCCAAGTTTTCTGATTCCTAGTCCTGAACATTTTCCAGCACCGTCTGCTGTATGTAGATCTGTAAGGTCCTTGCTGGGATGGCATTCTGGCAGGGGAAGTGGAGTGAAAGCATAAGTCCATGAACACCTTGGGTTGCTAAGAACGAAGGGAGATGAAAAGGAAAGAGCCACCATAGGGAAAATGGTACCACAGTAGTAATCAGCCACACTAAAGGCACATTCAACTCACAATTTCATTTCCAGATCTGAAAATGACAGACCAGGACATTTCTAATCCCTCCTCATCTCCCAAGTTTACCATGAAGAGAAAGGAAACTCAATGTTTCCCAAAGAGAAATCACTGGGAATTTCTGAGTACCTACTGACTGGAAGAATTTGAGTTTACTCATATTCTTCCCACCATAGACAATCCACTCTTCACTCTGCCTACTGAGTTTTTTTTCTTTTTGAAAGATTTAATTTATTTATTTGACAGACAGAGAGCACAAGCAGGCAGAGAGACAGGCAGCGGGGCTGGGGGGCGGGAGGGAGCAGGCTCCCTGCTGAGCAAAGAGCCCGATGAGGGGCTCAATCCCAGAACCCTGAGATCATGACCTGAGCCAAAGGAAGAGGCTTTAACCAACTGAGCCACCCAGGCGCCCCAGCCTACTGAGTTTTAATCTCAATGATAGCATTTTTCATTTCTACACGTTCTCTTTGGCCTATCCTGCTTCATTCTTTTCCCAGGTTCTCACCTCTTTCTATTATAACTTTAATGATTTTTGAGTATACTCATTTCATGGTCTCCATTGAATAGCTCTGTGAGTGGAAGCTTCTGGACTCCAATCCTACTGTATGTTTTGCCTGATAACTCTTAGATTTGGTAGGGGGTTTCCTCATGCATTTTGTAATTTGGTGTTTGAGCTAAATTTTAGTGGGGCTTTATCTGTTGAAGTACCAAGTGAGCAGAGTTAAAAATCTACTCAGGTTTCTAAGGTAGTTTTGTATTTACAACTATAGTAATTCCAAGGGTATGACGGCTTGGAACAAGTGGTAATATGATCATTTTGGGGGTTAGGGGCTTCTAAGACCTTGCAGGAAGTATACATTAGAACCCCAGACTTGTGCAAGGAGTCTGTTATAAAGGTCTACTTTTATGAATTCTCAAGAAGAAATTGATCCCTATTCAGAATCCAGGAGGAGACAGATAAATTCCATCTCAGTTTCTCTGCAATGAGCTTTAATATCTAACCGTTTCTCCGAGGATCTAACCATTTCTCCAAGGATATAGCCTCTCAGATGCCCCAGATGTTTTCAGTGGTCTCAGTTCCAATTCCCTGCCACACAAGAGCCCAAGACCTCATCTCCCATCTCTATGTGAGCTTTAGAATGCAAAACCTTTGTTTACCAGAAACCATCAGTTCTCACTTCCCAAGACTGCTGGACCATCAGCCCTTGTCTTTGGTCCCCTCTGTTTTCAGCTCTTGGGAATTCCCTCTTACTTTCTAGACATCTCAAAGGATGTTTGTTAGTGTCTATTCAGCATTTCTAGGCATTTTCTTGTAGGAAGGGTATCAGACTACTTAGATTATTTTATTCTTGGAAATGAAAGCACAAGTCCCTTTAGATACATTATTCGATTTAACCTTCATCCCATTCCTGCAAGATAATCATAGTCCCATTTCACAATGAGCAAATTGAGACTCATAGAAGTTAAATAATTTTCCCAACATCTCACAACTAATCCTAACCTTGAAGACCATGTTCTTTTCTCCTATGATGTCTCTGAAGAGGTAGCCTATTTCCTCTACTGTAGCTGAGAGAAGGAGTCTGGAGATTTTGAAGAGTTTAAACTGAAGAGTCCTTTGAAAGTTCTCCTTGAAGAACATTATTTTTTTAAGTCTCTGGCAGAGTTCCATTATTAATTATAAGGGTGAATGGTAAGCCAAAGAATTATGAAGCCTAAATGTGGCTTGATAACACCTTCAGGGAAAACATCAAGAATCACTGAATAGGCTTGTGTCTGAACATACTGAGAATGTGAGAGAGGCAGACCTTCCCTCCCCATGCAGCCAGCCTCATTATATCCAAGGGTGGGTCAGCAGAAGGTCTAGAGGACTGGCTCTGCCTGAAATATGTAGGAGAAAGTAGATCAGGAGAGGTTAATGTCCATGCTGTGGAATCATGAAACCAATGAAAACCTGGATCATTGGGTTAGAAACTGGCCCAAGGCCAAACACAAAATATAGTCATAATTGGAGCCTTCCCAAGTAGAAAAAGGTTATTAGTGGAATCACATTAATCACAATGATTAATGCTGAAACCTGAGCTTTTTATTATGTAAAAGGTTAGGAAGAGTATATTGATGGCAGGGGGGGGGAATAAAAGGGTTCCAGTTTTGTAGAAATAATGAACAAAAGAGAGACAATAAATATTCAGGATGTAATTTGAAATCAGAAACCTGGATGAGTCACACAAATCATGCTTAAAAGCCGCTTATGCAAAGAAATTTGCCAGAAAGCAAATGTGCCTACAGATGGCCCATCAGGAGGCAGTTGGGTAGTCCCTGAGTGCTGCAAGGGCAGCCAGATCAAAGGACAGGGTGCAGGGGAGGGGGTGAAACATGAGCCCAGAACAAGGATCTTGCCATCCACCAGACCTCGTCAGTGCACAGCCTGCCAAATGTTGTGTCCAGGACAGGTCGTCTTGGAACACCAGAGCCTTCACACTTTTTTGTCCCAGATAAGCAGGAGCAAAGGCACAGGGCTAACTGGGTGCAAGTAGTGAATCTAAGAAGAAATTGCAAGAAAGAGTGATTAATCAAAGTGAAAGTACATAGACAAAAGCCTCACCCTTGAATCCAAAACAAGCTAGATGAGAGGATGGTCAGTGATTAAGGAGATGCTGAAGAACAAGGCCATTTGAAAAGGAAGAAGGAAGTTGACCCTGGAAAAAGTATCTAAACTGGAATTAGGTGCTCAGAAGTCTTCAGATGGTCTGACAATTACCACTGAAGGACCCAAACTGATAGACTTCCCAAACTGAGAACAAACCAGGAAATAATTTTTCCCGGCCTTATATTTTATGGTGGGGGGGGGGGATTCTGGAAAAAGAGAGGCAGATCGTGTGTCTTTTAAAATTAATTTATAACGTGACTATTTCCAAAAGGATCTGAAGTGAGTCACAATATTAAAGCACGTGCATAAAGCAGTTAAGTAAAGATGTTTGGCAAAGTCTGGCTTGCTCTTTATCCAACTCATTTTCTCTTCTTACTAGATATAAACCAGACCACATTTCCCAACCTCTTTGGCAATTGTGCAAATAGGAATGACTGAGTTCTAGCCAATAAAATGTGAGCAGAAATGCGTGCCAGTTCCAGGGCTAGTCCATAGACACCTCCCGGGCATGACCATCCAAACTCTTTCTCCATTTTTTTCACGTGTGTGTTAGCCATTTGTATGTCTTCTTTGGAGAAATTGTCTGTTCACGTCTTCTGCCCATTTCTTGACTGGATTTTTTGTGTTTTGAGTGTTGTTGAGATTGATAAGTTCATTATAGACTTTGGATACTAATCCTTTATCTGATATGTCATTTGCAAATATATTCTCCCATTCTGTAGGTTGCCTTTTAGAGAAAGACTCTGCCCTGAGATAAAGGTTAGATAAAAGAGAGACACCACCAAAGCATATTTTGGAAATGACATCCAATTGAGGCAAGCAAGGATACAAATAAATAAGACAGGTCAGAGAATTGTGGCTAGAAGGGATTTGGAGGATGGTTCCTGGTACTTGGGACCCCCTGGAAGCAAAAAGACAAGAAGAGAATGGAGTTTTAAGGGTTTTTTTTCCCCAAAGAAGACTGTGACTGCCCAGATTCATGTGATTGAGTATCAGGCCAGGCAAATCCACAGCCCCCAAGAAAGGCTATCCTCCTGAAGCCCACTCAGAGGGCTGTGGAGGAAAGGGACTTTCCTCACAGAGGGTCAATACAACACAATGTTGTTGTGCCATACAACACAATGTTGTTGTGCCATAAAACACAATGAACAAGGACATTCTTCACTCAAATCAGAGTCAGGTCAAGAAACTTCCCACTGTGAGATGGAGGAGCCTCACCCCACCTCCCTGACAAAAATCTTCTCCTTGCTCTGGACCAGCCACATGCAGTTCTCCCTGATGATCATCTTTTCAGTTTATCTTTGTAGGTCCATAGGGGCCACTTACCAACCTAATGGAGACAAGTGGATATCATCAGCCAGAGATCCTGCTCTTGGACTTTGAGGACATGATTGGATGAGGCTTTGGATGGCCGCTCTTGGAAAGAGTATCTTCCATGGGTGGGAAGGACAAAATAGGTACCTGGTAACTAGAGGATAGATCTGACAAAAGTCTTCGTCAGCTCAGGATGTTATAACAAAATGCCATTAAATGGGTGGTTTTGGGGGTGCCTGGGTGGCTCAGTGGGTTAAGCTTCTGCCTTCAGCTCAGGTCATGATCTCAGGGCCCTGGGATCCAGCCCCGTATCAGGCTCTCTGCTCAGTGGGGAGCCTGCATCCCCCCTCCCCGCCTGCTTCTCTGCTTCCTTGTGATATCTGTCAAATAAATAAATAAAATCTTTTTTTTTAAATGGGTGGCTTATACAACAGAAAACTAAATGTATTTCTCCCAGTTCTGGATCAGCTAGGAACTCAAAGATCAAGGCTCTGGCTGATTTGGTTCCAGTCCCTGATGAAATCTCTCTCCCTGGCGTGCAGGCTATCGTCTTTTTTGATGTATCCTCACATGGTGGGGAAAGAGAGGGGATGCTCTGGCCTCTTCTTAGAAGGATACTAATGCCATCATAAGGACCCCACTCTTGTGACCTCATCTGAACCTAATTAACTCTCAAAGGCCCCACCTCCCGGACCTTCACATTGGTAGCTGGGGCTTCAATACATGAATTTTGTAGGGACACAAACATTCAGTCCATAATAACAGAGGTTGACTAACTATTCATCAAATAAGTTTTCCTTTTCTTCCAGCACACAAGTTTTCTACCTTTCCCAGCTTTCCTGGTTGTTAGGTGGCGGTGACTGAACTCTAGTCAGTGGGAAATGAGCAGAAGTTACATGCGCCATTTCCTCATATGGCCCATACACAATCCTCCATCCCTTCCTCATCTTCCACTAGCATCCAGAGCACTCCATAGGCCTACATGAGGGTGAGGTGTCAAGAAGGAAAATCACCATTTGGAGGGACTTGATATCAGGAATACTTGGAATCAGGAATATTGCATGTGAGAAAGACAAATATCCACTGTATTTGATCCCCTGATATTTGGGGTTAATAGCTAGCATTACCCCTCACAGAGACATAAAAGAAAAACTAGAGAGCACTTGGAATTAGAAAACATATAAATGTACAAGTGAGAGAAATAAGGTATATAGCAATTCAATCTTTGGCTCTGAGGTTCATGGAAGCCAAACAAACACAAACAAACCAAAAATCACCAGCTGATACAATTCATGGTGCCTGAGTTAGAAAACATAAATGTCAAAAGACAAACTTTGGCACTCAGGGCAGAGAACATTCATCACATGGAACCACATCTTTGAGAAACCACAAAATGAACTTCATCAAAAACATTTTGGTAAATTGTGCTAAATGAGTCTTATTGAACAATTTCAATAAGAGTCAAGAGCATAAAATCAAAGATTACCTGAGGGAACCGAATGATTTAATGACCATATATCTTTACATAGTTATTTTGTCATCTTTTCTTACCTGATCCCAAGCAAGCTTTCAATGTCTCTCCAATGCCTTCCATCTAAACTTCAAGGCACTAAACAGTTGTCTCTTACCATCCTTCCCAATCTCATCTCTCTCTCTTCCTTCTGGTGTCATCAAACTTCCTGCATTCTGTTCTTCACATTCCCAATTCTGATCCTTTACTCACTTTTCTCCCTTACCTGGAATTCACCCTCTTCATCTTCCAACTTTGCCAACCTCCACCTTTCCTTCAAAACATAGCTAAATTGTCACCTCTTCCACAAAGCCATCAGCCAGACAGGTGCCTGCTACTTTATAGTCATGTGTGTGGCCTTCTGGGAGAACATCTGCAGAAAGTAGAACAATGCTTTCCCACAAGGATACCCATGTTCAAGCCCCAGAATTCACCAATACGTTGGGTTCCATGGCAAAGTAAAGTAAAGGTTGCAGAGAATTAAGATTGCTAATCAGCTGACCTTGCAATGGGGAGATTATCCTGGATTAGTTAGTAGACCCAGTGTAATCACAAGAGTAAGGGTAAGAGGGAGGCCGAAGAGAGACCAGAGAGATGGCATCATGAGAAATATTTGGCCCTATGTTCCTGGCTTTAAAGATGGAGGCAGGGGCTACAAGCCAAAAATGCATGGTCACTAGAAGCTGGAAACTCTAAGAGGAGGGATTCTCCCCTAGAAACTCCAGAAGGAAAGCAGCTCTGCCAACATATGATTTTAACCCAATTAGATCCATTTTGAACTTCTGACCTCCAGTCCTGTAAGACAATACACTAAGTTGGAGGTAATTTGGTGCAGCAGTAATAGGAAACTAAAACAGGCCTGCCTGGGTGGCTCAGCCAGTTGAGCATCCTACTCCTGATCTCAGTTCAGGTCTTGGTCTCAGAGTTGTGGGTTCAGGCCCCACACTGGGCTCTGTGCTGTGTGTGGAGCCTACTTTAAAAAAAAAAAAAGGGAAAAAAAAACGACATCCAACTGTGGGATCAGAGGGGGTGCTTCTGGTCACGATCCCACAGACCCACATTCACCCCAAACCAGCTCTATTTTGAGACCGTCTACTTCTCCTATCCAATACCTCATTTTATATGACTTCTGTGTTCTCCAACCCATCTCTCTGTACTCTTGCTCTAGGCCACTAGCTAATGGAAACCTACCATACTATCTATCAGCTCATGGTTTGTCTCCTATCTCCAACTTGACTATTGATCTAGCCATGAATGTGATGAATCGGATACTCTTAGGAATGGCTGGCCTGGTCTGGCCACTGAGTATTATGCTGGCTTCTACCACCATGTAACTAATTCTGCCCAGTTCATTTTGGGCATGCCAAAGGCATCCATAGCTGAGGCTAGGGCCTTCCTCTCCCAGCATCAGGCCTCCTCAGCCCATCAATTTTCCAGCACTTGCATGACCCCCCCTTACCCCACCCCCACCAACACTGAAGCTCTCAGGAACCTCTGATTCCCTAGACATTACATGTGGATGCTGGAGCACTGGAAACTGTCTCAGGCCCAGCTATATGGACACTTGCCCAGCCATTTCTAATCTACATTCTTCCCCCAGCCAGCACCATGTTATCAGGTACCTCAGTGAAAGTGGAACATCTTTAAGGGTCTTACAATTGTCTCAGGCTATGACTGACAATGTATAATAAGGAAGATGTTTCCTGAACTAGGTTTTTCCCAAACTCCTTTGTGTGCTTCTTCTCTCTACCCCCAAATTCCGTCCTCCTACACCAGAAGGGAGTCATTCTTCCTCCTTTGTCTATATGAAAGGAATGACCTCTAAGGAAGGTCTCTCAAAAATATTGACCTTCTTACATCTATGCCCAGCTAGACTATAACATCATTGAGAGCAAGAATTCACCTCCTGGACTTAGTCCCCACCTACTGTCTGACATTCAGTAGGCACTGATGTATGTTGAAATGCATGAATTAAATAAACTGAATTATATTGAATTAAGGAATGGTGATATACGCTTGGGCACTACACATAAAAGAGGAGCTTCAAGGTCCCAGTATAATGATGTGTGTGTGTGTGTACGCACATGTGTGCATGCACCAGCATAATGGGGTCATCACTTATATCTGCTGTCTGGTATAAATTTCCCAAGAGGACCTGTGAATTCACTGGTTGCCATCCCTTTTTTTCCTGCAGATCCCAAGGCAGCAATACAAGCATGACACCCACAGAGTGTCCAGGCTTAAAACCCTAAGCTGTATCCATTATGATTCAAACACCTCTGGGTATGAGAGGAAGGTTGGTGGGGCAAACCTTCCAAGGGTCAGTTTGCAAAAAGCACTAAGGAGTCTCCTGAGACATAATCCATTCCATGGGAAGAAAGAGTTGAAGGGAACAAGTCTGGGTTAAAGAGAATAATGAGTCAGGAAAGGAGGGGCAATTTTGAGCACAGCACAATGGCTGTCCCTCAGCTCATTGTCTAGTAGAGTCCCATGGATTCATGCCAGAAGCCAAGATGAAAGATACTGCACACTACATTAAAGAATAAATTCTAACAGGAGATACTTTACTTTAAAAAAAATACACACACACATTTGCATGTGTATTTATTTAAATAAATATATTTAGGATAAAGTTGGTACTCTAGAGATTAAAGTTTGAGTTCTACATAGGGAGACCATATATCCCAGTTTTCTCAGCCCAGTCCAAGATTACACCTGTTTTCTCATCATGGAAATTTCTTCCCTCTCCCAGATGAATTTTAAAGTGTCCCAGTTCAGATAACAAATTATATGGTCACCCTAGTTCTAAGGTCTTTGTTGGGATAAATTGAGCTAACTTGCACACTCATTTCCTAACACCCCATATCCTTGTGTTCATAAAGAGATCCTCTTATTGGAAAACACTGTAGAACAAGAAGAAAAAGAAAAAGGACCATGAACAAGTCCCATTTTTACGTGACTAGAAGATGTCTGTAAAGCAGAACTAAAACAGATGAATTCAGAAAGCAGAGAGAGAAGCACTCTTAGCAGGGCAGATTAAAGCAAAATCCAAGTCTTCAAAGGGAGAAACCAACAAGGAGAGAACTAACTTACCTAAAGAGCCCAAGAAATACTAAGAAACTAGAGTCACCAAGTGCCAGCAGGCAAGAGTAAAACTCTCACTGTGTGCTTCAAAGCAATTAGCCTCCCCCGTCCCATTGGAAGATAAATGTAGATTCTTAGGATAGCGTGAATCAGGCTGGATCCATCTCAGGGACACCAGGCACAGAGGAAGGCATGCATGAGATGGTAAACTCAAATCAGGAAGAATTAACTGAACACTGTATTCTGAAGGTGAACCCTGCAACCTTCTCACTTATTCCAGCTTTAGAACACTGTTATCTACTTTTATATTCCTTGAGAAGATTTAAAAAATAAACACCCTCAGCGGAGGAAAAAAAAAAAGACCTGCAAATAATGACATTTGGGGACAATCTAGCAGCTAACAAATTTTCCTACATGAAAGCCAGAAAAGTCAACAAGACCAGACCAAGCCTAATTACCTTTTCAGTGCCTCGTTCTTAAATATGAATGGACAGCAGGCATTTGGAGGCAGCTGGAAACTTGAAAGACAGAGGCAAAAGCAAACAGGAAGAAAGAAGTTAGAAAAAAAAATAAGCAATTCTCTGATTTCAGCAAATGAAGAAAGATAGCCTGCTATCTTCTTAAAGAAAATAGTCAGAGACCAATAATAAGCTCTTAAAAATTAAATATTATGTCTAGTTTCCTTAAAGTATTCAACAAAAATATGAAGAGATGGACACTAGGAAAAGAAAGATAATAAAAGTAGAGGATCAGTCCAAGAGGCCTAATATCTGCTTAATAGGAATTCCAAAAAGAGAGAATAGAAAAAAATGGTGGGGAGAATTATTTCAAAGAAATACTACAAGTAAATTTTCCAGGACTGAAGGATACAACTGTTTTAGAAATAAGAGCCCACCAGGGCACCTGGGTGGCTCAGATGGTTAAGCATCTACCTTTTGCTCAGGTCATGATCCCAGAGTCCTAGGATTGAGTCCTGCATCAGGCTCCTTGCTCAGCAGAGAGCCTGCTTCTTCCTCTGCCTGCCACTCCCTCTGCTCTCTCTCTCTCTCTCTCTTCTCTCTGACAAATAAATGCAATAAAATCTTTTTTAAAAATAAATAATAAAAGAGCCCACCAAGTATACAAACTGAATAAAAGCTCATCATTTGTGAAATTCCAAAACACCATGGATAAAGAAAGGATCTTGAAAGATGTTAAAAGCTTCCAGAGTGGGAAAAAAATCATATACAAAATTTGAGAATGAGAATGGCATCAGATTTTTAAACAGCAATACTAGAAGCTAGAAGAAAGCAGAATACTTTATGAGTAAAATGGTTTCCAGCATAAAATTCTATACCCATTTAAACTATCAATCCATTTTGAAAGTAGAATAAGGTAAGTAGAGCTTCATACAATTTATCTCTCATACTTACTTTTATCAGAATGCTACAAGAGAATATACCTCACCAAAAATAACAGAGTTAACAAAAAAAAAAAAAAATAGAGCACACAGGATCTAGGAAATAGGAGAGTCAACATAGAAGAAAGGCAAAGGGAATATCCAGGATAGGAAACCATCCAGGGAACAGATAGTTATGATTGAAATAAGGGAAGAAGACTCCAGGAGAGCAGACTCCAAGAAAGGTTAAATTGTTAACTGATAGATTATCTGATAGATGCATGCAAAGAAAATTGAATTGAATTGAATTTCATAGATCTATGGGAAAATGTGAGAAGATTTAGCCAGAGATCCCAGAAAGTCAAGGAAATAAAAAGCAATAGATTCATTCATTCTATATATTCATAGAATATATTCATTCTAGGGAAAAATAACTTGTCCAAGTAGAAAATACAATAGTGACTCTTAATCCGGAAGTGGGCAATATTAAAGTTATACTAGTAATAGTAAATATGGACTTCACTATAGTTATAACGCATAGTGCTCTCATTCTATTAGTAGTGTGAAAAGAGAGAAAGGAATAGTAGAGATTTCAAATTCTCATTCCCCCATAATAGGAAAGTAATAAATAATGTCTAATGGTGATTAATCAAGAGACAGAATTGTACCCATATTTAGAAATATGGAGGCAAATATGGGAAGAAAAGATTAAAAGTTCAAAGACATTGCTTCTGGAGAGGTGAAGGATGGCTGTTAAGCAAAGGACAGCCAAGTATTTTTTAGGTAAGTCTTTAAGCACTGCTTGACTTTTTTAAATTATGGGCATGTACTTTTTTAACAAAAGCAAAAATACTCTCTTACAAAAGTAGGACTCCTTTGTAGTCTCTTTTTCTTCTATCTAGTAGTTTTTTAAATTACGGCAATCAATCTATGTAAGATGATAGGAGCCTAAGGCAGTAATGAGGGGTGAAAGGCATTATCTCCATTACAAAGTCATTGTTGAAGCTCAGAATCGACCTGACACCCTGAACAGTGAGTACCAAAGATATGTTTCATAATTTCTGGCACCCAGTATTGTTTGAGTAGCCTTCCTGAGTTTATAATAAAGTTTCCACCTTAGGACTACTACCTCCCCAGGGGGAAAGTCAGAACCTTGTTTCCCCCCTTCTTTGCAGCCAGGCCATGGGTATGATAATTCAGTAGGAAAGAAGGTAATCTGAAATCTTGGGTATAGGAAAGAAAACACACACACACACACACACACACACACACACACACACACACACCAAACCCTAGGTAGTCATTCTCCCAAGATTTGAAGAGTGGACTTCATACCCAGCCTTTACAGCTAAATTTCCAAACATATGAGTAAAATGAGAACGGACATCCTCCCTGGTACAGAATTCCATTCACTTTCACACTTGCAGCAGAGTTACGGTTTGGAAATGGAGGGGAATGAAGTCCTGCCAGAGGCCTGGTCACGACTCGTGAGGAGAATTTGGACGAACAGCTGCTGTACCACCTCCCTCAAACACCTGCTCATGAGCGGTCTCAGGCCCACCTGGGAAAAAGCCAACATAACTGGAATGCACGAGCATGCAGAGGGTCACTTTGGGTGTCTAAGCTCCCTCCCAGGCCAGTGGGGCCCCCCACTCAGGCTGGGATTGCAGGAGCTTGTGATGTGTGGGAGGGCAAGGCCAGTGCCTGTGGGAAATGAGAAAACATGCTAAAGACAAAGAGCTCTAGGGAGCAGGGAGCCCTCTAGATCATCCGTTCTAAGGAAGCAGGCAGAGAGGACAGCGCTGAATCAAGGCTAGAGGTCTCCACCCGGACGCAGGCCAGACACAGCAGGCAGGCTCAGGAGTCTTTGCCAAGAGCAGATCCCTGAGCACTGGGGCACAGAGGGGAAACACGTTTACAGAGCCCCTGAGGCCTCACTCTTGAACAAAAAGAGGGTCATTGAGGGTACTGAGTCACACTGAACTTGGAGGGAACAGAGTCACCAAAGAGGCAGCTAACATCATTCTCATCAAAAGCTGAATCCCACATGGGCCAAAATTATATAGACTAAGAGCAAGACAAGGGCACTGAACAAAGATATGGAACCCAACAGGTGAGGTTTAGCATGCAACGAGGGCTCACAAATTGATTTTTGGTAAGCCAAAGCTTTTTAAAAGTATATTGAGCCATGATTTTTTTTAACGGAGCAACGATTTCTAAAGGAACCTCTTGTAGTATAAACTTTGAACTGTGTATAATTTTAAATCTCTGGATATTTGAATTTCTGGAAGCACTTCAAACAAGTCTGAAAATAGAAATAACTGCTTCTAGAAAAACCTCACTGAAGCAGAACTCTGCGGGGCAGGAGGAGGGGAAGGGGTCCTCTTATTTGGTCCTTGTGAGGATCAGAATCTTGACTATAATAATCATTTCAGACTCACCCAGCTTGGTTATCTGCATCCAATACCTGAAGACATCCTTTAACTTGAAATTTTGTGAGGGTGACAAAGTCATCTTTCTGAGAATGTTCCTTCTCTGCAGTGAGGACACCAGGCAGTTTACTCAGCTTGTCAATACACAACAAGGGACGGGATATGCTGTAGGTTCTCATCCCAAATTCCCATTTCATACACATGGTAAAGCTGGCAGTAATTGTCAAGCAACAGGCTCAAGGGAGTTCATATTTGCCCAAATCCTTGTGTTTCTATCTCAGATACCTCTTGGCAAATGATGCTTCTTACTTATCCACCTTATAGCCATTTCATACACAATTTTTAAGTGCTGAAGACTTCTGCTGAAGTTCCAAGCCTTTTGGATTTAGCATTCACAGAGCTGACCATCTCTTGAATGGCCCCAGAGGTCCGTGGCATGTGGTGTTTTGTAACATCTCTAAGACACAAATTTGCAGTCCTATATTCTGTGGGATCGGTGGTCTGAAACAAGCCATCCACATGGCTAGTGAATAACCCTAACCAGTCGCTCATTCTGCACCTCAACAGAATTCAGTCATTCTCTCCTCTATTGTCTTATATGCCATAACCTTTAGGAAGTGACTCAAGTTTTGTTTCTGTGTGAAAAATAGCTCCCAAAAGAAAGTCAGCCAGCTGCTGCTGATGATAATAAAAATGAAAAAAAAGTGAAGACAGCTGAGAAAGTACTGGTCCTTATCAGAGATCAAAACACTGGATAGGGGAGAATGTCAAGTTTGGCAGCATCTAGACGCTGAAGGGCTCTATTTATGCCTTCTCTATAAAAACAAAAATGCAATTTGTAAAACTGCTTTAGGACCTATTACAGCCAGTGTAAAATTGTTCAATGAGTGAGCCATGAATCATTTTTGTTAAGAGTCACCAAAATTTTTCAGTTATACTTATGAAGAAAAGTATATGTTACAATGGTGGAGATTCTTGTCACTCTTGAGACATACCTTGAATAAGCAAAAACATATCTCAAACATCAGTTCTACAAGGTCTTTGTTAACTGGCAGCTGGGAAAGGTTTTTCTTTCCCCCAGCTCACGCTGCCATCTGATAGCCATGTCTGCTCTTGGCAGTGGCTCCAACCCAAGGACTCTGTGCTGATGTAGGTCTTGCCCTTTGTCTCCCTCATTTACTCAGGGCATGAGGAGGGTCATAGACAGAAATTTCTTTCTCATTATTCTTGGGGCCAGAAGTCTAAGAGCAGGTTGGCAACATGGTCGGATTTGGGGCAAAGCCTCTTCCGGTCTTGTAGGCAACTGCCTTCTTGATGTGTTCTCAAGTGAAGGAGAGAGAGAGAGAGAGAGATCACCTCTCCATGTCTCTTCTCCTAAGTGCACTAATTCCATTCATGAGCGCTCCACACTCATGATCTGGTTATCTCTCCAAGAACCTACCTCCAAATACCATCACATTAGGGATTAAGGATTCCACATATGAATCTTGGGAAAACATAGGTATTCAGTTCTCTAGGTGGGCCGTTTCTTCTTGCCTGGAGTTCATGCTGAAAATAGCTCCCTCCTGAGGCAGAAAGATCCACATCCTGACATTCCCTTGGAAACAACCCAGAAGAGTCCCCCCAATTAACCCTCGCTATTAATCACTTCATTCATCCGCTACCAATTTTTCCTTTTTCTGTTAGGTCCTTAAAAAAATAAACAGCATCAGGTGGCTCAGTCAGTTAAGTGTCTGACTCTTGATTTAGGCTTAGATCATGGTCTCAAGGTCCTGAGATGAAGCCCCCAGTCAAGGTCGGCACTCAGTGGGGGAGTTAGCTTGAGGATTCTTTCTCTCACTCTCCCTTTGCCACTCCCCTGACCCTGCCCTACACATTTGCTCTCTCTTTCTCTCTCAAAATAAATAAACAAACAAACATAAACAGCCTAGCTCTTCATTGTCTTGAAAGGCAAACCTCTTTATAAGACAGCCCTAGGCCATTTGTGTACACATACCTATGTTTTTACCTGGGGACCCTAAAACTTACAAATTTCATGGGCTTAACCTTAACCTCCTGGTACCCACCCAACCACATAAATTTTCATCTCTCTTCAGAAGAAACTTCTTCCTCCTTGTCACCGTTTTCACACATGCTGGGCCATGGTTCACTAGTTCCATTGCCCCCAGCATATTGCAAAAAAGACCTGTGTAGGATTTGGTTGTCAAGTCAGAAAGTCCATGCACAATAATCCTTCTGGGGTACATAAGGTACATACATAGCCTCTTGATTCATTTCTTCAGGTGCCCTCTGTCTGGGCTTGAATTTTGCATGTTTTATATAACTCCTGATAACTCTATTTCATATGTAATGCTATTCCTGGACATTAAAATTAGTCTCTTGCCGGGAAGCAAGGGCAAAAATGAACTATTGGGATTTTATCAAGATCAAAAGCTTTTGCACAGCAAAGGAAACAGTTAACAAAACCAAAAGACAACTGACAGAATGGGAGAAGATATTTGCAAATGACATATCGGATAAAGAGCTAGTGTCCAAAATCTATAAAGAACTTAGCAAACTCAACACCCAAAGAACAAATAATCCAATCAAGAAATGGGCAGAGGACATGAACAGACATTTCTGCAAAGAAGACATCCAGATGGCCAACAGACACATGAAAAAGTGCTCCGCATCACTCGGCATCAGGGAAATACAAATCAAAACCACAATGAGATATCACCTCACACCAGCCAGAATGGCTAAAATTAACAAGTCAGGAAATGACAGATGCTGGCGAGGATGCAGAGAAAGGGGAACCCTCCTACACTGTTGGTGGGAATGCAAGCTGGTGCAACCACTCTGGAAAACAGCATGGAGGTTCCTCAAAATGTTGAAAATAGAACTACCCTATGACCCAGCAATTGCACTGCTGGGTATTTACCCTAAAGATACAAACGTAGTGATCCGAAGGGGCACGTGCACCCGAATGTTTATAGCAGCAATGTCTACAATAGCCAAACTATGGAAAGAACCTAGATGTCCATCAACAGACGAATGGATAAAGAAGATGTGGTATATATACACAATGGAATACTATGCAGCCATCAAAAGAAACGAAATCTTGCCATTTGCGACGACGTGGATGGAACTAGAGGGTATCATGCTTAGTAAAATAAGTCAATCGGAGAAAGACAACTATCATATGATCTCCCTGATATGAGGGAGAGGAGATGCAACATGGGGGGTTAAGGGGGTAGGAGAAGAGTAAATGAAACAAGATGGGATTGGGAGGGAGACAAACCATAAGTGACTCTTAATCTCACAAAACAAACTGAGGGTTGATGGGGGGAGGGGGGTTGGGGGAGTGGGATTATGGACATTGGGGAGGGTATGTGCTATGGTGAGTGCTGTGAAGTGTGTAAACCTGGCGATTCACAGACCTGTACCCCTGAGGATAAAAATATATTATATGTTTATAAAAATAAAATTAAAAAAAAAAATTAGTCTCTTGCCAATTCACTTACTCAATAGATATGCATTGAGTCCCTACTCAAACACAAGGAATGGAAGAGCAAACCAAACCCAGCTCTTGACTTCAAGGAACTTAGAGTCTACTAAGATCCAGACAGTAGCTAATGACAACATAGGGAACCTTCAGGAAGCTTTGGCTCTTTGCCACAAGACAGTATCTCTTCTCTCTGTGAATGGGGTAAATATTCATTAGACAATAAAAAGACTAATTTATGTAAATTACAACAGGGAAGTGAATTGATACCGGTGAGTTCAATAGTTTTTCTTCTGTGAACTTATTAATTTTTTTGTAAAATCTCTGATAGAGAATTTAGAAATATCAACTCTCGATACCAAAAGGAAAAGGAAAATCTATAATTGGATGACATCATTGCCAATCACCCAGGGTATATAATAGGCAGGTTACATGAAGAAGCAGCAATGATTTACTCATCTCTACAAAACTATTCTCCTTCTATGTTACCCTCATAAGAAACTAAGAATAGGACGCTCTCCAACTCCATTCAGATACTACAAACAGTTCAAGGCAGGATCACACCCACAAAGAGCTGAGAATGCATTGTGGCCAAATTCTGATTATTTAACATTATCTTAAGCAGAAAATGAAGAAAGTATTTCAAAACACTTATGATGGATAGCTCTATCTTAGAGTTCTGAACCATTCACTCACTGCCTTATTTCAAGAATCTATACTTAATTTGAGGCCTATAAAGAAAAAGAGAATGCCCACTGGTCTTTAGCCAAAATTTTTGCCAACACAGATGAGTAGGATATAAAAAAAAAACCATTGCTTTTACCACAACAATAGGAAAACACTCTTTAAAACCATCAAAAAGCCATGAATGCATAAAGTCCAAATGAATTAAATTCTAGAGAAGGACAAGCCCTTAGTAGATGAGTAAAAACTGGTAATCACTTTTTGTCTCCAGAGGCATTGACTAAGTCAAGGCAGGGCAGGGCAGGAGAGGATCATATTTGCCAGAGATTGAGGGATTTGCTGGGGTAAAAATAATAAGAAGAAGCAGTCAAATGTCATCTGAGAGCTAATAGAGCATATTGGAATATGAAGAAATTCCAAATGCTAAGCTAGTTCTTTATGCCAGACAATTCCCTCCATGGGAATTTAGCAAAGGAAGTGTTGGTGCAGGAGCAAGGGCTAGACTGGAAAGCATGGAAAGATATTTCATGAACTTATAGTATTTATATCCCAAAACTATGCTGAAAGGAGAGATTGATCCCATTGTTAAGTCACCTGAAACCAGAGAAGACCTGAAGCTAATTAAGCAACAAATGAGCCCCAACCCAACTCATCTCCTGAGTAAATAAAAGAGATCAGTCTTTTACCTAGCTGCCTGATGAAGGAAAAAGCAATTTCCTTCTGGAGGAAAATATTATCAGATTCCACTATCTTCTTTTATATAATGTGTCCCATCATCAGGGGAAAAAGCAACCAACACAAGTAAACCCACAAATGACTGAGATATTAGAATAAGAAAATATCTTTAAAATAACTGTTATACATATGGTAGATAAATTAAAAGAAAAACAAACAAACTGGATAAAATATGGACAATTTCCATAGATAAACAAAACCCAAAAAAATAACTAAACTGAAAAATAAAATATGTGCGTTAACTTATTGGATGGGCTTCATAACAGATTGTACAAGGCAGAAGACAGGATTAATGAACTTAAAGACAGGTCCGTAGAAATCATCCAAGCTGAAGCAAAGAGAGGAAAAAAAAATAGGGGGGTGGAAGGGAGAAAAAGGCATCGGAGAACTCTAGGACAATGTCATATGTAATCAGAACCTCAGAAAGAGAGAAGAGAGAACATTGGGATGTTCAAAATGTTTGAAGAGATAATAGCCAAGAATTATCCGAAATTGATAAAAGTTATCAACCTGCAGATTCAAGAAGCTGAGTGAAACCCAAACAGAATAAACCACAAGAAATCCACTCTAAGAAATATCATGATTAAATTTCTGAAAACTAAAGACAAAAATTCTTGAGCAGCCAGAGAAAACAACACCTTGCTTATAGGGGAAAACAAATTCAAATGACTACAGATTTTCATTAGAAGAGTGGTTACTCAAACTGAGGGTTGATGGGGGGAGGGGGGTTGGGGGGGTGGGGTTATGGACATTGGGGAGGGTATGTGCTATGGTGAGTGCTGTGAAATGTGTAAACCTGGCAATTCACAGACCTGTACCCCTGGGGATAAAAATATATGTTTAAAAAATAATAATAAAATTTAAATTAAAAAAAAAAGAAGAGCAGTTACTTCTGTATATCTTATCAACTGGAAAGGGGCACAAGGGAAATTTCTGGGGTGTTAGAAATGTTCTATACCTTGATCTGAGTGGTGGTCACATTGTAAATATTCATTTACCTGTGCAATCAAATTGTGTGTGGCAGACAGTCTTTCCTTTGCTGTCCTATCTGCTACTCCCTTGCAGCATATTCAAGAAATTTTTATCTCTTTTAAAAAATAACAACAGGGGCACCTGGGTGGTTCAGTGGGTTGGGGCCTCTGCCTTCGGCTCGGGTCGTGATCCCGGGGTCCTGGGATTGAGCCCTGCATCGGGCTCTCTGCTTTTAAAAAAAGCACACCAATGGTCAGCCCCATCACAGATGAATTATATCAGAACCCGTGGGATGGGTCCAGGTGTTGGCTTTTTTCTTTATTCGTTGTTCTTAAATGTCAAAGTGCAGAAAAATGCATTTAAAAACTTTTTTTAAGGGGCACCTCGAAGGCTCAGTAGGTTAAGCATCATGCTCTTGATTTTGGCTCAGATCATGATCTCAGGGTCATGAGATCAAGCCCTGAATTGGGCTCTACACTGAGCATGGAGCCTGCTTAAGATTCTCCCTCTCCCTCCCTCTCTGCTCCTCCCCTGCCAGTCATATGTGAGCTCTATTTCTTAAATAAATAAATAAATAAATAAATAAATCCTTTTTTTAAAATAAACTGCTTCATGCAAAGCTTGTAAAACTGAACATTAGTTGCTACAAATATACAGGCATCCATTTTAATGGTTTTATTTTCAATTAATTAACAAATGTTTGTCTCTTTACTTTGCAGAAAAGCTCTTTTTTCAATGCTTGTGTTAATTTGCTTATTACATTTTTTTTAAGATTTTTATTTTTAAGTAATCTCTACACCCAACATGGGGCTCAAACTTACAACCCCACGATCAAGAGGCACACTCTCTACCAACTGAGCCAGCCAGGTGCCCCTAACTTGTTTATTATATTAATTAGTTACATTAACATTTATAATCACTTGGTACTTTCCTGTTAAGGATTTTCTTGACCTCATACTCACTAAACAATGAAAGGGAAACCCCGTTAGAAAGGAAGGGATATGAAAATAAAGCAATGGGAAGGGAAAAGAAGAAATGCTCATTGACAATACTTGGGAAATAAAATGTTTTATATTATTGCTTTTTAAAAATTAATTCCCTGGGGCTCTCATTAATCAAATTATAGAAGTTGAAGGGTTGATAACATGAGATTAGTTCAACCATAAAATTGTTTTCTTTTTAAGATTATTTATTCATTTGAGAGAGAGCAGGGTCAGGGGCAGAAGGAGAGGAAGAAAAAGTCTTTTTTTTTTTTTTTTTTTTAAAGAGGAAGAAAGTCTTAAGCAGACTTGCTGAGTGCAGAGCCTGACTCGGGGCTTGAACTCATCACCCTGAGATCACAACCTGAGCCAAAACCAAGAGTCGATGCTTAAACGATTGTACCACCCAGGCACCCCATAAGATTGTTTTTTAAAGCTCTTTGTGCAATTATGAAATGCAGCCCAGACTGAGACTCATGGCGCCAAGGAAGGGCAGAACTGAAACCCAAGCCCCAAGTATAAGCAGATCTGACTTTGCAAACAGACCCCAAAGGGGCAGCACCAAACTGGGTCCAAAGAAGGAAGAGTCTTTTCCCAAACTGGGCCACCATGGGGGACAGTGACAATGATTACAGAAGAGCATGTCAAGCTGTGTATGTTTTCCAGACAGCCCCGACTTTAGCTGGAGACCTTCAGTTGAGCTCGGTCCCCAGAGCACATCAGGGGACATCTAGGGAAAGAAAACCACGACCCACACTTTCTACTGGACTCAATTTCCTACCCAAAATCAATCAAAGAATTGTTCTGACAAGATGTATAAGACTTCATGTCCTCAGATTCAGCACCTCCAGAATAGCTTGGGGAAGACCCTGTACTCCCAGCACTGAGCGCTTTTGTTCAGGTACTTTGAGAGAGTTGGCTACACTGTAGAAGTGTTTGCAAGTCAGGCGGATCCTTGGTTTTATGTGCACACACTCCTGGGATATGAGGGCTATGAAATCCTTGCCAAGGATGGTGACAGCAACCCCAGCTTTCTCGGACCCTCCCTGTAGCGTTTAACGTCAAGTTTAGCATCTCTGTCCTGGCCTGAGGGTTGAGTGTGCTGGGGGTAAGCCCTGAGTTCCTGCATTCACACAAGATTGCAATTTTTCCTTTCTAGCTCCCCATCTCGACTCTAGCCCACCCTCTGTGGCTACGGCTCTGCCATCTGACTTGTATTTGCAAGCTCTTTTCCCCAGGCAGCTAAATCCTCTTCTTTGTGTCCCTTGCTCACTAGATGAAAACCCTGAAGGAAGGTGAAAATTTGAATATCCTTGGCCTTCTTCTGCTCACAGGCCCACGAAGCTGAGTTCTACCACCTGCTCTATCAAGCTTGAAAGTTTCACAGCCATTTCAACATGGGAGTTGGATCTCTAAGTCACCCTTATTTGAATCTGTTCACTATAGTTTCATCCGTGTCCCTGGTCTCTGTCTTCCCCCATCTTTTTTTTTTTCCTTTTTTTTCCCAGCTTTATTGACATACAACATTATGTAAGTTTAAGGTGTACAACATGATGATTTGATGTATGTATGTATTTCAAAGTGATTACAACAATAAGGTTAATTAACACATCCATCATCTGACATAGTTTCCTTTTTTGCCTGTGGTAAGAACACTTAGATCTAATCTCTTAGCTACTTTCAAATATACAATACAATATTATTGTACATTACATCCCAGAACTTATTTATTTTGTAACTGGAAGTTTGTACCCTTGGACTCCCCTCCATCCATTTCCTCCAACCACCCAGCCCCTACCCATCCCTTGGCAACCACCATCGATCCTCTGTTCCTCTGACTTTATTTGTTTCCGGTTCTCCATATAACTGAAATCATACAGTATTTGTCTTTTTCTCTCCTATTTACTTCATTTAGCATGAATGCCCTTGAGAAGTACTTCCTTCTTTTTTGTGGCCAAATAACATCCCACTATGACTGTCCGTGTGTGTGTGTGTGTGTGTGTGTGTGTGTGTGTGTGTGTGTGTGTGACCTTTTCTTTTTCCATATATTCATCACAGACACTTGGGTTGTTTTCCGTATCTTGGCCATTGTAAACAATGCTTCAATGAACACGGACTGCAGATATGTCTTCAAGACAGAAATTACATTTCCTTTGGATATATACACAGAAGAATTGCTAAATCATAGGGTAGTTCCAGTTTTAATTTTTTGAGGAAACTCATACCGTTTTCCATAGTGTTCACATCAAAATATGTTCCCAATAGTGCAGGAGGGTTCTGTTTTCTCCACATCCTCACCAACACTTCTTATTTACTGTCTTTTTGATCTCGGCCATCTTAACAAGGGTGAGGTGATAGCTCGTTGTGGTCTTGATTTGCATTTCTCTGATAATTAGTGATGTTCAGTACATTTTCATGTGCCTGTTGACCATTTGTACATCTTTTTTTGGAAAAATACTATTCAAGTCCTTTACCCATGTTTTAATTGGTTGTATGCATGCCATATATATTTTAGATACTAACCCTTATCAGATAGATGGTTTGCAATGTTTTCTTTCATTCCATAGGTTGCCTTTTTATTTTGTTGGCTTTTTTGCTGTGCAGAAGTTTATAGACGTTTTTTTCCCACTTTGCAGAAGTTTTTTCCGCTATATAGGGAAAGAGAGAGAGAGGAAAAAATCTTAAGCAAGCTCCACACCAAGTGTGGAGTCCAGTGTGGGGCCCAGTCTCACAACCTTGAGATCATTACCTGAGCTGAAATCAAGAGCCAGGCACTTAACCAACTGAGCCACCCAGGCTCTCCTTATGTTTAAGTCTTTAATCCATTTCAAGTTAATTTTTGTAAGCAGTGTAAGAGACAGGTCTAATTTCATTCTCTTACATGTCAATATCCAGTTTTTTCAACACCATTTCCTGAAAAGACTAAAGCTTCAACTTGACTATTCTTGGCTCCTTTGTCAAATATTCATTAACCATATAACCATAACTTTTGTCGAATATTAGTTAATACATGCATGGGCTAATTTTTGCATCCCCAGTTTTGGAGTTTTATTAGTTTCCTTTGATGGTGTCATATTTGCTTGATTCTTTATGATCCATGTAGTCTTGTAGTCTTGCATTGGTGCCTGTGCATTTGAAAGAACAAATACCTCTCCGTCTTTACAGATTAGTCTTAGCAGGTAAAGACCTTCTGTCAGTTCCCCAGGCTGATGAGATTACTTCTAGAATCACAGTCATGCTGGGCTGGGGCTGACTTATATCTGCAGTGGGTTCTGCACTGGGCAGTCTCGGTACTAGAGGCTCAAGATGGCATGAGTCCTGTTCAGTCCCTGGGTGTATGGCAATGCCTCCAGTATCTTGTTGATTAAGGTAGTGTGGGGACAAGTGTCCACAGGTGGGTCCTTAGACAGCTCACCTATTACCAGCTGCATAGATGGGTATGGTTCCCACCACATCTCTGGGAAGGCGCCTGCCAAGTCACTGGCTAGGTCCCTGGGTGGGCAGAACTAGCCCTGGACCATGGTTGAGAGGGGCTAGAACTGAGTCCCAGGGCTGTGTTAGGATCCATACCCATGATTGAGGTCTACAGACCTGGCTTTGGAGGTACAGGTGGTCATGTCTCTCTCCACATTCCTCGGCAGCCTGGACTGCTCTCTCATAGTGATTGGAGACCTGAAACTAATTACAGGGCCATTTCAGAATTTCCTGAGGCTCAGACAAGGAGTATCTCCCACTGGGCACCCAAACAAGCTGGACTCCTCACAGACTGAGGCTGGAAGGCTTAGAATCTAGCCTAGGGCCCTTTCAGAATCTCTGGGGCAACAAAGGGGAGTCAACAGACTATCAGCTTCTGTTTTATTCAGTCCTGACTTCTGGTACCTCCCCAGGATCCAAGTTCCTGAGGTTCCAAGTACATACCACGAAGATCCCATCAGAATTGTGGCTCTTAGAAATTCAAAATTCTTCAGATAGGAGAAAACAGCATTTTTCTGTTAGTTTGTCTTTTTCAAAAAAAAAAAAAACAATGGGCATTGATTATACATCATACACAACTACAGAATTTTGGACAGGAAACGATTGCTTTGAGCTAGAGGGGCAAACGGTTTTCATCTCTAGTAACCCTAATCAATTAACAGTGTCTGCCATGGCCAAGTGGAAGGAGTAGCAGGATGTATGTCAAATATGTACAGATATTGAGTGTAACCCAAGCTAGCAGCACAGTCGGGCCTAAAACCCAGGTTCCCTGACACCCCATTGTTCACGCATTCCATTCCAGAACATCCAACCAACAGACATCTGAGTTTATCAGATAGAAACTGGGTATGATCTGTTGCCTTCCAGAACAGTTCTTTGCCTTGAATGGTTTTTACACAGTGAATATCAAGTGTTCAGTAAATGAAAGGGTAACTTGGCAGATCATTTACTACTTGACTGTGAGCCCTGGGAGCAGATCACTAGGGGCACTCACTGAATGACCATAAGAGAGAAATTAAGCTAAAATCTAAGCTCAGAGATGATCATGTAAACTCATAGTGAATAACACTTAGTTCATATGAATCCCATTTACCCTGAGCTTTTTCAGAACCATGACCCCTGAGGAGATAAATGTATACTTGAATTGCAAAGAAAAAAAAGGCATAGTATTTTCTTTTTAGGTCTCCGTAAGGCATGAAAATGATTCTTTTTTATATGATTTAAGTTAAACATTCATTTAAAAAAAAAAGAAGGAGAAGAGTTTTAAAGTATGAATACCCTTTGAGCCAGCAATTTTCTCAATTTGTTGAAATAGCCAGAAGTCACAAGAAAAGACTTAATACCCATCTCTTGGGAGAAGAAACCGCCAAGTGACTTTTCTAATTGTGGCTGAGATGTATTGAGACATGATGGAATAAATAGTAGATTAAGGAAAGGTATCCAGGGACTAGGACTTGATAGAAACATGAGTTTCTGGAAAAGAGTCAGAGGAAAGAAGGAAGGCAGGACCTCTGGCTTTGAAGACTCAGTAAAGCAGACTCTCCTTTGGCCATGGACCCCAGGCTGCTGACAGAACGGTTCCAGAGGGAATAAGGTGATGAGGAAAGACAGTCAGCTGTCTGTGGGATTGCTGGCCAAGTGTCTTTCTGATTGACTCAATGGCACGCTGGTGATCTGGGGCCATGCAGCACTGTGCTACGGGACTCAAGCTCACAAGTTGGGATTTAGGGACAGAGTCCCATACTTGCCCCCAGGGAGGACTCAGAACCAGCAGCCTGCCCCTGGTCAAGGGCATAGCTCACCATCACCTTTTAAATCTGCAACACAATCTATGTCCACAGCATCTCAAAAGAATAAAGATCCCCAACAATAAATGAAGAGAGGGTTTAACTTCCATTGCAGCAAGAGCAGCAAATGAACCTTTTTTAAAGATTTTGTTTATTTACTTAAGAGAGAGAGAAAGAACGTGAGTGGAGGGAAGGACAGAGGGAGAGGGAGAAGCGGGCTTCCTGCCCAGCAAGGAGCCCGATGCGGGGTTCAATCCCAGGACCCCAGGATCATGACCTGAGCTGAAGGCAGCCTCTTAACCGACTGAGTGACCTAGGCATCCCACAAATTACCCTTTTTTAAAGATCCAAGATACTACTCCTGAAACACATCATTTTGCAGGTTATAATTTGCAAAACGAGAGAGACCTAATAGCATGGGGCCAGTTCAGGTGGCACTAGCTAATTAGAATTTAAATAAAAAGTGTTTTAAAAGACCCAAGATACTACCTATGTTAACCTATAAAGTCCAGGCATTGAAACTGCGTTGGGATTTCCCCTCATCTGTGGTTTCAGTTACCTATAGTTAACTGTGGTCCAGAAGCAGATGACCCTCCTTCTGATTTAGCATCAGGTCAGCAGTAGCCTGAGGCCATGTCACCTACCTACATCACTCACCTCACTCCATCTTCTCACGTGGACATTTTATCATCTCATGTCATCACAAGAAGAAGGGTGAGGACAGGACAGGAAGATCTTTTGAGAGAGTGACCACATTCATTTAACTTTTATTAAGGCATAGTGTTATAATTGTTCTATTTTATTATTAGTTATGGTGCTGAAGCTCTTACTGTGCCTAAATGATAAATTAAACTTTATTCTAGGTCTGCACAGGAAAAAGCATTGTCTGTATCCCTAAGTTCAGGCATCCACGAGGGGGGCTTGGAACATATCCCCTGAAGATAATGGGTGGCCTGCTGTACCCAGACAGAGTTCACTGATTTTTTTTTAATCCACTTTTTTTTTTTAATAAAGGGAGGCAAAACAAAATTATATCAATGATTCTTGTGGCCTGGAACTGTATATCTATGTCAAGTGACTGCCTTTGGCAATCCTTTTTCATTTTTTTAACTGCATAATTACAAAGCTGCAAGGTGTGTGGTGTATAATGAAGTCATGGTGCCACCTGAACTGGCCCCATGCTAATAGGTGTCTCTCGTTTTGCAAATTATAACCTGCAAAATGATGACATGCCTGGGAAGCAGTGATCGTGACTTCTGAAGCTTAGCACCAAGAGTCAGAAAACGCCCATGAGAAGCCATCACAGGCAGATTTATGATGACATTAGACAAGATGTGGATGGCATTAATTAGACCCTCCGAGTTTTGCTAGATTGTAGCCCCAGAGAGTGTGTCAGGCGGTAACACCCCATCCACGGTGTCTCTCAGCCACTTACCAGTGACACCTTGACATCTTTGTCAAATGCAACCTGAGAACTGGAAGCCTCCAGGCCCAGAGGACAAAGACTCTAAACGTTCCCTCCCGCCCCCGTCTGGTAGGCGGCCAGGGGAAGCTAAGCTAAGGAAGAGAAAGCAGGCCCTTCCCCCAAAGAGGCATCTCAGGATTGAAGGGAGGAATGGACGGAATGACTAAGAAGCTGGAAACAGGTCTAGAGGAGAAGGAAAAAGGAATCTGGAATTTTGTAGGGAAGGCAAGACAGGGCTAGAAATGGGAGAAGCAAAGAGGTGTCTTTTTATCTTTAGATCTTCGACTTAGTAATCCACATGACTAGAAGGGGCCTAAAATTTCCAACCAATCCTTTCTCCTTAAACCCGGGTAGAACATCCCACCAAAAGCCACTCAAACCTACCTGCCCAACCCCAACCACCAAAACTCCCAAGGCAGCCATTTTGCCTCTGGACAATGGTGATGATTAGCTCATCTAGGAGACCATCTTTCTGTGGAGCCAAAATCTGTCTCCCTCTGACTGACAGCTACCAGAGGAAACATGGAATGGCTCAGCCCCCCCTGCACGTGGCACCCCCACAAGTATTTTATAAAAGCTGTTGTGTCCCACAGACTACCTTCCCTCAATCTGGCATAGAACAGTCTGTCTCTGACTCTGTGGGACATGATCCAAAGCAGGAGAGAGATACATGTTAAACAGAGCAGGGTGTGACACAGGTGGAAGGATTCACTGAAAATGAGGAAGTGGTAAAGGATCATTTCTGCCCCCTGTCCCCCCACAAAACAGTAAAACCAGGACTCTCTTACTGGCATTAAATAAATATATGTTAAGGATTTTATTCAGCTCATTACCAAATGAGGAAACCAGTAAAAGGTGACACCTGGTTCCAGAAAACAAACCAAAGAACAGACACACTTAAAGATGAAGAATATTGGGGCGCCTGGGTGTCTCAATGGGTTAAGCCACTGCTTTCGGCTCAGTCATGATCTCAGGGTCCTGGGATCCAGCCCTGCATTGGGCTCTCTGCTCAGCAGGGAGCCTGCTTCCTCTCCCCTCTCTCTCTGTGCCTGCCTCTCTGCCTACTTGTGACCTCTGTCTGTCAAATAAATGAATAAAATCTTTTTTTAAAAAAGATGAAGAATATTGAAATGAATGGGCAAATAGGAACAAAACTGGTTTCTCTCCCAGTGAGGGAGGAAAGCCAATTCACCCTCTTTGAGGCACAGGCAACATTTGAAAGTCTATAGACAAGAGTTATTTTGGGGCACCTGGGTGGCTCAGTCGGTTAAGCAGCTGCCTTCAATTCAGGTCATGATCTCAGTGTCCTGGGATCGTGCCCTGAATTGGGCTATCTGCTCAGTGCAGAGTCTGCTTCTCCCTCTGTCTGCTGCCTGCTGCTCTGCCTTTTTGTGCTCTCTCTCTATCTCTCTGTCAAATCTTTGTTAAAATATTAATAATTCATTTCTAGCGTAATTCTCATGACTTTTTAAGGTAAGTTTTGGTTCCCATCTTTTAGCGGGGAGAGGGGCAGAGAGAGAGGGAGAAAAAGAATCTTAAGCAGGCTCCATGCCCAGCATGGATAGAGCCCCACGTAGGGCTCGATCTCACGACCCTGAGATCATGACCTGAGCTGAAATCAAGAGTCGGACGCTTAACCGACTGAGCCATCCAGTTACCCCCTCTCCACCATCTTTAAAAGAGAGCTGATGGATGTAAATGAACTCCCTAGAGCCAGAAAGCTATACACAGGCTCTATGGCCAGCATTCCCACTCAGCTTTATCTTACTGTCCTGCCTTCTTTCCCCTTTGTCCAAATGTCCTTATCCCTTATTTAAACTGCTGATCAGTATTTGTTTCTCAAGCCATATCCGAATGCTTTCTAGAAATGCAGCAAGGAACACATAAGTTAGAAAAGGTACAACCAGGACTTGAAGGCACATCAGCACAGATACTGAGACAATGAGCTCTGCCCCACAAACATCACCCCCAGGCGCCTTTCCCAGGGGGTCTGCGGAGCAAGGCTGGTGGGCAATGCTGGTGGTCAGAGTCCTGGAAAAAAAAACTGACAGGTTCCCCCAAGTTCTACATATCACACAGAGAGTCAGGTTTTAGCCAAAAAACATGAAAAATGAAATTATAGCCCCTCGAAGCACCCTCCTATCAACAAATTCAACAAAAATGAGAAGCATGGGATCTCAGGACTTCAAGTGCCTGGATATGCTGTGTGCAGGGGCTCAAAGAATATTAGCAGGTGCTCAATAAATATTAATTTGTTAATTTCCTCCTTGGCACCTCTTGGGTAAATCCAGACCCACCTAGACTGCATGCTTAATTCATCCTCTTTAGAACGTATTTTTCATGCGTTTTCCAGTGAAGTAGAAGGGATATAGAGAGCATCCTTTTTACAAGATGAAAATGTTCTGGGGCTCTGTTACATAATAATGTAAATATACTTAACTGAATTGTACCCTTAAAACCAGTTGAGATGGGACACCTGGGTGACACAGTCAGGTAAGCGTCTGACTCTTGGCTTCAGCTCAAGTCATGATCTCAGCAGGATGTCTGCTTGACATTCTCTCCCTTTCCCCCTCCTACTCAGGCTCTCTCTCTAAATTAAATAAATCTTTATTTAAAAAAAAATAGCGGGGTGCCTGGGTGGCTCAGTGGGTTAAGCCTCTGTCTTCAGCTCAGGTCATGATCCCAGAACCTGGGATCGAGCCCCACATCGGGCTCTCTGCTCAGCTTCCCCCTCTCTCTCTGCCTGCCTCTCTGCCTGCTTGTGATCTCTGTCTGTCAAATAAATAAATAAAATCTTTAAAAAAAAAAATAGCTAGCATTGGTGATACCTGAGTATCACCAGGGAAACTGCTGGTGCCACAATTTTTTAGTTTGTGCATGTTAACTGCAAAAAAAAGGGGGGGGAGGTGGAGGAAAAAGTAAAAAAGACATATTAAATGGGATGGGGCTTGATCTAGGTATCTTTGGGAAGCAGGCTGCTTTTCAAGGGATTCTCATGGTAGCCACTTCTTTTCTCAGATTGATGGTAATCTGGATGAACTTTGTCCCCCTAAATCTCGGCACCCACCCCCAAATCTACTCCTTCCAACACTCCTCTGTGAGTGAAAAGCAAGAGCAAACAGTGAAACCTGTTACTCGAATATAAACTGCATTGGTGACAGCAGAGGAAACAGCTACCTTATCTACCCAGACTGAGAGAGGAGAATCCTCAAAGAAACTCCAAACCGATCTTTCATTCATCAAATATTTTTTGAGCACGTACTATGTGCCAACCACTGTGGTAGTTTCTGCAGACGGTAATTCTAGGATGTGCTGCACATTTCTGAGCAGCGTTACCACTATTGCATGAGGGATGGGCAAATTCTGACTCCTGTGAGCAAATCATTAGCTAATCCCTTGAGCAGACAGACAGAGATGTGAACCAACCCTGCAGTAGAGTGCAAATCCCTCTCTCCTTGGCTTAGCAGTGTCCTTTTATTTCCTACAGCTGCAAACTACATACTTTGTCTTGCAATGAAGTCATGTGAATCAAAGGCTTTGCCATGCTTCGGAGACCTGTTACAAATAGAATTAATCCAGCAGGAAGGAGGCACGCCCTGCCTGGGTGACCCGCACAGTGAGAGGAGACTGCAGGGCCAAATCCTTTCACTTGGGCCTCCTCTTGAACCTGAGAAGCACTGAGGACAAGAGCTGGAGAGAATCTCAGGAACTGTCCAGCCCCCACATCTTCTAGTTACAGTGGGGAAACCCCAAGACCCAGAGAAGTTAAGCAACTTGCCCCCAGTCTACGCAGCCAGAGTTAGGACACAGATCTCCCAACTCCAGGCCAGGGACTTGCCCAACACATCGTAAAGGGTTCAGTTTGATTTTAAAACACCCACCCTTTCTCCTCCTACTGATTTCTCATACTTGTCACGTTGTTATGTGTTTGCTTGCTGTAGGCTTTATATTACTGGGGCTTTTCATGGTAAAGTAAGGGCAAATCTTGATTTGAGGGCTTCTTTTAAAAAATCAGGCTACGGGTGCCTGGGTGGCTCAGTGGGTTAAGTGTCTGCCTTGGGCTCAGGTCACGATTCTAGGATCCTGGGATCAAGCCCCATATCAGGATCTCTGCGCAGTGGGGAGCCTGCTTCTCCCTCTCCCTCTGCCTCTGTCCCTGCTTGTGTGCTCTCTCTCTCTCTGTCAAATGAATAGTAAAATAGTATTAAAAAATAAAATTTCAGGCTAGCTCTTAAGAGAATGGAGAGGGATCCATGGAGATCACAGGCAACCATTTTTAACCACACGAATAAATGCCAGAGAGCCTCCCTAGACCTCCTAACTCTGAATCTTCAAGATGAGGTCCAGCACCTGTATTTTTAAGCCCCCCAGGTGACTCAGAGGTTGGAAATCATGGCTCCAAGTTGTTTCAAAGACAGTTCTGAGAATGGTCCTTTCATGGGGCACATTCATTCAGCACAATCATTTGACAAATGCTTGTAAGTGTTAAGAAAGTCAGAGGCAGAAGGGAGTTGAGGGAAAATGGAAGGGGAGGTGAACCATGAGAGACTATGGACTCTGAAAAACAATCTGAGGGTTTTGAAGGGGCAGGGGTGGGAGGTTGGGGGAACCAGGTGGGGGGTATTAGAGAGGGCACGGATTGCATGGAGCACTGGGTGTGGTGCAAAAACAAGGAATACTGTTACGCTGAAAAGAAATAAAAAAAGAAAAGAAAAAGAAAGTCAGAGGCAAGAACACGCACGCAGATATCGCCTTCCACTACAAAAACATCGAAATGTTAGATACAATATTTTAAATCTATAAAAATACATGGTTATGGGATAAACAAATTAACTGTCCTACATTCATGCAATGGAATGGTATTCAGTCACACAAAACAGTAAATTACTGGTACACATATCCATATGCGTGAATCTCAAAACCACTGTGTTGAAAAACAGAAGCCAGATACAAGAAAACACATTATGGGAGTGGGTCTAGACCAACTTCAAGCACAGGAAACAATGGAATACAGATCAGGTTAACTCTTGGGGGAAATGGTACTGCCTGGAAGGAGACTTTTCGAGGGTAAAAGAAATGTTCTTTCTTGAACTCAGGATTGCTCCATAAGCACGCTTAAGTTTTTTGTTTTTTACTGCATATAAATTATACCTCCATAAAGCACTGTTAACATGAAAAAGCAAAAGGACAAAATACAAAGCTGTGCTCAAAAACAGGAGAAGAGAAAAAAGCGCTGGAAGAATATCAAATTCAATTTTTTAAAAAATTCAGTCATTGTTTATCAGGAGAGAAGGAATGGATTTGTGCATGGTGATGAAAGGAAGTTCACCTTTTTCTGCGGTGTTTCCTACCCTCTATATTATGTATTCTATAATACCTCCTATATTATGACAAGCAAATATAATAAAATCATTTTTAATTTTGTGCTATTAGACTACAGATATTTGTAAATTATCCTCTCTACTTTTCTGTTGTTTTGTTGTGGTTGGGTTTTGGGGAAGTTTTTTGGTTGGTTGGTTGGTTTTTTTAAGATTTTTATTCATTTATTTGTCAGAGAGACAGCAAGAGAGCGCACAAGCAGGAGGGGCAGGCAGAGGGAGAAGCAGGTTCCCCACTGAACAAGGAGCCCGATGTGAGACTCGATCCCAGGACCCTGGGATCATGACCTGAGCTAAAGGCAGATACTCAGTGAACTGAGCCACCCAAGTGCCCCTTTTTTTGCCTTTTTTTTTTTTAAGGAAAAGGAGAGATAAAAGTGAAGGAGAACCCAAGGTCACTGAACAATGAGAAGAAACCATGTCTTCTGTCCCTGAGTGCACCATCTTTCCACTCTCTGAAGCTGGCTGCTAGGGGCATTCTCACTCAAGTGTGGGTATTCGAGCTGCTCGCCAGGGAAAGGGCCTCATGCATTTACTGCTGTTACATCCTGTAGTATTTACATTTTATATTCAGTTTAGGTTGTTAGTGGCCTCTCTTTATTCACTCAGATGGAAAGATAAGCCACAGCTTCTCCTCTGAAGAATGTGATGTATCTTGGTTTCCTCATCTACAAAATGAATGGATTGAACCAAGTGATCTGTAAGTTCCTTCATTTGTTCAGGCAGCTGGTCAGCTACTTGAGTTTTCACTATTTGCCGATCTCTGGCCCTATGTTGCTCTCAGATCTTTTAGCCCATGGACAAACTGATCCAATCATTTATTCAATTTTGAGAAGACACAATTCAGCCCATAAGATGGAGCTTTGAAAAACAGCAATGCAGGGGAGAGGGTGCCTGGATGGTTCAGCTGGTTAAACTTCCAACTCTTGGTTTTGGCTCGGGTCATGATCTCAGGGTCATGAGATCGAGCCCCATCAGGCTCCAAGCTAGGCATGAAGTCTGCTTAAGATTCTCTCTCTCTCTCTCCCTTTGCTCCCCTTCTTTAAAAAAAAGAAAGAAAGAAAGAAAGAAAGAAAGAAAGAAAGAAAGAAAGAAAGAAAGAAAAGAAAAGCAGCAATGCCAGGTCCCCACCAAAACCTGATTTCGTGGGACACTGGTAATTTTTTTTTTCACATTTCCAGGGGATTCTAATGTGTATCCAGCATTAGGAACCACTGGGGAGGCCCTCAGTGGAGAGTCTAGTCCCCGTTCAAGCTAAAAGAATGTGGACCATAGTTTCCCAACTATAAAATGAACCCGTTGGACAAAATAATTTTAAAATCTCCTTTCAGCATTGAAATTTCATGGCCCAGAGAAAAGAAAATCGTCTATAGCCTGATTCTTCTTTTCATCCTAGACACCTAGACCTTTCATGGCATCCTCCTAAGAAGTGGCCCATCTGGGGTTCAGGAGTAAATGTCAAGAAATTCAGAAAGTTGCAGGAGGACCAACTTCTAACCAATGAAGTGTTCCCCAGTAATACAGTCAGGCAGGATGCTCATGGCAGGCTGCCCAAATGCTTTTGCAGCTAAAAGCTATTGGGAAAACATCAAGGGGCCCTTTCATTACTGTCTCCACACGGTTGCGATGGAACTCCTCCGAGAGCAAATTTGCACAAAGAGTGTGGAATGCTAATTAAAATGGAATTCTGTGTGGATGTTTCATTTGTGGATTAGTTAAATGCAATTAGCATTTGGGGCAAAAGTGCAGTGGAAAAGAGGCTGAGCTGGGGACTTTGTTGGATGGAACGGAAGGGCTGAGCTTTGGCTAGGGTGCTTAGGAGAGCTGACTCTTCACTCACAGTGAGGCTCTGCCACACTGTGGAGAAATCCACAGAAACAGGATGGCAGAACCCAAAGACCAGGCCATCTGATGGATCTGCTACCTACTGGCGCTTATGCGGTCTTTCTCTCTACTCCTGTCTTGTTCACCCCAATGGAAGCATCGTATGATAAAAGCAGAATGCTACCTGGCATATTCATCTGTGGCCAACTGGTAAACTAAGACATCACATGCCCTGTTTCTAGGAAACCCGTACAAAAATCTTTTCTATGGGGGTGTGGGGGAAGGTCCCAAGGTGCTAGACACAGTAGATAGGGAGCCACATGAGACAAATCGGTGGAGAGAATGTGTGAATTGGGAGAATTGATCTTTCTTCCCTCTGCCCAAAGGCAAGATAGAGAGGCCTAGAAATAAGAGACAAGGGTTGACAAAAGATGAAACGAGATAGAGAGAGTATAGTGGCTGAGATCCTCCAGTTAATGAGAGGGAAGCAGGGGAAAGGGAAGAAAACTATAAGAGAATGCCCAGGAGGTTGAGTGTACCTGAAAATGAGTGGACCAAGGGGCTCTTCCCTTTTTTTAAGGTTTTTATTTATTTATTTGAGAGAGAGTGACCAGGAGAGAGCAGCAGAGGGAGAGGGAGCAGAAGGCTTCCCGCTCAGGACCCTGGGATCATGACCTGAGCCAAAGGCAGAGGCTTAACCCACTGAGCCAACCAGGAGCTCCTGAGGTGCTCTTTCTTGACTGACATTAGAAACTGAGAGTCTTACCGATGCCACACTCACCACAAGATGTGGACGGGACAGCAAAAAGATGGCACCCCGTGTGCACAGGTTCCAGACAAGAAATGGTAAAGAATGTCCCCTGGTTCCTTGCCAATCGCACCTGACATGGAGGGGGCCCAGTAAGTCCCTTGTGCCCAGTAGAGGAGAAGGGAGAGCATCGCAGAAGCTGGGCGTCTTGGTTGGCACCCTGGACCAGGGCTTTCCATGGCAAGGGGCAAGATGGCGCTGGAGTGGAAGGTTTGCAGGGCAGTCTGCCCCAGCCCCAGAATCCCCAATTCCAGCCAGAACCAGCCCAGAAGTTCCCCTGAAGGAGGCTGCTAGTATATTGGGCACGGCCCGGTCAGGAGACATAAACCACAGCAGTTGTCTGTACAAAAGAGCACTTACTATGAAAAATGGTTAAGTAGGTGGCTGGAAATGACAAAAGAGAATTGTAAGGTATCAAAGAAGTAGCAATGGCAAGAAGAGCCCCAACCCCTTACAGCTGATGGAACATGAAGAGATTGAGGGAACAAGGGTGGATTGTGACCACAATATCCCAACTCACAACTCTCTCCACTTGTGCCCTGGATGCCGTCCTCTCAGACCTGTCGACTATTCTCACTCTCTTGGGACCTACAATTAATCTCTCTCACTCACTGGTGCGTACATGCTCTCAGGCTCTCTCTCTCTCTCTCTCTCTCTCTCTCTGCCTGCCTCCCTCTCCTCTCACCCTCATATTTACACTTAAATGCACTCAACTCTACTGTATCTTCAAAACACCCTCCTCCCCTCTTCCAATACATCCCTCCAAAGACTCCCTTATCTCTCTCTTCTGGTCTTCTGCCTCATACCTCTTAAAAGAGTCGTTTTCCGGCTCTCGCCCCCCATAAATCCTCAACACACTCTCACCATTCACCTGACATGATTCTTGCAAAATCTCTTCTCAGAGGAGACGCCCCCTTCACCAACAATCATAGCATCTTGTAGTTCTCACAGAGCTCCATGTATGGCCTCTTTTCCTCCATGAGAACAGAAGCGTCCTGAAGGCAGGGGCTTTCCATCCTGATCAGCTCAGGATCTCTAGCACCTAGCACAAGGGTGACCGATAGTGGACACTCAGTGATTGACTGTTGAAAAAAATGTTTAAAAAGATTTTTAAAATCATGAACCACTTAGTAAAAGGTCATCAGAATTTACATTAATCCCTTGAAGGTTTTTTTTTTTTAAGATTTTATTTATTTATTTGACAGACAGAGATCACAAGGACGTATAGAGGCAGACGGGGTCGGGGGTCGGGGGGAAGCAAGCTCCCTGCTGAGCAGAGAGCCTGATGTGGGGCTCAATCCCAGGACCCTGAGATCATGACCTGAGGCAAAGGCAGAGGCTTTAACCCACTGAGCCACCCAGGCTCCCCAATCTTTTGAAGTTTTATCCCCATTTATAGTTTCATCATTGTACGTATCTGATTAATTTTAGTACAGTGACATTTTTGCCATTTTTCAATCATCTAAGTGTTGAATGCCTTACATCTTAGACTCGAATAATTTCACTAAGTTCAATAAAAAATAGTTCTGCAAATTGGGAAGGGCCACTTCTATGAGAATGTATATTTAGTCACTAATTATTTCTTAAATTGATACAGTGATTGCATTCAAATAAAGAATTCTCAAATCCCTGACTTTTCAAGAACTTCAATTAAACTTGTTTACCAGCTGATTCCCTTGAGAAGCCTCGGGCGCAGAGCAGAGAGGAGGGTCAGGGTGATTAATACACAGGTGTCATTCTCAGTCAAGACCAGAAGCCAAGGACAAGATCTTAAGAGGCATGAGCGAACCTGGTTCCCACTGAAACCATCTTGTGACCAAATGGGCAGTGGAGAAATTAATGAAACGCCTCGTGATTTCTGTCATCAATCCCAGGCATGAGCATCTACCTTTGGTCTGGCAGTTTTAAAGTTTATTATGTTCTGACTCATGCGGTCAAGAATGACATCAACACCATCTTAATTTTGATCTATAAGAGGATGACAACTTTGACTAATGCCCACTTTTACCCTCCCATTTCCTAAAGCCTCAACGTGCCCTTTCTCCTTCCAGAGACAGTAAATTCACATTGGCTTAGAAGACACCTTCCCAAGACTGGTGCCAAACTTTACTCAAGTTGTTCTTTTTAGAATGGTTGATGTGGTGGGCTGCTCTACCCATGCAGAATTCTTCCATGTTACTGAGGCTAGAATCCCCTTCCAGGGGTTATGGCTCTTGATCCAGGGTAACTTAAAAGTAGACAGAGAGCAACTGGGCTGCCATCCATCAGAGAGGCTTCATGAAGCCAAAGGGTCTGAGAGGAAAGTTAACCCAGTTCCCAAGCCTCTCGCAGGAACATCCATGTGTGGACCAACACTAGAGCTGTGTAATGCCGGCATTGGCCACCATCAATTCTCTCTTCCTTGTGCACTCATACCGCCCTCCTATCAAGACACAGAGCCTCGGGGCGCCTGGGTGGCTCAGTGGGTTAAGCCTCTGTCTTCAGCTCAGGTCATGATCTCAGGGTCCTGGGATCGAGCCCCACATCAGGCTCTCTGCTCAGTGGTGAGCCTGCTTCCCTTCCTCTCTCTCGGCCTGTCTGTATGCCTACTTGTGATCTCTGTCTGTTAAATAAATAAATAAAATCTTAAAAAAAAAAAAAAGACAGAGAGCCTCTTTCTGGGTGCAGGAATAAACAGAAAATGTCACCCTTGGTATTAGCACATAGTTAAGCTTTGCTCTTAAGCCCTCCAGGATGATGGGAGCCTCCTCCTCCTGGTACCCAGGATGCTTGGTATGTTCTTCCATGACCTGGTGGTGGGTAACTGTTCCAGTACCCATCCAATTACAAGGCCCTTGAGAGCCCTGAGGGTCTGGGGGGGCAGTGGGCAGCATAGCACTGTGATTAACTCCAAGGGTTTCGAAGACATTCAATAGGAGATTTAATTCCTGCTTCCTCCACTCAGAGGAGCAACTTTTGTTAGTTCCTGTGTTTCTCTAATTCTTACTTTCTTGACCTGTAAAGAGGGTAAAGCTATCCATCTTGCAGTATTGCGTCCATCTCATGTCATCTACAACGAGATGACATGTGTACAGCCCTCAACACGGGGACTGACAGAGCCAAACCTTCGACGTACAGTAGCTATTATTATTATTATTAGGTTCTCAGCGAATGTTATAGAACAAATGAAAACACTTAAATGCTCACCTGCTCTACTGAGGTGACTTTCTATCTTATCCCTCTCCTGCCATCTCTGTCACTCACTAGCTCTCTCCCTTGGCTGCACAGTACAATTATCTGGGGAGCATTCCAATGTCTGATGCCTTGGCTGCCTTCCAAGTCAACGAAATCAGAGCACCACAAGCTTTTCTAGTCTCCAGGTGATTCCAAGATGGGGTCACGGTTGAGAACCACTCCCCCAAACATAAGAGCTTCTCAAAGACCAGCCCTTTGTCCTCTGATCCTCCCGCTCTGCATCTTGTCTCTGTGGGACCTCATCCCTACTCGATGCTTCACAGCCGTGCCCTGGGCTGGTGACTCCAGGACTCTCCTTCAGGAACTACCTTCTGTCCCCTAGCTCCGAACATGCATGTCCTTCTGCTGCTCTGCTTGGCCCTTTCCCCTGGGACAGCTCACAGAGCTCTGTACCAACAAATCCAAAACAGGAGTCTCTGTTCTCTCACCCCCACACTCCACCTACCCTAGTCCTGGGTTTCCCATCTCAGCTAATGACAGGAGCAGCTTGCCACCTGCTCATGCTGAAAATCACAAAATCATGTTTTCTCCTCATTCACTCGCCCTCCAGCTTCACAAAAGTCAGTCATATAAACTTAGTTTCAGCTTCATTTGGCCTTGGTATCTTTGCCCATCTTCATGCTCCCATTGCCTCTGCCCGAAATTGAACCCCAGATCTGTCTAGCTCAGACCATTGCAATGATCTCTCATCCCAGTTTTCATAAATCTTTCCATACTTTCTTCAAGATATTCCTAAAGTAGCTCGGGTCACACCACTTCTCTGCTCTAACATGGAAGGGCTTTCCATTGTCCTCAGTCCAACCCCTTGCCTAGGCTCAGAGCTTTCCAAGATTCGAAACCAACTACCCTTCCTTATCTCCCACCTACCCCATCTGCCACTTGCTCTCCAGCCATATGGTTGGCCATCCCTTCCAAGGACAACTGGCCCTCACACCCTGTACTCTAGCCTTCAGACCTTCATCCAAGGTAGAGTTCCTATCTCATCCTGTCTCTCTCCTTGTCTGCCTGTTTATCTGTCTCTCTCCTCTTCATACTCTAGCTTTCCTCCTTCTTCAGAATCAGTGCACCACTCAAACCTCCAAAAAGAGTTCCATCTTTCTTGCCAGCCATAAGGCCCTAGATAGTTTA
Source organism: Enhydra lutris kenyoni (assembly GCF_002288905.1). Classification (NCBI taxonomy): domain Eukaryota; kingdom Metazoa; phylum Chordata; class Mammalia; order Carnivora; family Mustelidae; genus Enhydra; species Enhydra lutris. Next base: position 20,615,665 of record NW_019154110.1, read on the forward strand.
CCCATCCTTGGGTTTCCTCCAATGCTACCCTTGTAATACAAAATTCCAGGCGAAACTCCATGATCCTTGTTCCTCCATTCCATCCTCAACTGCCCAGACGTGGAACAGTGGAGCCCCTTGAGGGCCCCTTTCAGGCCTGGCCCTAAAGCCAGGGTCTTGACAAACTGGAAGCCCATCCCCCTATTAGCGTCCATGATTGAATCTAGGGTTTCCAAGCCACTGGTTTATCATCTCAGTGCTGAGAGGTTTATTACCTGTTGTGCACAGGATTAAGAAACAGATGCTGGGACCAGGACACTTTGTAGGTTCGACTCCTGGGTCTGCCACTTATCTCCAGTGAGACCGTAAGCAAGCTACTTAATGTCTTTGCTTCGATTTTTTCACTTGTAAAATGGAAATACTACTACTGACTTACAGGGCTGCCGTGAGGATTAAATGACTTAATATTTTAAGGTCCTCAGAAAACTATCCAGCTCACGGTAAGGATGGTGTAAGTACCTGTCAAATACACAGGGAATCTTAGCGTGTGCTAACAAGCCACCAAAGATAATGGAAACCCCCTTGGGGCAAAAGTAATGTTTATTTGTCTGGAATATTATTTCAGTGTTCAAGCTCAAAAAATACGTGAGAGCTGAGAGCTAGTATTAGTGGAAACTGGTTCCTTATTGGATGATACGTAACAAAATTTTTTTTTAAAGATTTTGTTTATTTATTTGACAGAGAGAGATCACAAGCAGGCAGAGAGGCAGGCAGAGAGAGAGAGGAGGAAGCAGCTCCTCACTGAGCAGAAAGCCTGATGCGGGGCTCGACCCCAGTACCCTGGGATCATGACCTGAGCAGAAAGCAGAGGCTTTAACCCACTGAGCCACCCAGGTGCCCCCGTAACAAAATTTTTAACACGACTTCTCTTTGATCCAGTGATTCTACCTCTCAGAATGTTTTCTGGAACGTAACTAAAAAATGTGAAAAGAAGCATCCATGAAGATATTTATGATGTATAGTAGGGAAAAATGTAAACAACCTTAATGTCTTTAATATCAGTTACATCAGCCATGGGACACATACACGATGGGATATCATGTATCTATTCAAAGATGATGGGTATGACTGTATTCTGAAGACACGGAAAGATGCCTAAGGTACAATATTAGGTTTCAAAAGTGGGCTACACGACACAGCTGGGATGACCTCGTTTTTCACACATGCAGGTACATGTTGTACATAAGGCAAGAAACACATTGGGAAGAATCCACATTGAATGTTAAAAGTTATCACATCCGGGCAGTGAGACTATGAATTATTTGCACCTTTTTTTTCACTGTTAAATTATAAAATGGTACATTTTTAATTCACCTGCCTTTTTTTTTAAAGATTTTATTTATTTATTTGACAGACAGAGATCACAAGTAGGCAGAGAGGCAGACAGAGAGAGAGAGAGGGGGAAGCAGCTCCCTGCTGAGCAGGGAGACCGATGTGGGGTTTGATCCCAGGACCCTGAAATCATGACCTGAGCTGAAGGCAGAGACTTTAACCACTGAGCCACCCAGGTGCCCCAAATTCACCTATCTTTAAATGAAATAATTCTGGGGGTGCCTGGGTGGCTTAGTGGGTTAGGCCTCTGCCTTCGGCTCAGGTCATGATCTCAGGGTCCTGGGATCAAGCCCCATATCGGGCTCTCTGCTCAGCAGGGAGCCTGCTTCCCCCTCTCTCTCTCTGCCTGCCTCTCTGCCTACTTGTGACCTCTGTCTGTCAAATAAATAAATAAAATCTTAAAAAAAAAAAAAACAACTTAAATGAAATAATACTGAACTATACGTGGTATACATGGTGGGAACAGTGAAGTTTCCCTCACCTTCCAGGGCACTCACACAAAGTTACACTCCCCCGCAAGAGGCAACTCAACAGTAGTCTCCCTGAACATTTTCTTCCCGACCTTTGTCAATGAGCTTCCACACATACTCAAATATCACAGGAGGTTTTTCTAAGCTTTACGATTTAAATAAAATTAGCACCAGTGCCCATACCCACACCCTGCAGGAGATCCAATGCCTCCCTCAAGATTTTCATGAATCCCCAAACGCACATTGTCATGACCTCTGCTGGTCTCCATCCCTGCTCCTACCACATTCTCTATCTTGTTTATGAATTCCTTCCCCCACTTCTTCCTTCCTCTACTCTCACCAATCCTAATGTGTAGCAAGGTTCCTTTTTCCTGACTTTGCCCAAAACCACACCCCAATTCACATGTCAAGAAGAATTTCGGGGCACCTGAGTGGCTCAGTGGGTTAAGCCTCTGCCTTCAGCTTGGGTCATGATCTCAGGGTCCTGGGATCAAGTCCCGCATTCGGCTCTCTGCTCAGCGGGGTGCCTGCTTCCTCCTCTCTCTCTGCCTGCCTCTCTGCCTACTTGTGATTTCTGTCTGTCAAATAAATAAATAAATAGTCTTTTTAAAAAAATTTGATGAGGGTTTGTTGCAAAGGATAACGATGTATTTCACAAAAAGACAGTTTGCAATTTCATATCAAAAATTCCCATTCTTGGGGTGCCCAGGTGGCTCAGTCAGTTAAGCATCCAACTCTTGATCTCAGCTCAGGTCTTGATCTCAGGGTCATGAGTTCAAGTCCCACATTAAGCTCCACACTGGACATGGAGCCTACTTAAAAAAAAAAAAAAAAAAAGCCATTCTCGAAAATCCTTTTGTCTCTCCCTGCCACTGCCCTGCAAGCAATAGGAATTATTCTTCATTCCTCTCTCAGCAGACTCAAGGCTCCAGCCAGGTCTCTGGAACTTTCTCCATCTCCCAAGATCCTCCTCATATTTATTTTGTGTATTTGAGAACCTCTGAACTCTGCTCAAAAAAATGTCATGTTCTTTGAGCCTCATTGTAATGGTGACATGTTGGGTACCCCAAAACACATTGTACAGCTGAAGCAGCCAGAGTCTTCTCCAAGCGGTGCCTCAAGATGGACATGGAGGGTCACCGCATTCCACGGAACACTGGTCTATGTGGGTGATGTCTTCATTTCACCCTGCAAGGGTTCTAAAAATGATTCAAGATAAAGGATGAATTTCTAACTCTCCCTATAGAAACATCCCTCCTGATTCATTGCCCTCTACAGGGATTTCTTCTTACCACTGACATTAATGTGACATTAATGTCACTTCATCAGCACAGAAGCCTCGGTTCCATCAACCGATCCAAGGGGCCCCAGGCTTAGCTTCAGATCACTGGGTGATCGACCGGTGGGATTCTACCTTCAAGAACATCATCTGTCCCGCTTTTGTCCTCACTGTCCATACCCCACCTCCCTTCCCCTTTTTCCTAACTTTAGAAAGTCCCCTTAGGAAAATCTCCCAAAATTCAGAGGTAAGTTGTGAAACCCCTTTGAGGTCAACCTTACAATGTGGGGAAGGGTACAGATAACCTAAGCAAGAGCCAGGCACACGTAGACTGAGGTCCAGAAATTTCCCTCTGGTAAAGGCAGGCCAAGGAGGCCCCTGGAAGTGGGCCCAGGATTTAGGGTTGGAGTTTCTTTCTAGACTGATCAAAAATCCTTACCCAGCTCTACCTGCTGAGACCCATGTCTGCAGAGACTGGCTGGTGTGCAGAAAGAAATCAGGGGCTCGACAGACTCATCAGTAGTAGACGCATGCTACGGCATAGGGGAAATTCTAAAAAAAAGGCAATGCAGGGTCTGGAGAAGATCATTCCAGTGTCTGGTTAGACACGCTCCGCAGATGTTGTTACAACACTGGAGGCGTGGAGCTGACAGTGAGCCTCTGAATCCCCAGCTTCAAAGTCAATGTCTGCCTCAGCTTCAGTGCCTCTGCGCTCACGGCTGACTGCCTAACAACACTCAAGCAGGTGGTTGGAAATGCAGAGGGAGGGGGCATCCAGATGCTAGCATTTTGACCATGTACCACCGGGGGGGGGGGATATCTCTTCGTATGTGTGTGCAGAGAACAATTGCTTGGGGACAGCATGGAAATTCTGAGCTGGCTCCAGAGATCAGCCCACCTCAGGGTGGGTCAAGGTGGTGCGACCGGAACTCTAGGCTTCCGCCCTGGACAGTCACAGCTCAGGGGAGGGGGAGAGGTCTCCACCTCTGTCACAGGGCTTCTTGCACAGCCTTAGCCAGGATCAGCAATCCTGCCCACTGTCTGGCTACCCGTGGAGGTGGCTGTAGACCAACAGGCCAACTGTCTCCTGGTGCTCAGCAAAGGGAACAGGGCAGACCCGGGGAAGGGCAGAGAATGTTAGCAGTGCAGGCCTTGAGGATGCTGGGCTCGGAGCTCTCCTTAAGCTCGCTGCAGGTGCCCCTGGGACAGAAGCCAGGCGCCCTGGAGCTCGGCACGGCAGATCCCTTCCTGGATGAGAGGTGGGCTTCAGAGGCTCAGGCAGGGGGAAGGCCACCAGTAAGCAGCAAGCTCTCGGACCTAAGACTCGCTGGCCCCATGTCTTCCAGCTATGACAGACGGGTTCATCCAGATCCATCTCTAGCACATCTCAACAACAATTCTCTAACGTTGCCGGAAATACCTCTTAGCATGTCGACAACTCATCTCACTTCCAGCTATAAAGCACTCTAAGTCAGATAACCAGTGAAATCCATACTCTCACAACGCTGGTGCCGGAACCATGCAAATCAGGCAAGGGGGACTGGGATCTAAGAAGCGCTGGTCCGTGTGCTGGGCAGACAGATCCCGATGCCAATTACATCATCGCTCACAGAGCGACCGTCTTTATGGACATCTTCCTACGTGTCACACACCATGACAGTGCTGAATGCTTGACATGGATAACCTCCACAGGAGGCCTGTGAGGTAGCCATCACTTTGATCCCCATTTTCCAGGCGAGGAACCTGAGCTCAGAGAGATTAATTTATTTTCCAAAGTCATACAGCAAATACATTACAGGACTGAGACTCCAAAAGCCAGGCTCTATATTGCCCGCTGGAAGGGAACAGCAAGGAAGAAGCATATTTTTTTTAAAGATTTTATTTATTTATTTGACAGAGATCACAAGTAGGCAGAGAGGCAGGCAGAGAGAGAGAGAGGGAAGCAGGCTCCCTGCTGAGCAGACAACCCGATGCGGGGCTCGATCCCAGGACCCTGGGATCATGACCTGAGCTGAAGGCAGAGGCTTTAACCCACTGAGCCACTCAGGCGCCCTGGAAGAAGCATTTATTAGACTACTACAGTGTGCCCAGCACTCTCCTAAGGGCTAGAGAGACAAGAGTGAAAAGAAACGCCCTCTGTCCTGAGGAAGGAGTGACACGGGGCCAATTATAAATCAATAATCGGAGGTCAGTGGTTTTCCGCTACTGCCCGAGTTGGGGGCTGGGCTCCACTCCCATGGCTCCCCCGCCTGACTCTCAAACCGCTGTGTCTCTGTCTCTGTCTCTCTGTCTGTCTCTGTCTTGCCTGCGCTCTGAACTTGTAAGGGATAGAACTACGGGTCAGTCAATGCCGTGTCCCCGCTGTGTAGCACCAGCCTTCACAAATGCCAATGTCTCAACTGGGAGATTCCTTTATCAAAATGGAAAAATTAAATACTGAACATATTCATTAATTGGAGTGTGAAAGTTAAGATACACCATGGGGAAACGGAGGACACCCAGCGATGTAGAGAAGGACAGAAACGAGGCCAAGAGCTAGCACAGCACACCCACAAAGGTGTCCCCCTCCGAAGGAAGCGGCAAAAGAGTGGAAAGAGCAGCCGGCACGAGTCAGAAGGGTTCCCGTTCACAAGTTAACTCCGGAGCCCCACACCCGTCGTCTCCAAAATGGGAAGAATCATGTGGGTTCTGCCTACCACACTCGGTCAAGGACACCTGATGTTAAAAAGGACTTTCTTCTTTTTTTTTTTTTTTAAGATTTTATTTATTTGAGAGAGACAGAGAGAGCAGCAGGCAGAGGCAGAGGGAGAAGCAGGCTCCCTGTTGAGCAGGGAGCCCGATGCACGGTTCAATCCCAGAACCCTGGGATCATGACCTGAGCCGAAGGCAGATGTTTAACCCACTAACCCACCCAGGCACCTCAAAAAGCACTTTCTAACTATCAATAGGAGTTGGTGACTGCAGTGGTGCCCATCTTCCCCCCAGAGGGCCGTGAAGTTCACCGCAGGCCAGCATAGGAAGCGGCATCTCAGAGCCCGGCGAGGAAGACCCAACTGGAACCTCCAGTCAGCCCCTCTCAGAAGCCCACGCTCGCACTGGCTCCCAGCAGCGGCTCCCAGGACTCCCCATAGCACCCATCCCTCCCATAGGCCCTGCGCCCAGGGAGACAAATCAGGAGACAGGAAGCACCTCTTCCCCCAAGAAGACACCTGTGTGGGGGCTACCCAGCCTGACGGTCTGAACTGAGTCCCACTGGACCCCTCACTCCCACGGAGGCCCCTTCCTGCATTCCTTGCCTGAGGCCACTCGGCACAGCATGACCATCACTCACCTGGGCTGCAAGAAAGCAGACTCTGGTCCCACCTCTGCCTCGAGTAAGCCCTGTTACCTGGGGGAGGGCACCTCACCTCTCAGAGGCTGTTTACACACCTGTGGATACCAAGCCAGAGCTTTCTCAGTCTTGGCACTTTTGACATTTTAGGTCAGTGGATTCTGTGATGTGGAGGGCTGTCCTGTGCCCTGTGGGACGTTCAACAGCATCCGTGGGCGTCTACCCACTGAAGACTGATCGTACCTCTCCGCTCCCAGCACGACAAGCAGAAACACTTCCAGACATTACCAAAATCACCACCATTTGAAAACCACTGCCCCCAAATGACTAAAAGGGCCTCCAACCTCTTTTTGCTTCTCCGGCCCAGGCACCAAGCTTTCGGTCCAGGCTTCCGAACTGTGCCTGCGACAGACAGTCCCCTCACGTCAGTGAGGTCACCACCTCTTCAACCACCACACGCAACACCGAGACATTCCCCTCTCTCCGTGGGTTTCATCCATTATCTGCTTTCTGGTATTTCATTCAAGGGATGGTCGAAGATGGAAATCTTAGCAGAAGGGACCCAGCCGTCCTATCACAGGGCCCAAAGGAAAAGCAGATTTCAGGAATAGCCCTGGAGTCCAGCAGATCTGAACTTGAATCCTGATTCGGCTCTATATCCTTCCCAGATACATGTCATCTCCCCAAGCTTTGGTTTCCCATCTATAGACTAAGAAAATAAAATAAGGTTGGGTTGACCAGCAGATTAAATGAAGTAAGTATTGAAGGGGACGGTGGCTGTGTCCCCCCCCCTTGTCCTAGCAGGCTCTGGATGTATGGACACCCCCCACACCGCCACGTTCTCAGTACACCGCACCCCCCAACCCCTGGCTGCTTGACCAGACAATTTGTTCAGGCCAATGTATACGCCCCACGGCTCTGCTCCAGCTCCCTCGGCTGTGCCGGCGTGCGGCCAGAGCCCTGGCCAGTCCTCCTGCTGGCCTCAGCAGCAGATGTCTGGTCCCGGGGCCAGCTCCCCAAGAGGAGAGCCCATCTTTATCCTCAGAGCTGCAACCAGGGCAGAGCGAGGAAGCCCATCTTCACATCCTGTCAGTACATCCGGACTAAGTGGGAACAGCTGCCTGGAAAATTCATTTACTTGCTGAAAACAGAATCCTCCTTTAACCCTGTCTCACCTCGCTTCCTGCTTGCCCTCCCCGATCCTTGAAGTTTGGTAACTTAATGAGAAGGAAGTCAAGCCAACAGAAAACAGGAGCTGCCTGACGGTTTGCAATAAACACAATGGAAATTCACTTCAAGAACAAAATGCAGGAGCGCTGGCTATGAGTCCTGCCTACTGATGAGGCCACTAGATGTCACAGCCAATTTGGCTTATGTCTGCTTCATTCCAGAGCCTGAATATCACTGGTTGGCATGACCAGCACTTTCCAGAACTCTGGAAATACCTGAAAGGAAAAAGCAAAGATTCTTGCTACAAGTTCACATTTCAGAAGTGAAGTGGAACATTGTTTACTATTTACGGATCTGTGGTTGCAAACAATAGAAACTGATCTTGCCTAACGTATGTGAAAAGGAGTAACGCCAAAGGTGATGGGCGGGCGGGGGGGGGGGGGGTGTTCTCAGAGTCAGCTGGAAGGCTGGGAGCCAGTCTGGGACACCTCGAGGTCACAGACAGCTCCTGCAAGCTGGAAGGAGAGGAATGACCAGATCAAGACACCACCAGCGGAGCGGGAAACACCAGACTTTTGTAGCCTTTTCTGGTTTGCTCAAGATTCAAATTCCTGAAAAGGATCATCTGATTGACCTGGTTTGGTAACATGTCCCTCTGTTTATAGAAGGATAGGAAGCTACTAGAAGGCACTGGGGAAGAGGTAATCGTCCAAACAGATTTCGGGTGCTGTTAGGAATGGAAAGTGGTTGCTGGATGGCCAAAATCCTCTGCTACCACATTGCTCCCCGAAGTTTTCACGCCACGCACTCAGAGAAAGGGAGTCCTCTAGTGAGGGGCAAGCCGGGCTACCTTGGGGGTGGACAGAGCGAAATAAGAATCACGGTTTGCTAGACTTTGAAGGAAACCTGGCATTATCTAATGCATTCCCCCTTTCCTTTTTACAAACAATGAAACCAGAGATAGTGTCTGACCTCAGATCTCACCGCCGGTGAGCCGCAGAGCCAGCACCAGCCATGGCTTCTTCCACGGTGTGAAACTCAGCCCACTGTCCAGAAGCACCACCACCCATTCTAAACCCCAAAACCAGATGCCATGCAGTTCCAGAGAACTTTCTGGAAAATCAGGCCAATCATCCTACTCTGGACTTTGTGGAGCCTCCTTCACCTGAGGAGCCAGCCATTCACATGTGTAGGGGGAGGAAGAGAAGGGGCACCTCAGCCAGCAACAGGACAGCTGTGGGCACGCATTACACCTGACAGGGAAGAGGAATTGCTCCCTGTTCTTGCTCCTCCCTACCGGGTTCATGTCGTGCTTCTTTGCTGTATCTTTCCATCCTTTCCCATTCGGGTGGCCTTGATAGTCACAGCAACCACAATTCCCAGGATCCCGATGTGGGGAGGTCGGCGGAGCCTTCTATGAGACAGCCCCAGGTGCCATGCTCCGATGAAGCTGGCCATGTTGGTTCTTGGTCTCTTGGATTATGACATCTGGGCTACCATTGCTTGTCATCCTAATTCAGACTCTGCATTCCCACAGAGGCAGAGACAGAGGGAAATATGTATCCCCAGCTGCCAGGGGGGTGTGGTCCCGGGAAAGATGCACATCTTTGCAAATCTTAGCCCAGCTAAGCAGCCTGTGGGGACAGCAGGCACGACCATCTATAATATCACGCAGGGACATCATTAACTTGCCAACTCCATGCACTCTCTGTTCATATACTAAGTCGGGGGCATGGAGATAAAGAATTAACTACTGCCCAGCCAGACTTCTGGAGAGGGAAGGAAATTCATTGCCCTGACTGCCTTTTAAGTAATATTCTGAGAATGTTGATGCTGCTACCAGGAAAATGGCTTATGCAAGACAAGATTTCTGTTCTGAGAAGGTGGAAAAGAATGAATTAACTGTTCTTCCTCCCTTCCAAATGCAAGAGAGCTTGTGTTCCCCTAAATTAAAATGAGGTGTTCTCCACAACCTTTAAGATCGTGAAAAGCAATAAGAGACTGAGAAACTATCAAGGAAGGGGGGAGGCTATGGGTCCATGATAACTAAGTGCAATTTGGGTTCGTGAACTGGATCTTGAGATAGGAAAGGACATTAGACGCGGCGCCGGGGTGGCTCAGTCGGTTAAGCGTCTGCCTTTAGCTCAGATCATGATCTCAGGGTCCTGGGATCAAGCCCCACGTGGGGCTCTCTGCTCAGTGGGGAGCCTTCTTCTCCCTCTGCCTCTGCCTGCAGCTCCCCCTGCTTGTGCTCTCTCTCTCTTTCTCTCTCAAATAAATAAATAAAATCTTAAAAAAAGAAATAGAGACAAGAGATCAGGCAAACAAATGGTGGGGAGGGGAGAAAGATGAACACAGAGGCCCTTCAGATCAGGGGGTAGCAGAAATCAATCTAAGCATGCAGACTCACGGGAAATGAAGCAAGCCCTTGTCACCCTTCAGACAGCCTCTGCCAGACTGACCCCTGGTAAGCAGCAGGACATCATAGGCTGGTACCCTGCATCGTTAGCAGGCTACCTCTAAATGGGGGCCCCATCTGGTTGCCCATGAAGGCTCACAAAACCCCACACCTTTGCCAGCACCACCACCTACACTGAGCAACCCCTTCTTGGCTGGGCTCCCCCAAAACACTGTCAGCTAAAAAGCAAAGGCTGCAAAGAGATGCTCTAGAAAGCAATCTTCACATTCAGGTCTCTAGGCTTTGTGTCTGTTTTTTTTTTCATTTCCCACACATCCATTGGTTTATCCAGCAATTGTGCACCGTGGGTCTCAAAATCGTTGCAGATTAGATCCTCTCATCCTTATGAACTAGCCTGCCAAGTGTTATTATCTAAGAGCTGAGGAAGCTGCGGGTCAGTGGTGTTAATAGTTTACTTAAGCTCATGACACTGACAAGTGGCAGAGCTGAGACAAACACAGGTCAAGCTTCAGGGTCAATCCTATGTCTCCAACATCACACTACCAGTGTGAACTGCTTACTGTGTGTAAGGCTCTGGGGGAATATAAGAAACTATTCTCTCTTTTTCAAGATTTTATTTATTCATTTGAGAGAGAGAGAAAGAGAGGGAGAGAACATAGGTGACAGAGGGAGAGGCAGAGGGAGAAGCAGGCTCCCCTCTGAGAAGGGAGTAGGACCCAGGTCTTGATCCCAGGACCCCAAGATCATGACCTGAGCCGAAGGCAGATGCTTACCTGACTGAGCCACTCAAGTGCCCCAAGAAACTATACTTTTAATGCTCCATGTCCTCAAGCAGATGAACAAAGAGTCCAAATGCTCCCTACAATGAATTGAATAAATACTTATTTATAAATAAATCTAAGTAAAAGATGAAAATGTGACTTAAAACTGCAGTGCAATTGTTAATGGATTCATGAACTATAGAAGACATGCTCTAAGGAAAAAAGTTAACATGGGCTGCCTGGGTGTCTCAGTTGGTTAAATTTCTGACTCCTGATTTCAGCTCAGGTCATGATCTTGGGGCTGTGAGATTGAGCCCCAAATCAAGCTCCATGCTGGGCGTGGAACCTGCTTAAGATTTTCTCCCTCTCCCTCTGCCCCTCTGTCTGTCTCTCTAGAAAGAAAGAAAGAAAGAGAAAGAAAGATAAAAGAAAGAAGAAAGAAAATTAACATAAAACTAAAATTCCTAATTATTTCAACAGAACTGAAGGGGCATGGTTATTATTTCCTTTGTGTAACCTTTAGCAAAATGTAAGCTTAAATATGTTTATTCAATGTTTAAATGTAAACAGTAGCAGAATATAAATGCATATTAGAACTTCCAATTTCCAACCAGAAAGAAAAAGAAAAGAAATAAAGAATATTTCATCAATTTAATAAATACAAGTAATGGGGAAATGAGGTAACAAACAGAAAGTATAACAAAGAGAGAGCATAAAATTAAGCCACATGGGGCACCTGGATGGCTCAGTGGGTTAAGCCTCTCAGGTCATGATTTCAGGGTCCTGGGATCAAGCCCCGCTTCTGGCTCTCTGCTCAGTGGGGAGCCTGCCCCCCCCCAACTGCCTCTCTGCTTACTTATGATTTCTCTCTCTGTCAAATAAATAAATAAAATCTTTTTTAAAATTTTTAAGAAAAGGGGCGCCTGGGTGGCTCAGTGGTTTAAAGCCTCTGCCTTCGGCTCAGGTCATGATTGGAGAGTCCTGGGATGGAGCCCGCATCGGGAATCTCTGCTCAGCGGGGAGACTGCTTCCCTTCCTCCCTCTCTGCCTGCCTCTCTGCCTGCTTGTGATCTCTGTCTGTCAAATAAATAAATAAAATCTTTTTTAAAAAAATTTTTTTAAAGAATAACAACACACATCCTGGGAGCCAAATAAATTTAAGAGAGTTGAATTCTGCTATTAAAAAAAATTTTTTTAAGTCAAGATTCTTAGAACAGATCTGAAAAACAAAAATGGAATTATGTGTTGTTTAGAAGAGATGAACCTAGGAGGCTCCTGGGTGGCTCAGTGGCTTAAGTGCCCGATTCTTGATTTTGTCTCAGGTCATGGGATCAGCCCATGTCATCAGGCTCTTTGTTCAGTGGGGAGTCTGCTTGTTCCTCTCCCTCTCCTCCTCCCACCCCCCAAATAAACAAATAAATTAAAATATTTAAAAGAGATGGACCTAAAAAAAATAACACAGTGAAGTTGAAAAACATTAGATGAGCAAACAGACATTGAGAAAAGCCAACAAAAAGAAGCAGGGGTAGAAATATAAGGGGCTGATGTTGGGCCAAAAATTTAAACAACTTAAAGAAGGATATTATAAATGACTGTCACTCCATGTAGAAGTTATAATAATAAATACATGAAAATGATGCAGTAAATAATATTCAAGGCAATGGCTCTTAGGAATACAAAGAGAATTAAGTTAAAAAGAGAGAGAGAGAAGCACAGGAAGACAATCTAAAACACTCTCTTCAAATTTTTTTTATTTAAACAGACACATAAGGAATAAGTATTTAAATTATTTTGACAACATAATTATCAATCTCGATTTAATAGAGGTGTAGGAAGAGAACCACGTACACAAGTACATGTAAAAAAAAAAAAAGAATATATTCTTCATGCCTATAGAAGATTGAAAAATAGTGATCATGTACTTGCCCACAACTGTATGTTTGTTCTCAAAAGTTAATATTTTACAGGTCATGCTCACTGACTACAATGTCATAAATTCAGAAGCAAATAATTTAAAGAGAAACAAGCAAAAAGTTTTAACCACTGAGTAAACCAGGAAATGATCCTTTAAACAACTTAGGAAATTAAACAATTATTAGAAATAAAATGACAAAATTATTTAGGATCAAAAAAAATTAGAGCTCTCCTTTTCAATCCCTTTGGGGTATGGCTAAACCCATTCTCAGAGGAAAATTCATAGCCTTAAATTATTTATTTTTTTAAGATTTTATTTATTTATTTGCGAGAGAGAGAGAGAGCAGAAGAGCAAGCAGGGTGATGAAGAGAGACAAGGAGACTTGGCATTGAGCACAGGGCCCAATACAGGACTCAATCTCAGGACCCTGAGATCATGACCTGAGCTGAAATCAACAGCCAGATGTTCAACCAACTAAGCCACCCAGGCACCCCTAAATTATTTATTATTTAATTATAGGAAAGATTTAAGAAACGAATTTTGCACAAATAATAAGCACATGTAAAAATACCCAATATCATCTGTCCCGAGGGAAACTAAAACCGTGATGAAATACCATTTCATACCCATTACACTTCATCAAATGAAAATGACTGACAGCACCTGATGTTGGAGAGGGTATAAAGCAAACAGAACTCTTCTATGTTGCTGGTGAGATGTAAAATGGGATATCCAGTTGGGAAAAAATGGTTGGCAGTTTCTTAAAAAGTTAAACATATATCTACCCTCTAATCCAGGCACTCTATCTGTAGGCATTTATCTGAGATTTAAATAATTCCTCAAAAGGGTTTAGAACAATGCCTGGTACATAGTACATGTTCAGTAAATGTTAACTATTAATATTCTAAAAGAAAGGAGCTGGTGGCAGAGAGGCCAGATGATGTGGGGTAGTCAAGTCTTCCTGCCCTAGTGTATGGTCTCATATTTAATGATGTACGTTGTACAGTGGATCAAGTCATGTGTTCACCTCTTCCTCATTAAGGAATTTCTCTTCTGTTTTTTCCTATGAACAATAACAGAAAACATCTTCATGGAGATAACAACCAGTAGGGCCATCTGAGTCAGAAAACAGGATTCGGGGCACCTGGATGGCTCAGTGGGTTAAAGCCTCTGCCTTCAGCTCAGGTCATGATCCCAGGGTCCTGGGATGGAGCCCTGAATTGGGCTCTTTGCTCAGCAGGGAGCCTGTTTCCCTTCCTCTCTCTCTGCCTGTCTGTCTGCCTACTTGGGGTCTCTGTCAAATAAATAAATAAAATCTTTAAAAGAAAAAAAAAAAGAAAGGAAAACAGGATTTGAACTCTAGACACCCTGCTGCCATATCCTTCCTTTCTGTTCCAGGAAAAGCCAAGACTGGTTGAGGACAGAAGATCAGTGCTCAGGGGAACTGGCAAGTCCATGGCCACCTCTGTTCAAAACAACATCTTGCCGATGTCCCTCCCAGTCTGCAGATGTCTACACACTGACATTTATTCACAGAGGGCAGCACCATTTGGAGGAAGAAGCATGGATGGGGACCCTGGTCTACATCCCAACACAGTGGATATGGGGCGCAAGAGCCTCCCTCCCCCCTCCATAAAGCTGGGGTAATCACACGCAGCTTCCAGGGTATGGGAAAGCTCCCCTGTGATGTTCTACCACAGCAGCAACCAGGATCAGCAGTGTTCAGTATGTTTTATTTCTGAGTCAAGGCCTTTTTTGGTCACAAAATTCTTCCGACAGTTTAAGGGCCGGGATTGTTTGGATTTGGTTTACAATGTATACACAGTGTGTATCACTATGTAATCAGAAAAAACAGCAAAGATATTCCCTCTACAGGGGCAGGGGAAAAAAGCAATAACTCTGGACAAATAACCTTCTCAGCATTTATTAGCTAATCTCTTCACCAGGCAGACTGGCTGAAGCAGGCATGAGCGGCCGGGCAGCAAAACCTGTGAACAATAACAATAATAATACCTTGTTACAGTTGCAGGACGCTTCTGCATGGGGGAGGGACTTCCTCGACTGCGATGTTGCTTCATTTGTACAAAATTTGTGCAGAACAGCCCAGGCTCTTCCCCCCAGATATCCCTTTCCCTTACCGCAGACTTCTGTCGTCCTAACAGGTGACTCCGGCGCCCACATCAATAGACACAGCTCTCTCTGTCACTCTGTCCCCACCCTGCTCTACGTGCCTACAGAGCACTGGTCACTTCCTGACCCTGAATACAGACAGAGCCGTGTCTGTATCTACTTCTCTAGACAGATAGATCTGGCTCTCCCTCTTCTAGTGGATGCAGATCTAGATAGCTAACTCTAGCTCTAGCTGTACATACACAGCCTCTCTCTCAGCCCAGAATGCAAGCTCTATGTGTCTTATTTGTTGTTGCTGCACCAAGGGACAGAGCAGGCAGTCAGTAAAGTTTCGTTCTATGAATGAATGTGATAGGCAGCCTCGAAGCTGGCCCCGGTGATCCCTCCTCCTGGTTTGCACGCCCCCATGTCCTCTCCCCTCCTGGAGTGTGGGTTCGGTTCTAACAAACTGAATACAGCAGAAGCGACAGGAGGTCACCTCCAAGATCAGGTTACCAAATGACTGTGTTCAGGGTGGAATTTCTGACCCTCGATGTTCCCCAGCAGCCATGCTGTGAGGACACTGAGGCAGATGATGGAGATGCCCATGTTGTGAGGAACTGTTATGGACAGAATTGTGTTCCTCTCCCCCCAAATTCAAGTCTTGAAGCCCTAACCCCTGCTATGACTAAATTTGGAGATAGGGTCTTCAAAGAGGTCATTAAGGTTAAATGGTAATAATAAGAGAGGAAGCTGGAATCCAACACGACTGCTGTCCTTGTGGAAGAAAGGGATGCCGGGGAGCACATCACAGAGAGAAAGCCGTGTGAGGACACACCATGGAGGTGGCCATCTGCAAAGCCAAGGAGAGTGGCCTCAGAGAAAAGCAGACCTGCCGGCCCCTTGATCTTGGACTTCCATTCAACAGAATGGTGAGAAAATGAGTTTCTGCTGTTTCAGCCATCCGGCCAGTGGCATATTTGTTATGGCAGCTCTAACAGATTAAGACAAGGACCAAGGACATGCACGTGATCTGGAAAGCAGATTCTCCAGCCCCAGTTGAGCCTTGAGATGACTGTCGCCTCAGTCCACAGCTCGTTCTATGAATGAATGTAATAGGCAGCCTCGAAGCTGGCCCCGGTGATCCTTCCTGGCAACCTCATGAGAGACCCAAAGTCAGAGCCAGCCAGCTAAGCTGGGCCCAGCTTCCTGGCCAACAGAAACCCAGACATAATAAATGCTTGTTATTTGCAGACACTACATTTTGTTATAACTTGGCACACAGTGACGGGAGCTAATACGATGAATGAATGGTTCTCTGAGTTAGGGAAGGGCAGTATTACCACGATCCCCTGGTTATGGGTGAGAAGGCTAAGCCTCAAAGAGGTGGAGTGCCTTCCCTGAGGTCACACAGCCTGGCATACCCTCTCAACGGAGAGTAGAGGAAGCCAAAGACAAGTGTGGCCTCCACACAAGTTTTACCTTGGGCTACCCTGGCAGACCTGCCCAGGTGGGGACACCAGGATACAGAGAACATTCCTGACGTCTCCCAGAGTGTCACCTTAATGGTCTCCTTGGAGTCTCTGCTGCCAAACTGAGTTAAAAGAGAACAGGTATTTTAACAAGGACCACCTTGGTGACCTTGTCCTGTGCAGTAATGAGGCCCCCTTGGACATGGTCTAGGACAACCACCTCCCTTAAACCAAACAGTGTGCTTTTGAGGGTCGTGTTCAAGAGGACTCTAATGTGTAGGACCCTACGAGAAATTTTAATATCAAAGACTTATAGGACATTAGCTATATTCTAGGCAGTGTTCTAAGCATTTTATCATCTTCACTGAATTCTCTGAATCCATTCTACTCTTATCCCAGTTCATAAACAAGGGAACTGAGGCACCAAAGAGCTAAACAATTACCCAAGGTTGCACACAGCTAGCAAGCCACAGAACCAAGATCTAAACCCAGGCATTTTAGCTCCAGAGTTAACGCTGTGATGTATTTTTCTCTAGGTCTTCACATTTTTTATTATCTAGAGTGAAATAGTAATTCATTGGCAAGCCTCCTTGGTTTGAAAGTACCAAAGCGAGAAATAATCACAGCCCATGAAGGATATCTGGCCACGCCCCATGGAAAGCTTTCAGGGGCTCCCTGCTGCCCTTGGTGTGACTTCTAACGCCCTGCGGGCTCTGACTTCTGCCTTTGCCCCCAGCCGGAGCCCACAACTCCCTCCTCTCCACTCATCCAGCTGCATTTGCTCTGCTGAAACCCACACAGCCAGCACTCACATCTCCCTGCCTTCCCACGGGGCACACGGTCCCTCCTCTCCCCTGCTGCTACACAAGCTACATCCTTCACTGCTTCTAGAGAGTGTCACAGGCAACTTCATGCCAGTCAGGCACCTTAGCCCAGCACCCCCCCAAACCCTCAACCCATGAATCCCCCCCGGACCCAGCACCTGGGTCTTATCCTCCTGTCTCCCTCTCCCACTGGACTATGATTCCTGCAAGTGCAGAAACAGGTGATTTGTCTTTATATTCCCAGCAATTAGCACAGCACCTGGCACCTACTAAGTTGAATGAACACAGGCCCCCCCCAAAGAATCTAGGAATGTTTTCAGTTATGCACTGCAACTGTCTCCACTAGACAGTCCCACAGCACAGAGCCAGACAAAAGTCACACTGGAAGGGGCCCAGGAGAGACACTGTTGTAGACCAATATCTTCAATAAAGAGGCTTAAAAAACGACTTCGGATAAAAGAATCAACTTGTCTCAACTAGTCAGGGGCAGGTGTGGGAGCACAGCGGGGTCATGTTTCCAGGTGTCTGAGTGCCCCCTCCCCCCACCAGACTCTCAAAGGCATCTTATTAGTTTCTTATTGCTGCCGTGACAAATTATCGTAAGCTTAGCTTAAAAGCAACATAAATTTATTATCTTACTGCTCCAGAGATGGAAAGTCCAAGAATGGCTCTCACCAGGCTGAAGTCATTAACAGAGCTGGATTCCTTCTGGAGGCTGTAGGGGAGAACTTTTTCCCCTTTCCAGCTTCTAGAAACCACTGCAACCCTTGACTTGTGACCCCTTCCTTCTTCAGAACCAGCAGGGTCACCTCTTCTGTCCACATGTCCTCCTGCTTCCATCTTTCCCTTAGAAGGACCCTGATGACAACCTACGATAATCTCCTCAAGATCCTTCACTTAACCACATCTGGAAAATTCCTTTCACCATATAAGGGAACCTACTCACAGATTGTGGGGATTAGGATATGGGCATCTTTGGGAACCATTCTTCTGCCTATCATAGCATTCTAAAGCTTCTGATGCAAGCAGATTCATGATCTGATAGCATCTTCCATGGCAAAATGGTTTAAAAAAAAAAAAAACCTTTGCCAATATTCAAATGTATTTTGTTCTCTCTTTGCATTTCCAATGGTCCAGTTTTGAAGAACTGGTGGGAGAAGTGGGCCTCAATATATGTATATAAAATATAGTATTCTGTGTGAATACTCTAGTATATTCTTCTCTAGTATTTATGTCTCAGGCATGTATTTCCAATATTTTAGTCCTTCTGATTGATTCCCTGCAAAGTCAGGAATATCTAATTTGCAAAGAGAGGGAGTGGAAGGAAGGAACGTTTTAGTGAGTGGCAGGCAATCTGGGTCTTATTGAATTTTAACCTCACCAGAGCCTTCTGAGCCCGGCTCTATCATGTCCTGTTCCATAGACGAAGAAATGAGGCAGATTATCTAACTCACAGAACCAGTAAGTGGCACAGTGGGTTGGAAATCCATAATTAGTTGGCTCCAGAGTTCATGCTCTTTCCACCTGGCCTTGTTGCCTCCCCCAAAGTTCAACTTTCTTTTAGCTTCCAGGTGGACTGATTGATGAAGAGAAACAGAGAAAAGGGTATGGGGTAGGAGAGAGAAAGGGATGGAGAGAACCAGAAAGAGACCGTCAGGGTGGATCAATTTGGTTGAAATCTTCCAGGAGCCAGCAACTTCAGGGGAACCCTTCTGGAGGGTATGGATGTCCCTCCACCAAAATCTGCAGGGGGGGTCCAGGAGGCTCCAGTTGCTGGGCAATCCCTCGCCAACCACACTTCATAGCAATCTAATTAGTAGAATTCACCTGAACCCCAATAGTTGCTAGGTAACCTTCTGGGGGACTTTTTCCCTCCTTTTCAGGCCAATACAGATCCTGAAGAAAGAGGATGGGGTGTTTGTACAAAATCTCCCAAACAGATATCTATATGTAAATTTCCCCCCTTGTGGCCTCACGATGCCCACCAAGAGTAAGCAAATCTAGGAAATATTCAGTGGGGCTGCCCTTGTAATTAATTCATTAATTCATTAATTTATTAATTAGGTCCCATGAGCCAGTGAAATGATTCTTCAGAGGCAAGAGACTTACGGGCCCAGACGATGCCAGAGACCAGGTGGAACTCTCTTTGGGAACCACTCAGAACAAGAACTCCTGTTGGAGACTCTGAAGTGACTGATCCTTTGAGTCACCTGAGAGGGAACACCTGTTATTTCCTGGCCATCGGCGAGACGCTCTCACAAACACCTCCTTTCATCCTCGCAAAATTCCAGCAAGATGGGCAGCTGTTCCCATCCACATGGAGTCATGAGAAATTGCAGTTCAGAAATAGTAAGTAACTTGATCATGACCCGTCCTCCAAAGGATCAGGAACTTAAAGACAAGATGGTCCGCCCAAATTCCATGCATGATGTTTTCCACTAGTCCTGGCATGGGATTCTCTCCACAGGATGGCGAGTATTATCATTCGTTCGGTATAACCTCAGCATTAAAACCAACCGCCAGCAACAAAAACGCAAACCAGAAAAACATGAATTCCCCTCCCCAGTTCATTGCTGGGGAATTAACACAAACTGAAGGCAAAGATTCTTAAACTCTCTGGTCCCAGAACCCCTTTACACGGTTATAAGTTAACAAGGACTCCAAAGAGCTTTTGTTTATGTGGGTTATATCTATTAATACCATATCAGAAACTAAAACTGAGGATTTTTTTAAAAATATTTATATATCAATTAATCTCAGAAATAACAAGGAACCCGTTGCATGGTTAACATAAATCATTTATTTTTATGTAAAGTAATTTCACAAACAAGACAGGAGAGAATGCAAAGAGTGGCCTGTTTTACATTTTCGCGGATCTCTTTGATGTCTGGCTTCAGGGTTGTCATCCCTGCTTCTAGATTCAATGTGTAGCATTAGCACAGGCCAGAACTCCCTAGAACATCTCCCTCTCCTTCCCCACTGTACACTCGTGAGGAAATGCGAGTGAGATAAGCAAATAACATCCGATATTATTACGAAAATAGTTTTGACCTTGAGGACTCTCTGAAAGGGTTTCAGAGTCCCCCAGGGATCCCCGGACCACACTTGGAGAAACACTGCCTTTAGGGCATACTCATGTGAATGCCCAAAATGCATTCAGGGTTTGACTGTGTCCCTTCGCATTTCTAGCCCATGGTTTCAGACTATCCCACATCTTTCTTGCCTATAGCATTTCATGGTCCCTTAAAACCCCAGACTACCCCCTCCAGTATGCCATCTTTGCAATGCTCTCTGCAAAATACAAGATACAGATCTCAGCTCCAGATGAGCAGAAATGGTTCGAAATATCAGTAAACCTCATTGGTGTCTTCCCAGCTCCCTTTCCCTCACGGCTTCTGGTAACCGGTGCAGAAAGAAGCACGAGACCTCCTGGCCTCTGGGATTGGTGGAACAGACAGGGACTGAGGCCAGCCAGGCCAATCAGAACCCTTCCTTGATTTTTTTTTTCCTCACCCTGCTTTGCAATTCCTTTTTCTCCTGAAGTATTAGCACGTTATCCTAGATCATCAACCCAATGCCAGTGCTTAAGTCATCATCCTGCTCCCCGCACCCCCGCCCCAAACCCACGCTCACATTTTCACATGTTGGGGACTCTATCAGATGATTTCTATGGGCTCTTTTAACATCCTGGTGGGTGCACCTCTTGTCTTTGGCTAAGCCTCTCTCTCTGCCCTAGGAGTCAGTGTGATTCACTCTGGCAGGTATTTGCCACATATCTGCTTTGTGCCAGACACCACTGAGAGTATAGCCCGGAGGATGAAACATACATGAAACCTTGAAGAGTACCAAACCCTGCAAACACTATGTTTTTTTCTGATACATACATACCTATAATGAAGTTTAATTGATAAATTAGACACAGTAAGGAATTAACAAGAATAATAATAAGAATTATTGTAACGATAGACTGTAATAAAAGTCATGTGAGTGTTTTCTCTCTCTCACTCTCAAAATATCTTATTAGGTTATACTCACCCTTCTTCTTGTGATGACGTGAGACTGTAAAATGCCTACCTGATGAGACAAGGTGAGTTGAACGCCTAGGCATCCTGATGCAGCCTTAGGCTACTTCTGAGCTTCTGAACATAAGTCGGAAGGAGGGTCGTGTGCTTCTGGACCACAGCTGACCTCAGGTGACTGAAACCATGGAAAGCAAAGCCAAAGATCAGGAGGATGGCTGTAACCACTAACTACAGTAGCTAGCTAGTCAGCTTCATGTGCCACGTGGGACTCTGGCCATACAGATGATAGAACAGCCACACAAACCTGGCTTGAGCCATAAGGAAGGTTACTGCCTCCCCTAATGAACAGAACCTCAAGAACAGCCTTGTGCTGGTTTCCCCATTTCACCTCCCCCACCCCACTTCTGCTCTCTGCCCTTCTAAGCCTTGTTCTGCAGGAAGGAGGCTGACCTGGGCTTGATCTCTATCTTTGTTGGGGCCCAGCCAATGCAAGTACTGGCAGAAGACTGGAAGCCTTGAGGGAGGCGAGGTCAGAGTATTTACTTCCTCCCAGCCCGTGCCCACTTCCTCCCTGCCTTGTCAGTCTGGCAGTGGCTGCCTTCCTCTGCCCTGGCCCCAGCCCTTGTTAGGTTCTGGTAACACTGTTCCCTCAGCCCGCCCCTTCAGGACTCAGGGTACCAATAACCCCCCACTGTGGCCAGCCCCTGGGTGCTTTGCTGTGCTTCTCAGTCTCCTTTATCCTCCCTCACGCCTCTGTAAATAGTCCTTTCACTGAAGCCCTTTTGAATATTCCTGCTCTCCCCACAGGGCAAGATGGCTACTGACCTCCACAGCCCCTATCCTCACACTGTCAAGGCCCAAGGCCACAGGGAGCTCCTCTCCTCCCCGAGGTGCCCACTAAATCCTGGTCACGAGCCCATCCCTGAACCAATGACTGTGTATGGTCACATGATGTCCCTCCACTGCCTGAAATAGAGTCATCTTCATCCAAAGCCAGGGCCTGAGAGTAAGGGAGGAGGGGTGTCCTAGGGGGATTCTGGGTGTTGTTACCTGAAGAAGGAGGAATGGGCTTGGGTGGCCCCAAAACAAAGAATTTCCATTTCAATATGCTGAGACAGAGTATGAGAGAGAGAGAACCAGATGAAAGGCTGGTAGAGTTAGAGATGAAAGAGGTCACCAGTGAGAGGTATTGACCCTCTGTTGACTCCCTGTGCCAGGAAGTTCTTGTCCCCCTTTTACATCAAAGGTAATTCTTAGCTCTATCCTGCTCACTATCTCTCACCGAGAGGGAGCCAGCCCTAGTATGTTCCTCTATGATGTTCTGGACTGTAGACTTGTTCCAGTGCAGTCACAGGGACATACCTCCTGCCATCTTGTTTCAAAATAATAAGCTAGGGGTGCCTGGGTGACTCAGTCAGTTAAGCGAATGCCTTCAGCTCAGGTCATGATCCCAGGGTCCTGGGATCAAGTCCCACATGGGGCTCCCTGTTCAGTGGGGAGTCTGCTTCTCCCTCTGCCTGCTGCTCCCCTTGCTTGTGCTCTCTCTCATTCTCTCTCTATCTCTGACAAATAAATAAATAAAATCTTAAATAATCATAATAATAACCACAACAATAGTAAGCTACCCCACAAGTTGAATTGATGTGCCAAACCTCATCAGAGTCACCGACTTCTTCCAAAAGTATCATAACGGGCAAGGACACATATCAACTTCCGAGTAACAGAGATCCCACCCCATTCAGTTTACTGTAGTAAATATATTGCATGGAATCATTTTGGAAATGTAAACACACCATGCAAATAGCAGGCATAGTTAATGCTGTGTTAAAGGCATTGTCCTGGGCCCTGCCCACCTGCTCGCCCCTTTAAGGGAGCAATCCTCTCTCCCATGAGAGCACCCTTACATCAAAGGCAGACCCTTCACATCCCATTCATAACCTCAGAACTGCCTGCTCCACCCACACCACATCCCCACCTGCTCCAGTCCCAAGCTCTCCTGACCTCATGGCGCTTTCTCTCCTCCCTCCTCTGACTTGCGGATGTTGCCTCCATCCCGCACCGTGAAGACTACTCTTGACTACCCTCAGGAGTGTCAGTCTACATGAAGCAGGGCCTCTGTCTGGTCCAGAATGCTCAAACACTCCTTTCAAGATGCTTTAATGCTCCTGTCCTCCTGATCCCTATAAAAGAAAGGGGACAACTTGGGACTCCTAAGCCATGGTCTCTAAGGAAAATACACTTTCCAGGGTGCTCATGATGTCAAGCGGTGGGAGAGGGTGATGAAATACTGTAAGCCCCTAGAAAGAACCCCTGGACTGTGAGACTCATATACCTATAAGGTAGATAGTAGAGAGAGACAGTGAGACAGTGAGAGATTCCAGTTAGTAATCAAAAAAAAAAAAACTATTATCATTTTATTATTATAATTATTATTGATGAAACTCAAGGAGATATAAATTCTGTTTTCCTTCCATTTGTGTCACCACACAGCACCCCTCAAGTCACCCGCAGCTACCCAAGCCCATGTTCCTCTCAGACCACCAGGGAACTATTTTCCTCCTATAGCGCTCTTTAAAAGAATCACCCCTCAGAGCTCATCTCTCCATAGAAACCTAGAGAATAAATAGAAGCAGCAGGTTTTCAGCGGTTTCCACTCTGACTGTCTCAATTAAATTAAATCCCACAAAACTCTTCCATTAGCATGTGGGTGGAGAAGCCAAAGATGTCTCAGCGACCCTTGTTCCACGGTTCACATAGACCTTCCAATTATTTTCAGCTAATATCTCATCTCCTTGCCTGGTATTGATACAAGGAACCACAGAAATGTCTGTGTGAGGAGATGTGGTTAGGACAAATCTTCTGTAACCTTAACATCTCTTTCAAAGGCTGAAATTATAAATATGTTTTTCCAAATCATGAAATCCTTTATCAAGTACTTGTCTTTTTCCTCCTTGTGGGCTCTCTCTCTCCAATAAATAGCTTCCCTCTGTTCACAGATTCTTGAACTTACAGAACAGTAAGTGGTAAAAGAATAGGAAAGGGATTCTATGTCTCAGTTCAGATGAGAATGGGACAGATAAACCGTGTCTATTAAAAGCCCACAAGTCAATGTGCCATAGATAGGATTCCCAAATCATTCCCCATGAGGGCTTTCTCCAAGAACAGGAATGCAGACAGCAAACTGTCTTGTTCCCACTCGGATATAGCCAGGTGGCATCTCTAAGGTATGGCTTGGCTGCCTGCCAGGGAGAGAGATTTAACTGCAGTGAGATGAACACTGCAAGGAACAAGAAGGGAAACCCTATTGTTGGCATCTGGGGGGAGCTATGGGGAGGAAAAGACAAGGATGTTCCTGGTCCTAGCTGGGGCAAGGGAAGTGGCTGTGCATTTGGATCAACCTTGAATATGAAACAGAAAAGCATATCTGTATCAAGGAAAATGCAGCATTTTTTAAAAGAATGAATCAGATCTACATAAACCAACATGGATACATCCCCAAAACACATCATTAAAAGAAAAAAGCCAGTCACAGTGTATCTACTTATCTACAGTATTCCATGCCTGCAAAAGACACACATTAATTTGACTCCAAAAGCAAAGGCAACAAAAGCAAAAATAAACAAGGGGGATTACATCAGACTTAAAAGTTTGTACACAGCAAAGGAAACTGTCAACAATATGAAAAGGCAACCTACAGAATAAAAGAAAATATTTGCAAATCATATATCTGATAAGAGGTTAATATCTAAAATGTATAAAGAACCCATACGACCCAAGAGAAAAAAAAATTTCAATTTAAAAAATAGAGGAACCACGTAAATATCTTTCCAAAGAAGACATACAAATGGCCAACAGGTACAGGGAAAGGTGCTCAACATCACTGATCATCAGGGAAATGCAAGTCAAAACCACAAGGAGATACCACCTCACCCCTGTTAAAATGACTCTCAGTGTTGGTGAGGATGTGGACAGAAGGGAACCCTCGTGTGCTGTGGATAGGAATAGAAACTGTGCAGCCACTATGGGAAACAGCATGGAGCTTCCTCAAAAAATTAAAAATAGAACTACTGTATATGCTAGCAATTCCACTTCTGAACATATATCCAAAGGAAGCAAAATCAAAGAGATATCTGTATCTCCACACTCATTGCAGCATTATTTACAAGAGTCAAGACATGGGAACAACCTAAGTGTCTATCAAGGGATAAATGGTTAAAAGTAGGATATCCTGCCATTTGTGACGAAAGGCATTATGCAAAGTGAAATAAATCGGACAGAGAAAAATAATATTATGATCTCACCTATATGAGGCATCTAAAAAACCAAGCTCATAGAAATAGAGAACAAGCTGATAGCTGCCAGAGGTAGGAGGTGGAGGATGGAAGAAATAGGTGGAGTTGACCCAAAGATACAAATTTCCAGATAAATAAGTCCTGGGGAAGGAATGTACAGCATAACGCCTATAGTTAACATTACCGTTATAGGTAACGTTATAGGTAACGGTACTGTGAGGCATATTTGAAAGTTGCTAAGAAAGTAGATCTTCAAAGTTCTTACCACAAGAAAAAAAATCATAATTGGGAGGTGACAAATGTTAACTAAGCTTATGGTGGTGATCATTTTACAATATATACATATACCAAATCATTATGTTGTACACTTTATGCTAATACAATGTCATAGGTCAATTGTATCTCAATAAAACAGTGTGGGGGGGTTATTTAACAAAGGAAGAAAATCTCTTACAACAACCATAAAAAACACATGCATATGCAAAATAAAACTATGTATTTCCATAGAAATATATTATATCTACATGCATGCATAGAAGAAGGTCTGAAAGGTTAGACACCAAAGTATTAATCATAGATGCATCTGGGGAGAAGACTGGCCTTGAGGGGGAGGAGGGAAAAAGAGAACTCAGATCCCACCACTTGGGAACTTCTGCATTTGGCTCATTCTGATTTGCCCCCATTCTGCCCACGGGAAGTCTCTAACCTTTCCATAAACATTGAACATCTTCCCTTTTATAAGTGAAGACGATGTCCTGTGCTCCCTCATGCACACGTGTATAAACATGTATCCTGCTAGTTGGTGATTCTCAGATGCCAGCATCATTTAAAGTATTATTTTATTTAACCTAGACACTGAGCTTGAGTCAGACTTTCAAGTTCTATAATACAGAATCACTTTACTGCCTACATCTTCCAAAGACCATTACTCCTACTCTACCCAATTTCCCCCTGCCCCCATCAGCCAAGGGAGTCCATGCTGGGTGCTTTTTCCCAAACAGGAACTGGCCAAGGGGGCCCCAAGTGAGTGAGTGCTCAGTGCTCACCTGTATGCCTGTCTCCATGGTCATCAGCGAGTCTCTGCATCCTGGCTACCTCCACCATGGTCAGGTCATCCTCAAACTTCCACCAGGATTATCTCAAGAGACTCCTGACTCATCTCCCTGCTTTTATCTAATCTAACCTACACTCAACTCTAGGACTCTAGAGCGATCATCTAAACCACAGATGCAGCAACATCACCATTCGAAACTCTTCAGTGGCTCGTGTCTCCTGGAGTGGCAGTTCTAAGGTCGGCGTACACCAGGATCACCTGGGAGCTTCTACGAAACGCAGATTTCTGGGTGCCTCCTCCAAAGCTTCCACTCCAGTAGATCCTGAGTTTTTTTAAAGATTTTTTATTTATTTGACAGATCACAAGTAGGCAGAGAGGCAGGCAGAGAGAGGAGGAGGAGGCAGGCTCCCTGCTGAGCAGAGAGCCCGATGCGGGACTCGATCCCAGGACCCTGAGATCACGACCTGAGCCGAAGGCAGAGGCTTTAACCACTGAGCCACCCAGGCGCCCCTAGATCCTGGTTTTTAACCAGCACCTAAGACCTATGATTTTGATGCTGAGAGTATGGGGATCAAACTTTGAAAAAAAAAAAAAACAGTCACCATAGGCTAAGGGTAGCCCTAGGGCCTTGGGATGGTAATCAGATCCCTCATAACCTGATTCTTACCTCTCCCACCTCACACATTTCCTGCTGCCAACATAGACCTGCTTCTTGCCTCCCACTCACAGTTTCACCCCTCGGGGGTGTTGTTTTCAACTGTGCCCATAATGCCCTTTATCCTCACCTGCCAATATGTTTCATCTGGCTGATGAAACCCATTCAAAGCCCCATTCAGGCATCACCTCTCCCAAGAACCCTTCTTCAACACTCCCACATTCTGTGACAAGCCCCCATCTTGTCCTCCGAATGCCTGAACTTTATCAGACAAGCTGTCCGTTTCCTAGATTTTCTAGATATCCTGGATTCTGAAGTCTTTGCAGGATGGCCATGTCTTATTCATCCTCCCAAATCCCCCCCAGAAATGACACAAAACCTGGCACACTGTAAGCAGTTCCTCTGGTACACTGGAGATGCTTCCATTGCTATACTGGAGTCATTACGCGGGGCTCTCAAGGTATTTCCACTGGGACTCTGTAGGGTGTTTGCCAATGGCTGGAAAAGCCACACCAAGGCTTTAGTTGCTACCTCTCTGAATCCACAAGAGTGGTCAAGCAGTAATGCACACGACCCCACTCCTGCTTCAACCAGGGAATGGTGCTGCTCAGCCTCAGGTCTGATGTGTTTTCCAACCCCATGGAAACAAACAAAGGCTCTGACTCAATACTTTCTGACAGCTGTTTGGTTACAAAATTTCAATATCCAAGATGGCATCCAGCAAGCTCATGCCACATGCTCTACAACTGAGAAAGAGGATTGTGTCCCAACCCCTTAGCAGAGTGATAGCTTCATACTACATGCAGTCCTTATTCATCCCCCAGCCTCCCTGTGCCGCCGTGTCACCCCTTCAGCATATCCTCTCTACCACATGATGTTTGAATTCTGGTAAGTTCTCATAAAGTCCCTACTCACTCTGGGGCAAAAGTAAAGAACAAAGCCTTCCCTCCCTCCACGCTTACCTACAACATGAGTCTAGAGGTCTTTGATAAGTGACTCCATGATGTTCATCTCATTTCTAGAGGATTTGTGCTAACCAGTCGCAACCCTGTTCAGCTCCAGGTCACAATTCTTTAATTTGCTGCTATGCACTGGCCATCTCTATTTTTCAAAATGAGGTTACAGTATCTTACAACTTTTCCAAAAAAGCAAATTTACTTATTAAAATTAAAATTCTGATGGGTCCTCATTTCCTCCAGCGGGATTTTCCAAAGTAAGAGAATGTATGTGAAGAAACAGGACTTGATGTGAAAAAAGAGAAGTTGATGATCAAATAAATTTTGGAAATATTTGATTAAACAAAGTTAAATAGATCTCTTTGCTGCAGAACTTCTTGGGGACTTTAAATTATGAATGTTTACAATAAATTTTCAACTGAGAGCTAGAGCATATGATGATACCCAAAGTCATTTTATCTCTGGACTGTTTGCAGGACATGTCAAGGGACAGAACACTTGTTTAGAATCTCTGTCCTACAGGAACAGGGAACAAAACCTAGGAAGGTTTACATAGTCTGGCTCAGCCCAACTTTCAGACTCATTTCTTTCATTCCATCTTCCTGATCTGCATCAGTTTCCTGCTATGACTATAAAAGATGACCACAACTTTGGTGGCCTCAACAATGCAAATTTATTATCTCTCAGTTCTAGAAGTTACTAGTTCGACACAGGTGTCATGGGAGGGAAAGCAAGGTGTAAGCAGGGCTGTGTTCGTTTCTGGAGACTTTAGGGGAGAATCCGTTTCCTTCCCTTTTACAGCTTCTACAGATCACCCACATTCCTTGGTTCATGGCTCCTTTCTCTATCCTCCTTACATTGCATCATTTTGACTCCCTCTCCTGTCTCTGCTTTTTTTTTTATTTTTAAATTTTTTAATAAACATATAATGTGTTTTTATCCCCAGGGGTACAGGTCTGTGACTCGCCAGGTTAACACACTTCACAGTACTCATCATAGCACATACCCTCCCCAATGTCCATATCCCCACCACCCTATCCTGTCCCCACTCCCCCCAGCAACCCCCAGCAACCCCCAGTCTGTTTTTTGAGATTGAGTCTTTTATGGTTTGTCTCCCTCCTGATCCCATCTTCTTTCATTTTTTCTTTACCTACCCCCCAAACCCCCCATGTTGCATCTCCACTTCCTCATATCAGGGAGATCATATGATAGTTGTCTTTCTCCGACTGACTCACTTTGCTAAGCATAATACCCTCTAGTTCCATCCACATTGTCGCAAATGGCAAAATTTCATTTCTTTTGATGGCTGCATAGTATTCCATTGTATATATATACCACATCTTCCTTATCCATTCATCTGTTGATGAACATCTAGGTTCTTTCCATAGTTTGGCTATTGTGGACATTGCTGCCATAAACATTCGGGTGCACGTGCCCCTTCGGAGCACCACGTTTGTATCTTTAGGATATATACCCAGCAGTGCAATCGCTGGGTCATAGGGTAGCTCTATTTTCAGTTTTTTGAGGAACCTCCACACTGTTTCCCAGAGTGGCTGCACCAGCTTGCATTCCCACCAGCAGTGTAGGAGGGTTCCCCTTTCTCCGCATCCTGTCTCTGCTTTTAAGGACACTTATGATTACACCAAGACCACCCTGGGGAATCCAGGATCATCTCCCCACTTTAAGACCAGCTGATTAGCAGCCTTAATTCCACTGACAACTTTAACTCCCCATCACCATGTAAGGTAACACACTCACTGATACCAGAGATTAGGACACGTGCATTGGGCAGTAGGAAAGCCATGTTTAGCCTACCACACCATACTTTCCATTTCTCCTCCCGCTCTCCCATAGTGCCACTTTTTGCCAAAGCTACCTGTTGTCCTCAGAGAAAAAGAAAATTTATCTTGTACCCCTCATTTCCTCAGCCTCCGATGTCCATCCCCACCCTTAATATTACCTTCTCTAAAAAGCATTCCTCCTAATCCACTGGAGCCCTATTCCAATCTCACTTCTGGGAATGCCTCCCAGAATTTCCCAGATACAACTGGATACTCTGTTCCTAAGGTATTTCATATATGTCACCAAGGTAACACTCACCACATAGTCATGATAATATAATGGCTAATACTACCTGAGAGCTTACCAATGTGGCCAGTCCCAGGCTATGGGCTTCCCCTGCCACACTGTCCCATTCACGCCTCACAACAACCCTCTCAGGGAGGTGCTACTGACCATCCATTTCCTCCTTCAGTCCCAGGCTGTGGGCACTCACAAGTCAGAACCATATACACCTTACTCATCTTTACACCATCCATACCTCCCTCAAGGGGTAGCACATAATTCAGGCTTGGTTCATTTGGATTGATTTAACTGCATTGCCAGTTCTTTGAGCCAAAAGGAGCCGTTGGCTACCCTATTAAGGAATGGAATCCAAGCTTTTCCAAAGGTCAAATTGAAGGAGTGCGACACCTGATTTGTCTCAAGTCTCGGGGTCAGGAGCAAATGCGTCTGAGCTTGGCACATGATGGATCACAATGGAGCCCAGCTGTTTGAAGATCGCCATGCAAAGCCCACAATGACCAGGGGGAAACAGCTTGCAAAGCAAGTGCTGTGTCAGGAACGGATTTCAGCTGCAGCATCGGCAAACAACACTGGAGTGTCCCACTGGTCATGTGCTCCTTCTAAAAGAATGAGCCATCCATCACTGACCGATGACTCTATTCTTCAACCAACCGGGAATACACATTTGTTGAACATACTCCATTATGGGTCCGTATGAAATAAATTCACCAGTATATATTAATGTATTAGATGGTAACATTTCGGGGCACCTGGGTGGCTCAGTGGGTTAAAGCCTCTGCCTTCGGCTCAGGTCATGATCCCAGGGTACTGGGATTGGGCCCCGCGTCGGGCTCTCTGCTTGGCCAGGAGCCTGCTTCCCTTCCTCTCTCTCCGCCTGTCTCTCTGCCTACTTGTGATCTCTGTCTGTCAAATAAATAAAATTTTAAAATCTTAAAAAAAAAAAAAGGTAACATTTCTTCATACAATAAATAGTTGCTAAGGACATACCATGTTCAGGCATAGAAGATGAAGAAAACCAGGCTCCTGCCTATTTGTGTTCCCAGAGGAGTGAGAAACAGGAAAACGAATCCATAAAGTGCACTGTGATGTTACAGTGAAGTGCTTGGACCTTTGTCTTTTCCTACAAGGCTCAGTTTCCTCATCTTTGAATTGGGGAGAATAACAGTACTTACTTCATAGAGTTTGTGTAGGGCCCACAAGGGTTAAAGTATGTAAAGAGCTCCGACCAGGGCCTGGCACACAGAAAAATCTGATCAAGTGTTAACAATAGACAAACCACTGTGGAAACAAAGAAATGGACATGGGCCTGTGTGGGAGGTAAAGTCAGGCTCAGGAGAGGTGAAGTCAGGCTAGGCCTGGAAGGATAAGGAGATGCCCACATGCCCAGAATAGAGGCGGATGGGACAAAGACACACAGATTTAAATGATAGATATAACGCTATTTGATTGTCAAATCCATTTCTTCCCCCTCTTGGGCACACAGCTAAACTACATTTCCCAGTGTCCCCTCCAGTTAACTGGGGTCACATGATTGAGCTCTAACCAATGAAAGTGGGGCAAGATCTGGCTCCCAACACTTCCTGAGTACCCCTCCATGCACTTTCATCCTCTCCTCTGCTGGTTGGATGACTCTGGGATGAGCTTGCAGATACTTTGAGAGATGGAAGGAGCCTGGATCCCTGAGTCATTGCGTGGAGGACAGCTGCCTGGGAACAGCACATTAGACTTTACATAGGGGATATATTAAGTTTTACCACATTAAGGCACTGAGATTTCAGGGTTTATCTGTTACCTCTGCAGAGTCTATCATTACTTACCCTGACTAATACGGTACAAAACCTCAAGTTGGGCTTGAACTATAATTAGAAATTGTTCGCCGAAATTTAGATCTATGGGGAAAAAAGACTGGAAAGATAAATAGGGATCAATTTGCAAAGGAGCCTAAATGTCTCACTTAGGACTGAGGAGTTATAGGCAAATTACCAGGAAATTATTAGAAGGTTTTAACCAGATGAAGAGCAGAATCAAACAGGTGCTTCCAAAAGAGCACCCTGAAAACAAGGAGGAAGAAGGACCTGGGTGGAGGTAAGGCTAGAAGGGGAAATTCAGTTATTAAAGACCATTTGCTATGAGGCCTTGAAGATAACGACTGTATCGCGCTCAGCATTCTATCCCAGGGCTTAGCTCAGTACATGGCACACAGCAGACACTCAGTACAACTGGATGGCTGGCTGGATAGATGGATGGATGAATGGACGGACAGACGGACGGATGGGCAGGCAGATGTTGTTACAATAATCCTTGTGAGAGATGATGAGGCCCTAGGTGTGTGGCAGTGGAGATGGAAAGGAAGGGACAGACTGAAGATATATTTAAGGAGTCAGAGTAGGCAGGGCTTAGGGACCAATTGGCTATAGAGGATGATGGATTTCCAAGAAACATCAAGTTCGGGGTCCTAAAGCCAGAGCCCAGAGGCAGGGAAGACAAATAGTAGGCACGAGCCACGTCACCAGCCGGGCTTGCAGAAGGACCATCTTGAGACCTGGCCTTTTGCCAGACATTCAACACGTATTTTCTCATAATCTCTGCAAACAGCTTCGCATCCCCGGCAGAGACAAAGGAATTAAAGGGAGCAGATTTATAGATTTCCTAATATTTCCTGGCTCGTCTTTTGGGGCTATTGCCAGGTCTGCTGAAGGTCTATATTCTCCCTTCACTCCCCTCCCTCCTTTCCCTGGAAGCCAGTATTTTCTCCCAAATGCTTCTCTCCTTCAACCTTTTGAGGGTTTCCTGACTTTCCTGAGTCTGTGATTCGCCGCTCTGAAATTCCTCCCACCTAAGAGGGCAATGACCTTCTATACCATGAATAGACAAACCTTCTCTAGAGAGGGCCAGAGAGTAGAAATTATATGTTTTATGGGCCATTCAAGCTCAACTCTGCTGTTTAGACATAGACAATATGGAAATGAATGAACATGACCGTTTTCCAGTAAACTTTACTTACAAAAATAAGCAACGGGCCTGATTTGGCCCTGGTGCCATAGGTTTGCCAACATCTGCTCTAGACTGATCCAAGGCCCTGTTGGGAGTGGAAACCACAGTAGGCAACAAGGAGACCTGAGCCGTGCTCCGGTTTTATTGTGTCAAACAGCAAAGCACATACACTTTCTGGATCCAAGATCAGAAACAAGGATATTGTTCTCTCTTATCGCTGCCCTCCCTGACATTGCAGATAAACAAGGAAAAGGGAACTAACCAATCACTATAATGTGCCAACCAGGGACCACAAATCTTACATTCCATATTTGATTTGATCCCCAGAGGAACTCCAAATGTATTCTTATGCCCACTTTTCAGATGAGAAAGGCAAGTCTCAGAGGAGTTAAGTAAGCAGATCAGCACACACTGCTAAGAAATGACAGAGCTAGGTTTCCACTGTGGGTCCATCACTTCCAAGTTCAAGCTCTTTCCAGCATATCCCACTCACACCCAAGGAGAGATGTGGCCAGGGAAAGGCCAGCTGACCAGCTCTAGCCAGATTGGTCCTCGGCCTCACTACCCCACCCCTGGGTCTGGCTGAGGAGCACACAGCACCAACAGTTAATTAACTAGCCATGGGACAGACTCCCAGTAACCAAGCTCACAAGGAACTAGCTCTAAATCAGGCCAAGATGCCTGTTCCTCATGGGGGACATCATTCCTCTTTTTGTAACCAGAATGTTCTAGTCCCTTAACCAGCACACACCCTTCCCTGCTACCAGGGCACATGAAGTTCAAATTAGAAATGCCTGTGGCTAAGGGCGCAGCACCAAACGCCAGCGGTAGTGGTGGCCGACTCCCTTGCCATCAAGAAGTAGCGCTTATTCTCCCTTCAGTCACCTTTGTTTATCTCCACAGAGGCTATTAGTCTGGGGAGCAAATACAGCACTCAGAATAACACCCATTAAGATTCTTAAAAATTAGGGGTGCCTGGGTGGCTCAGTCAGCTAAGCATCTGACTCTTAATCTCAGGATCATGAATTCAAGCCCCACGTTGGACTCCATGTTGGGCATGGAGCCTACTTAAAATACATAAATAAATAATAAAAATAATAATAATAGGGGCGCCTGGGTGGCTCAGTTGGTGAAGCATCTGCCTTCGGCTCAGGTCATGATCCCAGGGTCCTGGGATCAAGCCCTGCTCAGCAGGGAGTCTGCATCTCCCTCTGCCTCACCACCCCCCAATTCATGTGCTTTCTCTCTCTCTCTTTCTCACTCACTGTGTCTGAAATAAATAAATAAATAAAATCTTTAAAAATAATAATAATAATAAATGACAAAATAAAAAACACTGGATTCAAACTGGATTTGAATTCCCAGCTCAAATCCTACCACCCATGTGGTCTTGGGGGCATCACTTAACCTCAATGTTCCTCCCCTGTAAATTAGTGACTGGACGACGTCAGCCTTAAAGATGGTTGGAGGAGCATAAAATAATGTATACATGTTAACATATGTGCCAGGCACATAGTAATGGCTTGGTAGACATGAGCTATTTTATTATTATAATTATTATCACCATCATCATCATTATGATGATTACTTCCTCTGCGGTATTCTTATTTATTATTCTTACTATTATTGTCATGAACAGAGGTGAAGGGACACCTCAGAGCCAACTATACCAGGAAAAACCTGGGCCTTGATAAATTTCATCTCACCGGAGCCCGTAACAACTCCATTATCACAGCCGTAAACCACTGGGGGCACCTTCAGCATGCTGGCTGATATAATGCTGTACCCTGGATGACAGAGGCCAGCCCATAAATAAATCAGACCAAGCTTCAGAGCCAGGGTGTTCAGAAGCCTAAAATTTAGTCGTATGCTTCTCCTCTCGGCTAACATCATGCTCCCCATCAGGGGGACCCAAGTTTTCCGTCACCGCTGACTAATCTAATGGAGAAGGGATGGGGGGAGGATCGTGGTAGAAATAACGGAGGACATGAGCAGAGGGGAGGGGGCACAATGGCGATGGTGCTGGATGGGTCTAAGGATGGACAGACCAAAGACAACCACCACTTCAAAGGTTCAGACCTACTGCTGTTCATTGGCCATTGGAAATTAATAGAAACTGACCAGAAGGCAGCATGCAGGGGGCTGACCTAGAGTGTAACTTTGTAGCCAGAATGAGGGATCCAACAGTAGGCTAAGGAGTCCATTGTTACTTTGGCATACCTTCCCCCAAGGTATCATGACAAAGGAAAAATCAGATCTGTTCTCATTGGTCCAGGCCAGCCACCCCGGGGAGAGGGGAAAAGAGGATAAAATGGGGAAGAGAAGCCAGGAACAAAATGTCAGACAGGCAACCTGTACCCGCCCGTCACATTCCCACTTTGCTCAGAGATCAATTACATAACAAGTTTATACGCTCTAAAGTCAATCATGACATCAATTCCAAAATGAGATTTATTTCCTCTCCTGAGTTGAAAGTCGCATATTGACACACTGTCTGCTACTTGGCGCCCTTTTGTAAATTAATGCCTCTTCCCATCAGGGTCTGCATGGTGATGAGAGCAGGTGTTTGTTAGCAGCAGAGTCAGGCTCCAGCTGCCTGCTTTGAAATTCAACTCCTCCAGGGGTGCAGGGGGGCAGGCTGAAGAGCGCACCCCCAGGTCCACCCCGGGGAAAGGCGTCCCTGTGCTCTGTGAGAGTGCCTTCCCTGCTCCCTCATGCCCACACTCACCCCTTCCTGAGCGCAGGTCCTTGGTAAGGCAAAAAAAAGAGACACTTGGCTAGGATAATGATCCCCCTGGTTTGTCCCTAAGCAGCTATCTCTGACGGCAAAACACATATTTTTGGTCTTATGGAGGTTTCACTCTGACGACTCAGCAGAACCTGGAGGACAAGGCTGGGACTGTAATGAGAATAAAGTATGAGAGGATGGAGTCAGGACTCTGTGGGGAGAATCGAGAGGCTGAAAAGACCAGGAGGATCCCAGAACGGAAGCAGAGAAGAAGGGGGACAGTCAGAGAGAGAAGAGCCTTCCAGGGAGTTGGCAACTGAGAAGCCAAAGCAGCAGCAAAGAAACAGCTTTTACCCATCAGTATGTTCTTTGTAGTTGGCTGTGGGTAAGAATTTTCTTCTGGCAATAGTCCTCATCACACACCCCTGCAGATGTCATGGATATTAGCAAGGACTCCCTCCTGGGCCGTCGCTCTGCCTGCCTTTCTCTGACAGCCCACTGAGATCCCAAGAAGGACATCGTTATAATAATAGCAATCGGGATTATAATAACAGCAAACGGGGACTTAACACCTACTGTGTGTTGGGTGCTGGTCTAAGCACCTTACAAATATTAGCTCATCGACTCCTCTCAACAGCCCTCTGAGCGGCACAGCTCTTAACCTCATTTTACTAATGAGGAAACTGGAGAACAGTGAGGTTAAGAAATTTACCCAAAGCCACACAGCTGGACAGGAGGTGAGGCTTAAATTCAAACCCAAGCATTCTGGCTCCAAGGAAAGACCACGGGCCAGGATAAAGCTGAAGACCAGAGCTTGTGGCCATGTCAAGGGGTTTGGCACCAGGAGACAAAATGAAAAGGAGAAGTCAATGGCAAAAGTGAGTAGTGAGGAAAGACTTGAGTGATTGCCTAGAACATTCTCTGGCATTCAGGACTTGGTGTAAAGGAGTATGGGGCTCCATCCATCCATATAGTTGATTCCACCTGGCTGGGGAGGCCAGGAGACAAGTTCCCACCTTCCCATCCACTGTTCCTGCATGTGAACTTTTCCCCTTCTCTGACCCTTTCACCATATTGAATAGAAGGAGGGAGCTCTTCAGTTAGGCAATAAATATGAATTGAGAGCCTCCCATAAACTAGACACCATCCTAGGTGCCCAGGGCACATGGCAGGGAATGAGACAGAGCCCTGCCCTTAATGTGCTTGCTTTCAAATGATGCCAGGGAATAAATGCACCCAGGGAATAAATCTTGAGCCAGAAATGGAGCGAGCGAATGGGATGAGCACATCCGAAAGATTGCTTTGAAAACAGAAGTCCAAATATACTCTGGGAACAAAGAACGTGTTTTTTACAGCCCTTCTGTGCCAGTCTGTAGGGAATGTTGGTGCTAAGGAAACCAATGCTATACATTTTCATCAAACATCAGGGAATTTTCTTGCATGTGATACCCTAAGTCTTTTAAGGTGTAGCTAAACACCAAAAAGTTCTTCCAATAAACTTGTCATAATGAGTCATTTCTATCACCTTTTATGAGTTCCATACATTTTTAAATTTTTTAAGTAGGCTCCACGCCCAGTGTGGAGCCCTACATGGGGCCTGAACTCACGACCCTAAGATCAAGACCTGAGCTGAGATCAAGAGGTGGATGCTTAACTGACTGAGCCACCCAGGCACCCCAAAGGGCCATACATTTTTAAGATTTTATCTACTTGTGAGAAAGAGAGAGAGCATGTGCTCAAGCAGGGGGAGGGGCAGAGGGAGAGGGAGAAGGGGCTCCCTGGGGCTTGATCCCCAGACCCTGGGATCATGACTTGAGTTGGTGGCAGATGCTTAATGGACTGAGCCACCCAGGTGCCCAGTGCCATACATTTTTAAAGTGATAACATTTTAACATACTTTGCAAATTATGGTGTCTTCTCCAAATGATATCTAAAGTTCACGGGACAGCATTCGTGTGACTGTGTGTGTGTGTGTGTGTGTGTGTGTCTGTGTGTCTGTGTGATCTGTTTCTTTATATGTCAACAAGCAATTACTGAGTGTCTGCTCCATGCTGGGCCCTTGACATGCAAAGGTGGAAAAGACAAAGGCTTTGTTCTCCAGTGTATGTGGTATAGTGGGGACCCGGATGACAAGAAGACAGTTGCCATCCAGCATAAAACATAGCACCGAGTGGACAAGCACCCAGGACCTAGGAGGACCTGGACTTGAGGGCTCAGACTGCAGGAAGGACTGACATCTGGGACCTGTAGGATTGCAGAGGGCCACGCATTAAAATACCCAGATAAAAACCATGCCGTCGTTTCTGGAAAGAATACTTGAGTTTCAGGAAAATCTAGTTTTGAATCCTAGCTGACCTGTTTGTTGGGTGTTGCTGGGCAGATTCCTTCATTTATCCAAGCCTTGGCTTCCCAGTGTATGAGATGAGCACAGGAATACCTACTTTGCAGGCTCAGGTTAAGGATTGCTTGTAAATTGCCTAGCACCGTGCCTGGCACATACCAAGTGCTTTATAAATGCAAACCATCATTCTTCTGTTAGTGAGAAGCCAGTAAACATTCATCCCTTTCAGTGGAGCAGAGGTAACCCTGAGCTGAGAGGCATGGGGGTGGCCAGGGAATATAAAGTAAAAACGTTGTCATATTTCCTCATTAAAACCTGGCTTCACTTTGGAAACGGGAAGATTTTTCCTTCCTCCTCTCCCATACGTGGTGATTAACTAACCTACTCCAAAGTGGGAGAAATGCCACTTTTCCCTCCAATAAATAATGAGGTGAAATTTTCCTACATGCTCCAGGCCACCGGGTCTCATCTTTGTGAGCCAGCAGGAAACCTCTCCTGAGTGCCGAGGGTGACTATAATTGAATCATTTGGCATGAAATTGAGGAAGGCACCGTAATAAATCAGACCTACTCCTGCTCTTCAAAGAAGCAGGCACCTAAGAGACCTGGATGCCAGATCTGGGTGGGAGGGTCCAGCCACTGGGGCCCCAGGGAGGTCACATGTACTTCTGTACGAGGTGGCAAATATCCGCCTCCTGGCAATGTTGGAAGGGAGGATGCTGAGAGGTCATCCCACCCATTTTCTGGCTCCAGGTAGGCTGCATTCACCTGCTGCACACAGATGGAGCTTTTGATGTGCTCAACGATGTGCTTAGGAAAAAAGATTCCTTGGGCAGCAAAATCAGATAGTGGGAAACTTACCATAGCAGTTCGGAGTCTGATAGGCTTGGAACCAAAGCTCTATTCCATCTCTTACGAGCTGTGTGTCCTTGAGAAAGTTACTCAACCACACTGAGCCTCCTTGTTTGTAAAAATGGGAAATGTAAAAATACT
The DNA here is from genome assembly GCF_002288905.1 of Enhydra lutris kenyoni. Lineage (NCBI taxonomy): Eukaryota > Metazoa > Chordata > Mammalia > Carnivora > Mustelidae > Enhydra > Enhydra lutris. The sequence continues at coordinate 20,654,905 of NW_019154110.1, forward strand.
TCCATATCAGTGTCTATTGCTGCTACAACAAACTGCCACAAATTTAGTGGCTTCAAGCAACATAGATTTACTCTCTCAAAGTTCTGGAGGTCAGAGATCTGAACTCTGTCTCGCCAAGCTAAAGTCAAGCGGGTCTAGGTGGATTAGATCCAAGGTGAATTAAAGACCTAAATGTGAGACCAGAAACCATAAAAATCCTAGAAGAAGGCACAGGCAGTAACTTCCCTGACATCAGCTGTGGCAACATTTTTCTAGAGATGTCTTTCGAGGCAAGGGAAATAAAAACAAAGATAAACTACCGGGATTACATCAAAATAAAAAGCTTCTGCACAGCAAAGGAAACAACCAATAAAACTAAATGGCAACCCACTAAATGGGAAATACTATTTGCAAATGACATATCCAATAAAGGGTTAGTATCCAAAATATATAAAGAACCTATCAAACTCAACACCCAAAAAGCAAATAATCCAATTTAAAAATGGGCAGAAGACATGAACAGCTATTTCTCCAAAAAAGACATCCAGATGGCCAAGAGACACATGACAAGATGCTCAACCTCACTCAGCGTCAGGGAAATGCGAATCAAAACTACAATGAGAGATCACCTCACACCTTTCAGAATGGCTGAAATCAACAGCACAGAAACAAGGGTTGGCGAGGAAGTGGAGAAAAAGGAACCATCGTGCACTGTTGGGGAGAATGTGACCTGGTGCAGCCACGGTAGAAATCAGCATGGAGGTTCCTCAAAAAGTTAAAAATAGAGCTAACCTACCATCCCATAATTGCACCACTGGGTATTTGCCCCAAAGTACAAAAACACAATGCAAAGGAATACATGGGCCGCTCTGTTTATTGCAGCATTATTTACAATAGCCAAATTGTGAAAGCAGCCCAAGCATCCACCCACAGATGAATGAATAAAGATGCGGTATGTGTGTGTATATATATACACAATAGGATATTGTGTGCAATATCCTACATAATACATAATAGGATATTATCCCACCACAAAAAGAATGAGATCTTGCCATTTACGACAACATGGATGGAGCTAGAGAGTATGATGCTAAGTGAAAAAGTCAGCCAGAGAAAGATAAATACCATATGATTTCATTCTTAAGTGGACTTTAAGAAACAAAACAAATGAGCAAAGTTAGAGAGAGAGAGAGAGAAAGAGAGAAGCCAAGGAATAGACTCTTAACTGCAGAGAATAAACCTATGGTACCAGAGGGGAGGCGGGTGGGGGGAGGGGAGAACACAGAGATGGGGATTAAAGAGCTCACTATCCTGATGAGCACTGAGTCGTGTATGGAAGTGTGGAACCACTATATTGTACACCAGAAACTAATATAACACTGTATGTTAACGTTACCAGAATTAAAATTAAAAAATAGGGCGCCTGCATGGCTCAGTGGGTTAAAGCCTCTGCCTTCAGCTCAGGTCATGATCCCAGGGTCCTGGGATTGAGCCCCACATCAGGCTCTTTGCTTAGCAGGGAGCCTATTCCCCCCCACCACCCTCTGCCTGCCTCTGCCTACTTGTGATCTCTGTCTGTCAAATAAATAAATAAAATCTTAAAAAAAATAAAAATAAAAAATAAAAGTCAAGGTGGTCGGCAGGACTGGTTCCTTCTGGAGGTTCTGAGGGGAGGATCCATTTCCTTGCTTTGTTCAGCTTTTTGTGGCTATCCGTATTTCTTGGCTCCTGGCCCCATCCTCCATGGCGGAAACATCACTCCAACCTCTGCTTCATCACAATGCCTTCCCCTCTGCCTCTGACCTGCTTGTGTCCGTCTTACCAGGACCCTGTGATTACACTGGGTGCACCTGCACACTGTCGATCTCAAGATTCTTCACTGAATCACATCAGCAAAGTCCCTTTTGCCATAGAAAGTTACACATTTTCTGGGGATTAGGATGTGGACATAGATGGGGGACAATTATGCAACCTACTACGACCATAAAAGGACAAAAGAAGTCCTATATGAAAAGCACCTAACATAGTTCCTGGCACCCAAAAGGCCCACGGACAATTCCCATCCTTCCCTCTTCCCCACTCCCCACAGGACACCTGTCCCAGAGCAACAATCACCCAGCATGACCTGTCCTGATCACATGGCATAAATGGGGCACACCAGCTCCAAGACAGACTTTTCTGGCCCGTCTGGAAGCTGCGTATCCTCTCACTGAAATGGACTCTCCCTGGCCCTGAGAGGAGTCCCCTCTGGCCAGTGGAGGCCATTCTTCTGGTGATGGGTTATCTGCTTGCAAGCGAGAGAAACCCAGTCGAACTAGATGGAGTCGTTCATTGCAGGAAACAACAGCAGGTGAGCATCCAGGGACAGGAAACTGAGCCACAGTGGGCTGAGGGCAGTCCCCACAGCTCTCCCTCTGGACCACATGCTCTTGTGGCTTGGCTTCTCCTGGCCCATGCCACGCCCCACCAAGACCAGCTCTGGGGTCTCTCCCTACACTTTCAGCTGGCCCATGGGTCCGGCCGATCACAGCACCAGCTCTGGCCCCAACAGCTTTGCGAGTCTTCCTTGCCCAGTACCGTCTCATCCAGCCAGTCTCCACAGCCTTTTGTTCAACTTACCAATAGAAATAATGGATTGACTGGATGCATCCCAGATGCCTGTCTTAGTTTGGGCTGCTATAGCGAAGCACCATAGACTCGGTGGCTCAGAACTATCGAAAAGTCCTTCTTACAGTTCTGGAGGCTGGAAGCCCAAGATCGGGGTACAGGCATGGTCAGGCTGTGGTGAGAACCCAGTTCCAGGTCGCAGATGGCCAACTACTCATCGTATCCTCACATGGCAGAGAGAAAGGAAGCAAACGCTCTTGTAACCCTTATATGAGGCTTCTCCCTCAGGGCCTCATCCAACCCCAAATTACCTCCCAAAGGATCTACCTCCTAGTACTATCAATTTGGGGGGTAGGCTTTCCGCATATGAATTTGGATAGGGACCCAGACACTCAGTCCCTAATAATCTCCCGGAGTTAGGAGTCCACCCACGATTCCATCAGCCATATGTAGTTAAGAGGCCAAGATCACAGGGCCCAAATCTAGGCTCTTAGAAGGAGAGAGAGAGAGCAGTTTCCAAAAAGTCAGTCTGGGCTAGACACTTGCTCTAAAGCATCTGTACTTGACAAGCATCCCTCCCTAAAAGGGACACACAACTCTGCTCATATTCAACAGTAATCATTAGTTTTATTAGTGCTCAGAATAGCTGGGAATCATTAATAATAAACTGCCTAATCATTAAGAATGAGAACTCCATGAATTGTTAATCACAAATCCCCACTTCCTCGCCCTACAGCTGACAGCCCGGTAGAGTAAAATACACCAACAGGGCCCAGAATCTAATGTTGCCAGCTGCTCTGTGCCTGAAAGCAACGCTGTCCATGTCCCCCAAGGATCCATGAAGCTCAAAACGTGGATGGAAGTGCCTGATCTCAGGACTCTACGAATGTCCTTCTATCTTCCTAGACCTAAGACCGTCATTGGCCGGCAAGACAAGTTACCTAAACCCTGATGCCTGAGCTTTCAATGATTAATGCAAAATTTGTCCATTTAAGGAAATACAGAGCTGAGTCTTGACCTCAAAAAGCCAACAATTAAATGGCAGGCAGGGAAAGAGAAAGAATCTGATCAATGAAAGACTTCACCCTCACCCCTGAAATCATGAAGATGGGGTCACCGTGCCAATGGTGTCACTTATCACTAAGATCTTGGGAGTCTCATGACCACATGGCTATTGTCCCAAAGGGGAGGTGGATATTCTCATGTGAGTAAGCACCCCCCTGCTTCCCCCGGCCCACAGAAACGCAGTGGAATAAATGAGAGGTCGCTCCCACCCAGGCCCCTCCAGACCTCATCTGTTTCAAACACATCGGAGACACAGAAGTAGTCTAGGAGACGCGATTAGAACAACCAGGCTCTTGCCATCAGGGAAGAAAGGGGAGACCCTTCTCAGCCCGAGTTGACACGGTTCTGCCTCTGCTGAGCCCAGTGTAATGGAACACAGAGGGAATGAGAGTGCGATGCGTGCTGTGTATGTTTATCAGCCCGTTTCCAATTTTGTGTCTGAAATCAAACAGCCAAGGATCTGTATGCTTTGAATTTTAATCTGCCCCTTTAGGGCAGTCACAGGTTATGAATACAGAGAACAAGTTCTGGGTACAGTGAACCAGCTATGTACACACATTTATCTCTTGTGTGTCCCTTTACCAAGTCCTCAGCACATAGGTCTTCCTGGCCTTATTTTAGCCAAATTCTCATTCCAAAAAAAAAAAAAAAAGAAAGAAAGAAAGAAAAGAGACATTTTTATTTCCATCCTATAAAGACTATCTGACCATGTCTGAAGGCACACAGACAGCTGATGAGATCTCATTTCCTCTCTCAAACAGTTATCTACTCTGACGTCTCAGTCCCCAGGTGACCACGTTAGGAAAGGACTTTGCTTATCATTGGAAGTTGGCCACCACAGGAGCAAATTCTTCAATTCCAAAACATCTTATCCATGGTGGCAAAGGAAAAAAAAAAAAAAAAAAAAACCTTAAGTACTCACTCTGTGGGGTCTCAAAATTGAAATAGAAGTGAAAATAATTACCCAAATATAGACTATTAGACCTTGGTGAGTAGCCATTGATTTTAGATACCTTGAATTTATGTATTCCTTTTAGGTTGCCTCACGGTATGCATTCCAATATCTCTGGTCATCTTCTGAATTGTCATAAGTTATATGCTGTCTATAGATGCAAGAGATGGAGTTCTAAATTCAGAGGGATGGAGGGAAAAACACATTTTCTGAGTAGGAAAAGAGGATCCATAAGCGGATCCTGAAGTTTCCTGTAAATCAAAACACCTGACACTCAACTTGGCCATGAGAAGATCTGACACTCAGCCAGGTCAAAGTCGACGAATTTGGCAAGTATATAATGAATGGCTGATTGGGATTTAATCCTATTTAACTTGCAAATATGAAAAGGAAAAGAAAATGAGATAAGTTTTTTCAAGGCAAATTGGTTTTATTTTTGCAGAATCAAAGGGCAGTTCTGCTTTCTTTTCCCATTTTAGACTCTATTCAAGATGTCCATTTAAATCTAATCAAAGGCTTCTTCTCGTGCGTACTGCATCAGTGTTCCTGAAATTATGGGTGATCAACCACCATACAACTCAGAAAATATCAAGCCAGTGTTGTTATTTTTTTTTTAATTTAAGATCTGTTTTTATAAATGGGTTAAACTACTGAGTGAGCCTACAGACTTCATGTCAATTACACTTCTTCTGGGATTGATTTAAAAAAAAGAAGAAGAAGAAGACTCGACCTTTTCCAGAGGAAAATCTTCAGCCATGAACCATCTATGCAAACACAATTGTGAAAAAGAACCCCACTTTGCACAAAGCCATGCATCCTTGTACCGTTCCCACTTTAAGTAGGTCTCAATGCTAAATGGACCCTGTAGTTCATGGATTCCTTTTTCTCTGCTGCCCTCAAGGACCAAAGTTCCTAGAAGAGGATTCCTAGGAGACTCAACTCTGTAAAGTAGATTGAGAAAGCTTCAACTGGAAGATATTCCCCCCAGGGGATGGGCAATGGGGCATTCTTCTGGTACCAGGAGGGTAATCTCATTGGAAACTAAGGGAAACAGAGCTGTTCCCAGCAGCCTAATAGTCTAATGATATATCTGACCCGCTCCTTGCTCTGTCTCTACAGCCCCTCTTTAGCCACACCCCCATCTTCTTCAGCTGGAAGAACTGCCCGTCCTTTGGGGCCCCACCCACTGACAATTCCTCTCCCAAGCTGTTTTGGTCTTTTGGCCTGATGAAGATAACCGTGGAGGAAAAAGGTGTTTTTCTATGAGGATGAATGAGAAATGGTCTGAAAATGGCAATGGGGACCCAGAGAAAGACCATAATCACTCCACACCCCACTGAACAGGATCACTAGGCTTCATCTGCCCTCTGATTTGACCACATGTTCCCAAGGGTCAGAACCGTATTCCCAGAACCTTCCACAGAGCCAAAGATGCAATCTACTCTCAGAAAGTTGTTGGAGAGGTGCCTGGGTGATTCAGTTGGTTGAGCATCCAACTCTTGATCTCTGCTCAGGTCACGATCTTAAGGTCATGATCTCAGCATCGTGATATCGAGGGCTGCCTTGGGCTCCACCCTCAGTGGGGAGTCTGCTCAAGACTTTTCTCTCTCTCCCTCTGCCTCTCCTGCCACTCGCTCGCTCTCTCTTAAATAAATTAACCTTAAGAAAAAAAAAAGAACACTGTTGAATGGATGAATGATGGAGGCCATCTACCCTTGGACACAAAGCAAGACAGGCATTGCTGCTCTCTAATTTAGGAACCACTGAGCATGACAGGCTCCAGGGGGATTCTGAAGGCAGGAACCCCAAAAGTGGAAGGAAGGAAGGACGGAGGGACAGAAGTGCTGATTGACTCCACCACTCAGCCACAAATCCTTTGTCAAGAACCACACTTTGGGGGGCACCTGGGTGGCTCAGTGGGTTAAAGCCTCTGCCTTCTGCTCAGGTCATGATCCCAGGGTCCTAGGATCCAGCCCCGCGTTGGGCTCTCTGCTCAGTGGGGAACCTGCTTCCTCCTCTCTTATCTCTCTGCCTGCTTCTCCACCTACTTGAGATCTCTGTCAAATAAATAAATAAAATCTTAAAAAAAAAAAAAAAAAAAGAACCACACTTTGGCATCTCAAGTGTTTTTGGCCTGCTACCCAGAAATGTGTTACCTTTATATTATCTCTTACCAGGACTCACCCTCATGCCTAACCTAGCCAAATCTTAGCAATAGCAGATTTAGCCAGGAATATGCCTCTGATATGCAAACTAACCTATCCAAAGCCATACCCCCTCTATCTGACCATACACCCCAAGAGGCAATATTCTGCTTTAATCATCCCCAGGGCCAGGTACCAGACAACTAGGGACCAGCTCTACAGCTTGGAGCCCTTCAAGGTTATTAAACTCACCAATCTTCCACTGCTTACCTTGCCCTGCCCTACCGTTCCCATAGAAACTTCAGTAAAGGCCATGGCCTTGTCTTTCCCCTCACTCCTGCCCTTCCACCACTGGACGAACACTAGTGCTTCCCCATTTGGCCCTGCGTGGGATGCCTCCTACTTCTGTGACCTGGGACTATAATAAACGTTATTTTTCTGAGCCTCTACTGTGTCTCCTCTCATGGCTACTCCTGACTGACCATCACCTGAACAAACACACAGAAAAAGTCCTGACTCACACGACATTCACACTGAAAAGACATCTCTTCCCAGACAGTTCTGCACATCCTGCGGCTGGATTGCTGTGTCCTTCCTCCAATGTCACGGCAATGTCACTTTCTACCTGAATTTGAGGCAAATAAATGTCCCCCCATTCTCAATGCTATCCAGTCCGCAGCCAATAAAAGAACTAAATATCCCTCCATAGTGTAACCCAAGGTGGGGCCATGAGAGTCTTATGTTGTATAATCTCTTGTTCGGGGGTCACGGAGAAAGCCACCCACAGGAAAAGGGAGTGAAACTGAAGGAAGTCAAGCCAAGAGAGACAGAAATCAGAGTGATGCAAAGAGGCCTAGAGAGACAGAGAAATGGGGTCTCGGTTCCCAGAGTCTCACCTTCTATTCTATGTGCCACCCATATTCTTAAAAAACAAATAAATAAAATTTAAAAATGTTAAAAAGCTGCTGTTTCTATCCAGCTCTGTCCCTTCCCCTAGACATCCACCATCCTATGCTCCTGATTTTCATCACAAGACCAGTCACAGCAAACCTTGGACATTGGTAGAGGGTCCCATATCTTCTAAGCTGTGGCCTACTTGTTTTGTTTCCCGAGAGCACCATCTCCTAAGAATGTTCCCTCAACCACAAACTCCTCAATACTGCGAAGGATTCCACCACCCACCAAGATGGGAAAGCACTAACAGCTGTGGGCTGAACTGTATCTCCTCCAAATTCATATTTTGCAGCCCTAACCTTCAAGACCTCAGAATGTGCCTGCCTTTGGTGACAGGGGTTTTAAGAGGTGATGAAGTTAAAATGAGGCCTTTAGAATGGGTCTTAATCCAATATGGCCAGTGTCCTTATAAGAAGAGGAAATTTGGAGACTCAGAGAGACACCACCGAGGCACGCACACAAAGGAAAGACCGCATGAAAACAGACACAGTCAGAAAGCAGCCATCTCAAAGCCAAGAAAAAAGTCCTCAGAAGAAACCAACCCTGATAGCAACTTGATCTTGGACTTCTGGCCTACAGACTTTGAGAAAATAAATCTCTGTTGGTGTAGCCACCCAGTCTGTGGTATTTTACGATGGTGACCTGAGCAGACCAATCTACTGACCACATGTCTCTTGGAGACCTACCGCATACATTGACATTTATGAGACGTCCTACCATAAGGATGACTGTTTACCCACAAACTGCACTTCCCAAACTTCCATATTTATTCCCTGCACAGAACTGGCATTATCAAGATTGATGGCAGAGAAAAGGCCATCTGGCTATCGGCAAAAATTATGTTCTTGCTCTTCAGAAATAAAGAGGCAGGGAGAGAATTGTCAAAACCATCCCCAAATGATAAAGAAAGGAGGGACATCACAAAAAGGTCAAAGTCTTCTTGGCGCGATGATAAAAGCATCAAAGTGAAAGTCAAAGTTCAGATCCCATCTCTCCTCTTAACTGACTCTTGACCTTGGTCCAGTCCCTTCCCTGACCTCAGTTTCCCCATTTGCAAAGTGAGTGAACTGACGAGATGATCGCGTTAGCTAGATTTTGCCTGAGTCTTCAAATGCTAGTTTGTTAACTTGGTGGCTCTCCTTCTCTTCATTTCTAACATTCAAGTTGGAGTATTCCTATGGATTCCATTTTAAATTTGAAAGCATATCTCGTGACTAAGTGCCCAGCTTCTCTCTGGAGTTTCCAGAGTTCCTGATCTTTAATTTTTTTCATCTTTAACTGTTATAACAGAATAACACATTTTGATGAATGACCAGGATGCCCCAGCTCCATACATTTCTTTTACCCTTTGTCCTTCTCTCTTCACAAATCTGAGCATTCATTTTATGCTAACCATCTCCAGGAAGGGATCACATAGCCAAATACAGAGAACAAATGAGTTCATTCTTGGCTTCTGAACTGAAAATTCATAAATCCTAGGTAGATTTGAAGCACAGAAGATACATGAAGGAGAGCAAAACTGGACCGGACTAGCTAGCGGTTCCTGAAAAGACTTCTGATTCCAAAATTGTAAAGCAAAAATCTTCCTACCCCCTGCCTTCTCTTCTCAAAACTCATCCCAAGATAATAAGGAGAGCAAGATACAGAAACAGAAGCGCTGTATTAATGAGGCTACAAGTTATCTATAAAGTCAAACCATGACATATAGAAATAGCAAAGAATAAAGGAATGAAAAATGACACAGCAGAGAAAGGTCATAGCTGAGAGCCAGAGAAAGAGATCATGAAAAGCAAACCAGTTCATCACCTCAGAGTCATAGAAAGGCAAAAACGATCGGAGGCAAAAGATAGCTGGGAATGTGGGGCACAGTAAATGGTAGATTTCTTGAAAGTCAAATAAGAACACATAGAGCAAGATACCATGATAGCCAAGATCCAAGATGGCCCCCAACATTCCCCATTTCCTGCTACCCACACATTTGTGTTATGTCCTCCCACGCTGGACCAAGGTCAGTCTATGTGGCCAGCAGAACACAGCAGAAGCAGAAGTAAGTCACTTCTAGGATTAGGTTATAAAAGATACATTGCAGCTTCCATGTGGGCCTCTCTCTCTTTCTCTCAGTGTCCCACCACTACCTCCATGGGTTGGTTTGGGACTTCTCAACAGCAGTGTCGGAAGGCAGCATATACTGAGGCAGCACCTTAACATTCTGGCTAAAAATTATTTTCAGCCTAAAACTCTTGCCCCAGTGAAACTATCCACCAAGGGTGAAGCTAGGATAAAGATATTTTCAGACATTCATAGACTCAAAAAGTTTATCTCTGATGGACCCCTGGCTCAAGAGCTGCTGGCAGCTTGTGCTTGGCCAACACAAGGGACTAAATCATGACAAATAGAGCCACGGGGTTGAGGAAACAGAGTTCCCAGCACAGGTGAGAAGTGAGGGGAACCCCAGGAGGATGGCCATTCAGTGGGCCAGGACTGGGTGGTCTGAGAGCACAGAGGACTCCAAGAGTCCTTTTCTTCTGGGGAGGGGAGTGGGTGGATAAAAGGTTTGTATGCACATTTGCACTAAAAACTGTCCTAGCAAATTATTAGAGGATGTGAGGAAGTTTTGCTAGGAACGCAAAGAAAACAAGAAAAAAAGTCACAGTTATTAATATTTTTAAAGATTTATTCATTTATTTCAGGGAGAGAGAGTGGGGGATGGAGGGCAGAGAAAGAGAGAGAATCTCTAGCAGACTCCCCACAGACTCCCCACTGAGCATGGAGCCTGGCGCGGGGCTCGATCTCACAACCCTGAGATCACAACCTGAGCTGAAACCAACAGTCAGACACTTAAAGATCTGAGGCACCCAGGCACCGCACAATTATTAACTTTTTTAAAAGGGTTGCTCGAAAAATGACATAGGATCATAGTGCATTCAACAGGGAACAATAATAGTATTATAGTAACACTTTGTGCTGTAAAAAAAATTCTAAGAAAAGAAAACTGAAAGTAGGAGAGAATTGAAGAGGATGAACAAAAGCAAAAAATTCTCATCTCCCATAATAGGAATTAAGCAGAAAATGTCTGAAGTGGAAAAATCAAGACAGAGCCGTAAACGCAGATTATTTACAATCCTGGAGAAACCACTTTTTTTTTAAATGGAAAAGGGTGCCTGTTGGGAAAATGAGAAGAAGCCAAGGAGGGGGAGAGGGAGGCTGGTGCTACTCTTTTTCATTCCAAAACTTCCAGCACTGTTTGCTCTTCATGGGCCGGCGTCTAGAGGAGGAGGAGGAGGTCTCCTCCGGAGTGACCGTGTGGACAGCACCAAGGGCCACCCGGAACTCTGGCATTCCCTGAGATTCCTAGCATTTGTCCCACCACAGGAGGAGGGGAGTGGGACCCCAGATAGAACAAAAAGCATCCTTCACTCAGCAGAAGAGGGGCTTGAGCTAGAAATTAAATTTCTTAGCCAGCTGCATGCATGGACCAACAGTCAAACTGGCTCACTGTGTGGCCCAGAAAGTAGAACTTTCTGCAGTGGTGGAAACATTCTGTGCTGCCCAGCGCTGTGGCCATGAGCCACAAGCCACTGGTGAGCGCTTAAATTGTGGTCAGTGTGTCTGAGGAACTGAATCTTTCTATTTTATGTAACTTTCCTCCTTTAAATGTAAATATCTACATGTGGCTAGTGGCTGCCCTCACAGATGGCAGAGTCGAGCGTCATTCCTTCAGTCGGTCTGTCATTCAGTAAATACCAGAGTCTCCCGGATGCTGCTTGGGGATATTGAACAAAACATTCCTCATCTGTTTCATCACAAGTGTCCAGAGGTAGGAGAGACAGACGATCATCCCTCTGATGAGTTTGTTATTGCAAATTGCGGTAAGTGCAATGAAGGAAAAGGATGGGGTGGCACAAGGAAGTGTGAGTGAGACCTCCTCTCATTTAGACTGAGGAGGCTCTAGGGAAAGAAAAAAAAAGAGAAGCCAGGAGTGACAATGTGTCTGAAGGGTGGGGAGAGGTAACAGTGACAGGGACTCAGGCTAAGCCAGAGGAAGCTAGATAGAGAGAGCTGACCAGTTTCCAGAAGTTTCAGAAGAGTCCAGGGATGGATTGGATGGGTTGCAGGGCAAGGAAGCTCCCTACTTCTACTATAATAAGCAAATGGGGGAGCATAGGAGCTGAAAGGGGGCCAGGGAAGGAAGGAGGAGCCAAATCTTAGAGGTCAAAGGTCATTCCTGTGCCCCCCCCCCCCATGGCTCTTACCTCCCTAGGCCAGGCTCACAGCCCATTCCTCACCATCTGAGCCCTCTGGTGGCCAAGCTCCTGCTCCTGCTCCCAACATCTGGGTTTCCAGGCCAGAGGATCACTCTCCCCTGGAGTTCTTGCCGCCACCTGGTATCTCTCAGCACCCTATGCTTACACTGAAAGGGACAGGACCAGCCACCAAGAGCCTGTCCCAGGCTTTCCAGAGCAAAGACCCTATGCTGAGGACAGAGTTGGGAGGTCAGCATGAAAGGCTGGGCACAGGAAGAACCTAGTGTCAGATTCAAGGACATGACTGGAAATCCAGGGGAAAGCCAGACCAATAGGGGTAGGGAGCAGAGACAGAGCCCAGTTAGGATGGAAGGCAAAGGGAGGCAACAAAGCATAAAGGCCCTCTGGGAAAGGTTCTGGAGAAGACGGCCCCCATCCCTCCACCCCTACGCAGGGCAGTGGGATACTAAAGGCAAGGGGGCCAGCAGGCAGGCTGAGGACGTCCTGGGCTGACTCAGGAAGGACATTTCTGATAAATTCTGAAAAGGAGGCCCATTTGTTCTCCTTCCACAGAAGAAGCACTCTACCCCAAACTCAGCAAAAGCCTCCCAACCAAGGACTGCCTGGTCCAGGCACCTGAGCCCTGAAGGACTCTGGCTGGCTGGTCTGGGGCCATGCAACCCTGACCATGGCTCTCAGGCCGAGCCAGTCCCAAAGCCTCCCGTGAGGCCCCCGATGAGCTTGCGTCACTCTTCTGGACCCAAGACCTGACTGTTAGGTCAGTCCGAGCCCTCAGATTTGTATACTTTCTTCATCCAGGACAGACGTCTTAGAAGGGTTAAACACAGAGGATTTAGGTTTATCTGGGAAATCCAAAGACTCACTGACACCCCACCAGTGATCGGTGTACAGAGAAGAAATGGGGGCCACCTGGCGGGTGGGGGGTGGGATCTCCACCTAAAAGAAGAGGAAGTGAGGTCTATAAACATTTGGGAAAAGTTGGTGGGGATGGGGGCAATTGTGCCCACAGCCCCGGCGAAGAGGGGTTGGCTGGAATAAGAGCGGTGTGAAAATCTCTGCAAGGTGATGTGAGAAGCAGCCAGCACTGCTCCCTACCCTCTGTCCCATGCTTCCATACCACAGGCCCCAGCATAAATGTCACCTCCTCCACGAGGGCCTCCAGAAACCCCAGACCGGGTAAGTTCCCCTTCCATATATTCCCACTGGGCCCTATGCTTCCTTCCTTCTCTGAGTTCATCAACTTCCCAGTAATTGCCGGTTGACTTATCTGCCCTCCCCCCGACCATGGACATCACGACCATGAGCTCAGGGACCACATCGGCCTTGTTCCCTGTCGCGTGCAGAGCACCCACAACAGTGCCAGAATGTTGTGGTACCAACGTAGGCATGCTCCCCATTTCAACCCCCTGTCAATAAGGGAGCACCTCACCTCACTGCCCGCCAGTGCCAGAGACCTCTCCAAGGAGCTGGCAAGAAGCCAGGAGAGGCCACACGTTCCTCAAGCAGAGAAACGCCACACTCCTGTACCTACCACCCACAGATGGGCCGAGCTAGAAAACACTTAGTGCACACACCTGCCCATCCGGAGCAAAGAAGACCAAGGTCAGGGCCACGTCTCTGCCATCGGAAATCAAACTTTTGCACGAAGGTGTTGCAGGTGGGTGTGAATTAATTAAAGTAAAAGTTCTACCAGAAGCAACATCTCTTCGGTTTTACAGAAGCTATCAGATGCCACTAGGATATGCAGTGTCTTTTCCCCAGAGGTGAATCATTTCCTCGGCCACAGAGACCATCAGTTTAGAATCTGATGTACAGCCATCAGAGAGAATAACAGACACTTGCTGTTCCAACCTTGACTCCTAAAATAAGATAATAATTCTTTTGACACCTCGGAGAATATACCCTCAGTTGGTCAAAAATGGATCAAGTCATCTAACCGTATTTCCAGGACCCAGCAGGGGTTGATTTAAGCACATTGGCGTTAAAGAATTGAAGGCGGGGGCGGGGGCCAGGGGAAGAGGAGATTGCTGATTCTTTTCTGGAAAAGTCATGGATTTACTATTTGACCGCAGGCTAAAACCATATTAATTTTATTTCAAATGTATGTACCCAAGCTAAGAGAGGTTGTCGTGAAAGGTTTAAATCTTCAATCAAATGTTCTTTCCAATAAGGTCATTAGTGACAGGCTGAAATGTTGCATGGGATATATTACATGATGGATGTTTGTCATTTATTGAAAGAAAAATGCTACAGCGAGCCTAAAGGGTCATTTCACGAACCTTAAGGTATTCTCAGGAGGCAAAGCTGCCAAACGATGAAGCCCCGATCACTCTGCTCCCTCCTTTGCCACGTTCATGACTCCTGCAGTCTGCAAGGACAAGCATCCCGCTAGTCCCCGCTGTCTCCCCGCATTGCCCGCCTCAAAAACTTAGAGCTGCACCATTGGCGCACGTCCTCTTCGGGAGCTCACCAGAGCCCAGGAAGGGGAGGCAGAGGGAGCTTTATGCAGTCAGAGAGGTCTGGAGGCTTTTCCTGAGCGTGATGTTCAGGGACCCTCGGGGATGTTCATATTTGGGGATCAGCGAGGACACAGCGGTGCACGTGGGTTCAAATTCCACCATTTGGGACACTAAGTTAAGTCATTTAAGTTATTAAATAATTAAGTTATTAAGTAATTTAAGTTAAGTAATTATTACATTAAGTAATAACACCACTGCTATATCCTCAGCTTCTACAGCAGCGATGCTGTATTTGTGGAATCCCTGAAGCCTCTATAGCAACCTAGGGTTCCGCAGAGCAGAGCTCAGAAGCCAAGGGGGGATTTGAATTGGCGTGGGTGGAGGCAAGGTCAAAGGCTGACACCCTCACTTTCGTGTTGGGTGGTCATGTATCAATGATGTGATGAAGTAACAACCTGCCCCCAAGACCCCCAAGTCTTTCCAGAATCCCATCTTTCGTTCCAAAGACTGATGGTACTGACAGGTAACACTAATAATCCACTAGCAACAGTGATTGCAAAAAACAGAGTACCTCATAGCATAGAGGTATAGAGCTTTCCACCTTGCAAAGCATTTTCAAAATACATTGCCTCCTGCCCTGCTCCTGACCCCCTTCTGTGGGAGGGAGGGAGGGCAAAGCCATCTCCCTATGTTGTGGACCAAGAAGCCGAAGCTCAGAGAGATGAAACAGCTAGCCCAAAACCACACAGCAAAGGAGATGTGCCAGAACTAAGAGAGAGAGAGCGTCTGTCTCTGGCTCCAGGACTCCTTCCCCTACGTGGGGAGGTCTCCTCACCCAGCGCCGGGAAGTTCTGCTCAGACAGCATGCCCGTGCACAGGCTACTCCACGAGGCTTGAGGTCAGCCCGGGGTCCCAGGAGAAATGATTGACCCTGTCGCATGACCACCATGAACTGAGCTTCAGGAGGGATGGAGCAAATAAACTGGCTCTCGCATAACACCCAAACCCATTTCTTGCGTGTTGCAAACAAAGTTTCATAGATGTCCAAGGAAAAGATTACGTGAGGGCGACACTGCTCTGTTGTTCTCAACCATCTTCCACAATATTGCATTTTCCACTGTGAGACTGCATGAAAAAGTCATTTTCAAAGGATAACGCCCTATACTCATAACTGCCAGTGTGAACAAGGCATCTTTGACAGCATATTCAAGTGGTCTTTGGCTCCGGAAAACTCCTTGTAATTCACAAGGCTTCTGGACTGGCAACTTCAAGCTCTATAAGCAAAGTATCAAATCTGGGAAGTCAAATGGCTGGTCAGCCTCTTTCCTTCACACACACAGAAAACGCTCCCTCCGTGCTCGGGTATTTCCAGACCATGGGGCTCAGAGAGAGGCATGCTGAGTCTCTAGCCGTCTTTAGGTGGTCAGCCTTCGAGGCTTGGGCTCTGGGAAACTCACGCTCTTTCCCAGAGGACCCCCAGGACCTGGGCTTTCCTGCCAAGAGAGACCTAGAAGATAATCTCCCACAACCTCATTTTACAGATGAAAAAACTGAGGCCAAAAGCATGGAAGCCCCTTGCCCAGAGACCACCAGCAGCTTCGGGTATGAGCTAGGACCCAGCAGAGAGACACAGGAGAAGCAAGACCAGCAGGTGTGGTTCCTACCCGACTACAGTGATACCCTCAACACTTTGGGTTTCTTTGGGATAAGCATAACTCCTTTGTACTATCAAGCTGCGCTCTGTGCCTCATCTGATCCTTACGGCAAGAGAACAAAAGACAGATGTGATTAGCCTCGTTTCATAGATGCGGGAGCTGAGGCCGCAGTGTCCCTGGGTCACGTGATGAGTAAGCAGCAGGACTTGAGTCCACAGCTCTGCCTGGCTCCAAAGTGCATGCTTGTTCTCCCTCCTCGACCTAGGGAGTCTAGAGAGGCACTCTGGGCTGGTGTGGGGGCCACAGGTCATCTGGATCTTGGAAGTACAGGTCCTTGTGGGCTGCTGAGCCCCTGGGGCTTGCTCTTGGAGCAAGGAACTCTTTCTGCTTAGCTGCCAACAATGTCCCCTTGAAGATACTGAGACTCTTCTCCTGACTGTTGCCCCGAAGGTGCCTTTTATGAACACAGTAGCTGGGAGTCCCCACCTTAAACCTGTCCCCACCATGCCAGAGCCTCAGGGGCACCCCTTTCCTCCTCCAGCTCTAGGAAACCCACCAACTTCAAAGACTTCTGTCAAGAGGTGTAGAAAACCATCCAGACCAAGCTATAGGGCAAAGGTCAAGGAGGGACACACAGCTCAGACCCATGTGACTCTGTCCACCCCCTGAAATCTATCTCACCCTGGCACAGACCCCTTTCAGACCAAGGCAGCCCGCCTCCCCTGGGCCTTGGGTTCTACGCTTCAGGAGTCTGCTCACACAGAGGAACGGCAGACTGCCTCTGACTGCTGGGGGGAAAAGGAAAGCAATTGATTTTGTTTGGGAGAATTTCATGTTAGTCCTTTTTATTATCTCAAGAAGGGTCAGGAAATCCTCTGAAGCGAAATCAATTACAGCCATGCTCAGGGAGGCCAGAGCAGCCCTTCGGCTTTTGAGCAACAGGCGGGTCTCCCGATGAGAAGCCCTGGGCTTTGAGTAGCTGCTGGTCCTCTCTCTCCTGGCCTGGGCTCATGTCACTCTCTGCCCTCCATAGAGCAATCTCGACCGCTTATAGGATGGCCCTGCCCCCAAGTCCCTTGGTAGACGATGGGGCTGGGAGTGAGAGGGATGAGACCCCTGGACCACTCGATTCCCTCTCCCAGAAATTAGGAAGTGGACACAGAGCCTCTGAATGTGGTGAGAACAGAAGGGATATTAACCTGGCTTTGGGGGAGAGAGTATCTCTGCCACATACTCTAAAGAGCAGAGGAATCCCACCTGAGCAGAGAAAGAAGCAGCTGATGGATGGGAAGAAGTGGAAACAAAAGAGAGAGTTCTGGAAAGTCTTCAGACCCTGGCAACCAGACCCTTGGACCAGGCTTGACTTCAGATGGGTTGGTAACGCCCCCCACCCTTTCTCAGATAAGCTGGCTCAAGCTAATTTGTGCTGTCTGCAACCATATATTATAAGTAATGTTAAGTGTCAGACTCTTAATTTAAGCTTAGGTCATGATCTCAAGGTCATGAGACCCAGCGCCATGTTGGGCTCTGTGCTCAGCACGGAGTCTGCTTGAGGATTCTATCTCTCCCTCTCCCCCCGCTCACACTCCCTCTGTCTCTCTCTCTCTAAAATAAATAAATGCATCTTTTAAAAAGATAAAAGAAAGCATGTTTGGGGTGCCTGGGTGGCTCAGTCAGTTAAGCATCTGCCTTCAGCTCAGGTCATGATCCCAGGGTCCTGGGATCAAGCCCTACCATAGGGCTTCCTGCTCAGTGGGGAGCCTGATTCTCCCTCTCCCTTTCCCACTCGCCCTTCTTGTGCTCTCTCTCATGCTCTCTCTCTCTCTCTGTCAAATAAATAAATCTTTAAAAAAAAAAAACAATATTTTTTCTTCAGTTTGTTTGGTAACTATAAGAACAATACCCCATAAATGTACTTAAGAAATAGGATAGCACATGAAATCTCTAGAAGAGGTAAATCCATAGAGACAGAAAACAGATTGGTGGTTGCCAGGGGCTGGGGGGGAAGGGGGCCATGGCGAGTGACTGCTTTAATAGGTAGGGGGTTTTTCTTTGGGGATGATGAAAATGTCTTCAAACTCGATCTAGGTGCTGGTGGCACAACATTGTTAATGTACCAGATACCACTGAACTATGTATCTTTAGATGGTTAACTTTTATGTTATATAAATTTCACCTCAATTAAAAAAAAGAAACACTGTGCTATACCTATGAAGAACAGGAGGTCCCATTAGAGATGGAGAATTTACCACCTGACGAGCCGAAGCAGCTCATTCACTTGTTCATTTGTTCATTAATTCAGCAGATATAGAAGCAGCTTTGAGGGTGGTCTGGTGAGGGCTTGGAGCGGACAGCTAACAAGCTGTAATATTAAAGCATGACAAGAGGACCCTGTGCTTTGTCCTCTGGCATCCTTTCCTCCCTTTCTTTTAGCAACAGAACTCCCCTTTCCAATAGGGGATGCGTTCTCTGTGGCACAGAAGGGAGGCTGATTCCATCCACTCCCTCCAAGAGGTCCGTCAGGAAACCGCCAACCTCTTGATCACAATCATTGGTTCAGGAATGGACACGTGACCAAAAATGAGCCATTCAGGCTCTCCCTGGAACTTCTCTGCCATTACTATCCTGCAAAGCCCTGTCTTTGGACTGGTGTTGTTAGGCAGAAGGTTGAAAACTTTGGAGGTTGGTGATCTGCCCATCCATGGAGATAACTGGTCCAAGAAATTGAGAGAGAACCAGAGCCCCAAAATGAGCTGCCCCGCTGATGCTTCCAGTGACTGGGCCAAGAAACTCTCTTCTTTTTAGCTTCAGCGAGTTTGAGTTGTGTTCCATCACTTTTCTTAAAGATCCTTTTCCTCCAAGGAGGACAAGCCCTACAGCAAGGCAAGGAGGGAGTGTGACGTAGAAGCTCCTAGCAGAAGCATCTCCTGGAAGATCACAGGCTGTACGAGGTACTTCGACCTATAATTTACATGCGTATGCAAGATTTCAGTATCGACTGTCGAACGTTTATGCTCAAAGTGTTATTGCTGTAAATCACTACGTGATGATTTCTTAAATGTTTATGGTCAATGATGCTTGAGAAACACTACATCACGGCATACCGTAAACCACTGGAGAAGAGTCTATAAGGCGCATACTCCCAGGGCTTCTGTGTTTCCAGAAACTCGAGAGAAAAGCAGCCTGGAGCTACACCATGAGTCTGGCCATGCAGGGGAACCCTCAGTCGACGCTGGCAGCTCAGAAGGGACTGGAATGATCATGAACATTTGGTGCCCTGTATCACGTCCTTCATCCCAGCTGGGCTGAGCCTCGTTCCCTAGCAACTCTGCTCCCTCCCTGTCCACCCACCATTGCCATGGCAGTCCATTCTTTCTCCCTAGGCTACTAGGATCACTCCCCGATGGTCTGATTCTCCAAGCCTCACAGAAACTAACTCTTCTTTCCCTTAACTCCCTTCCAGGGATGGAATTCTCACTGCTTATGGGACAGGACATTGACCTAGAGGTTTCACAGTTTATAGCATGCTTCCATTTATCTTTCTTCATCAGATGTTCACTACCACTCCATGAAGTAGGAATTACTCTCTCCATTTTACAGATGAGAAAACTGAGGCTCAGAGGGGCTGAGTAACTGGCCTTGGGACACAGCTTGCAAATGAAGGAACTATGGTAGGACAGTTAAAGAAGAAACCACCCCCTCCCAACAGACTGCTTTCCACATAAATACTCATAAACCAAACACTCTCCTACCCAGGTTTCTGGACTTTTCCAGATCATTCTATCAGCAGCCTCATTGAAACTTCATGCCTCCTGCATGGGCCCCGAGCTGCTTTACCAGCCTGGATGGGGTTATTCCATCCTGCCCACGTTCTCGGGGATGTCTAGGCTCTTACTGTTTTCTTTCTCACCCATGGACACCTCAGGAGGTCATGGCTTTGCAGCAAAGAGAACTTGACCCCAACGGTTTCTCCAGAAGAAGGCACGGAGTAAACAGAGGAGGTTGTACACACTTGTTCGATTCAGTTTACAATTCTGAGAAAAACACCAGGAGATACCTGTCTCCTCACCTGCTGGGACAGTGGTCTGGGGCAGGGCTGGTCATTCTGAGCCCCTTCGTTAACCCCCCACAATTCTGTCTTTACACGACAGTATGTCTTTCTGCACGTCTGCGTATCTTGTGGATGGGTGTAGTGTTCTAATTATGACATCTAAAGTCCAAAGCAGAGAACTACTGCAATTTCAATTGATTTGACCCAACGTTTTGAAAAATGGAAAATTCCACATTCTTGGGCGATTTATTCACCGCCCTCCTCTGAAAATTTGCCTTTCAAAACCAACCAGCAACCCAAAAGAACTGTTTGGTTTTTATTTGACAAGTGTCAGCAACGGGCCTGGGAGAAACAGGCCCTGTTCCAATTATACTCAGGACCTGACAGCTCCCACAGCGGGGCAGGGGGCGGCTCACAGCTGGCCTTTTCAGACCCTTATCCGAACCTCTGTTGGCTTCATTTGCTGGCAAGTTTGTCAAGTCTCCCCACCACCGCCATGGATCCAGGTACAGGCCTCTCTCCGGGCCTGGCTTCTCATCTGGGGAGTGTCTGTGCCGTGCTTCCCTCATCCTCCACCTTCCTCCCTCCCTAGCCGTGCCCCATCCGGTGCCTGGCATACCGCGGAACGGCTTGTGCAACGGGTTACGTGAAGGGTGCAATTTTTGGGCCATATTTATTCAAAAATATGGTTCATTGTGTATCTGAAGTTGAAGCTTAACCGGGCATCCTGCATTTTATCTAGCAACACTTAGAGGGCAGGGAAGCTCCCAGAAGGGATACACAATGCCCCGCTGACTGCTCCTCTACCCCACACCCGTCACCAGAGACTCACCCACAAAAGCCTCAGAGCAGACGAGGGACATACTCACACTTCAGAGGGAATGTCAAGGTCTCGGGGTGAATATCCAAGAGAGAAGGGGTGGGCTCCCCACCGTATCCCCCGCCTTTGTGTTCCCTACCTCCTCACAGCCAGGCTGGGTTCTCCAGCACCCAGACCAAGGAGCTAAGCATAAATGACTTACCTAGCCCCCCCAAACCTCAGCCACCATCACCAGAAGGTCCCATGCCGCTCACCCTGTGACATCTTCTCCAAGGCACAGCCTCGGAGCAAGTCTTTTCTAAGAACAACGGCTTCTGTTCATTTTGACTATGCAAATGATAGATGTGAATGATTATGCAAATAATTCACTATAAAAAAATTAGAAAACAGAGAAAATTCTAAATAAGAGAACATGATACAGTGCAAGGAGGCTGACATGGTCTCTTGCCATCTTTTTAGACACATCTGTGAACTTCTTCTTACCTAACTAGCCTCAGGCTGAATGTCTGGGGTGGGGGGGTTTCTCTTGTTATTTTCCCACTCGAATTTTTTTTTATTTGACGTCATCACATTCAATTCAACGTTAGTCAATAAATATTTGCCACATGCCTGTGAGCAGTCCTGCGCTGTGTGGGGCGGCGAACAAGCTTGATGCGGTCTCTGCCCTGGGGGGCTGCCTGCTCGGGGTGGGGCTCAGACATGGAACCAGGGCCATCAAAGAGAAATAACCTCTGACCCATCTGCCGTTTAATTCCATTGTACATTTTGTTTTTGAGGAAATCTGTTCTTAAAAATGCAGAGAGAATATCTTAAAGAGTTACATTGAAAGTAAATATTTCGTATTTGACTCTAAGTGGTAGAACGTTTCAATGGTAATAATAATGCCTGATTGCATTTTATCCTTGATTCACAGGAGTCCTGGCTTCCTGGAATTACTACTTAATAAAGCACTTGAGGACCATGGACGCATCCCTAGGGGCAGCATAGAATTCCTTTGTATGAACAGACCGTAAGGTCTGTTATCCCTTATTGCTAAATCCTGAAGCCTATTCCAAAAGTTCACTTTTATAATAACAGAGTGATGAATATCTTCGTGCATGAGCATCTGTGTGCAAACCTGACCATCACTTCATAGTCTGATCATTTCAATAATGAGTCTTGGCAGGGACTGGCCAGTTATACACAAAACCCACGTCATCGTCCTGGCCACACACTAAGCTACGTCTCCCAGGCCCTCTGTAGCGAGGTGTGGGCCTGTGACTCATTTCTGGCTCTCTTAATAATGTCTCAGGCTGGGCCTGGCCCAGGAAACTTCCCGTGCATGTTCTCCCACGTTCTTTCCCTTTCTCTCTCTGTCTCTCTCTTTTTTTTTTAATTTAAAGATTTATTTTCTTTATTTGAGGGAGAGAGAGCATGAGGAGGGGTGGGGAGCAGAAGGAGAGGGAGAGAGAGAATCTCAAGCAGACTCCAGGCTAAGCATGGAGCCCAATACAGGGCTTGATCCTACAATCCTGAGGTCACAACCTGAGCCACAACCAAGAGTTGGACACTCAGCTGAATATACCCCCCGCCAGGTGCCCCTCCTTCCCCTTCTTCTAAGAGTCCTCAGAAGCCACATGTTGAAAACAGCAGGGCCACAAGTTAGAAGGAGGCTTGGTCCCTGCATCACCACTTAGAGAAGAGCTAACTCCTCGCTGGTCAGGATCACCCATTTTGAACATCACGCGTAGAGGACATGAACTTGACTTGCTGTGAGCCGCTGAGATTGGAAGCTACATCTGTTACAGCAGCTAGTGTGGACTGATACAGGAATCCAGTCTCCACCCTGAATCTAGTCCTTCCTGAGCATCTCAGGTTCTAGACATGCAGTGTCCCCCTCCCCTACCCCCCCGCACTCCAGGCTTCCATCCCCTGGTCACACGTGCCTTTCCCCTATTTCACTGCATAGCCTATGATCCAGGCCGGTACCTGGCAGTCTTCCTCCTTGGGGACTGGCCAAAAAGCTGAGCTCCAGCCGAAGCTGCTTCACTCAGCTTCTCACCCTGCAAGACTCTGAGGAATGCTACCAGCTTCCTCTCTCGGGACTTGCCCAGTAGCCTCCACACCTGGGCGGCCAGCACCAATTTCTTTCCACAGTGCAAAAAGAATCTACACAAGCCACAAGATAAATAGCCCCAGAGATTACAAATAACCCATTCTGCAGGCTCAGCGGCTCTCCTTCCTGCCCAGAAGCCTCTGTGTCACTTTGTCTCTGCATCTCTTTCATCAGCAAGCAAAATGGATAATGCAGCCTTGTTCTGGGGAGAGCCGTGGTTGCTGCGCATGCGGACATCCAAACACATCTGCCCAGCTGCCCAGCATTTGGGTGAGTGGGGCACGTCGGCTTTGTAGTCCTTCTCTAAAAGCCCCTTCCTCTATTGTGGGCTGGGGAGGCTCAGAGGTCCCTCCAAGAGACCGCAGGTTGGGTCCATCAATGTGCTGTGACTGCCATCTTGTGGTAGAGAGGGTGCAAGGCAGCGGAGTGTCCCCAGTAAGCATCAGGAGGACCCAGCCAACAAAGAGCACCAAAAGAGGATGGTCAAGATCAACATTGCTTCCTCCCACTGCCTCTCAAAGCCATTTCCTTTGCCTGCACCCCCCCCAAAAACAAACAAACAAAACAAACAACAACAAAAAAAAAAACACCAAAAAAATAAAAACACAAATCCTTGCTTCCAGTCTAGCCTCCCGCAAATCATACACTTTGCGGATTCTCTGCAACCCTCTTTTAGTTTATTTCATTATTATGAAACTGGTAGATGCACATTATTAGGAAGTTAAAGCAGTACTGAACACTTTGAAGAAGACAGTCAAATCCACCACTCAGAACCGCCCGCGTGAGTACCTGGGCTAAGTCACTGCGGGCCTCTCTCCTTGCCATCCGCAAGCAGAGACGCAGCATGCCTTCCAGCAGCTCGGGCTGCAGGGGTTCCTGGCTGGCTGTGCCACTTCCTTGGGCAAGCCACTTACCCCCTGTATTTCTTGTATCCTCATCTTAAGCACAGGTAATAGTGGCAGCTCCCTCTCCATATGGCTGTGAGGGCTCAATCCTGAAATATGGAGCACGGGCACAGCCCTGGAAAACCTTCGCACATTAGCCATTATTATGGTAGGTGGGTAAACAGATGGAGAGCAAAGTAGACTTTGAGAAGGACATTTAACTACACATGTTACTTTTTACATTAAAAAAATAAATAAATAGAACTACCAAGGCGCCTGGATGACTCAGTCAATTAAGCATCTGACTCTTGAGTTCAGCTCAGGTCATGATCTCAGGGCCATAAGATGGAGCCCCACATCAGGCTCCAAGATCAGCAAGGAGAATGCTCGAGATTCTCCCTCTCCCTCTGCCCCTCCCCACCCTCTCTCTCTTTCTCTCTCACTCTCTAAATAAATAAATAAATAAATAAGACCATTATATGATCTAGCAGTTTCACATCTGAGCATTAGTTTGAAGAAAATAAGAAGACTGGGGCACCTAGGTGGCTTAGTGGGTTAAAGCCTCTGCCTTCGGCTCAGGTCATGATCTTAGGGTCCTGGGATCGAGCCCCACATCGGGCTCTCTGCTCAGCGGGAAGCCTGCTTCCTCCTGTCTCTCTCTGCCTGCCTCTCTGCCTACTTGGGATCTCTGTCAAATAAATAAATAAAATCTTTTAAAAAAAGAAAGAAAAGAAAAGAAGACGACATATGAACCTTCGTGTTCACTGCAGCATTATTCACAGTAGCTAAGCTATGGAAACAACCTAAGTGTCCATCAAGAGATAAATGGATAAAGAAAATGTAGTGTATCTATATATATGCACACAATGTAATTTTATTCAGCCATTAAAAAACGGAGGAAATCTCCATTTGCAACAACACGGATGGACCTTGAGGGCATTATGCTAAGTGAAATAAGCCAGACAGAGAAAGAAGAATACAATCTCTCTTCTGGGTGTAATGTAAAACAACAAACAAACCAAAAAAAAAAAAAAAGGAGCTCACTGATAGGATAGACTGGAGGCTGGCAAAGGCAAGGGGTCAGGGACGGGTAAAATGGGGGAAGCGGTCAAAAAATACAAAATAAGTTAGAAGTTATTAAACAAGTAAGTCATGGAAATGTGATGTACAGTGTAGTGTCTCTACCAATACTACTGAATTGCGTATTTGAAAGCTACTTGGAGTAGATTTTAAAAGTTCTTCTCATACACAGGGGTGCCTGGGTGGCTCAGTTGGTTAAGTGCCTGCCTGTGGCTCAGGTCATGGTCCTGGGGTCCTGGGATCCAGCTGTGTGTCGGGTACCTTGTCAGTGGGGAGTCTGCTTCTCCCTCTCCCTCTGGCCCTCCCCCTACTCTTCGTCAATCTCTCTCTCAAATAAATTTCTTTTAAACATCTTTTTCAAAAGTTCTCATCACACACAAAAAGATGTGTAAGTATGTGTGGGAATGGATGTCAACTAGACTTACTGCGGAGATCATTTCATAATATGTACAAATATCTGACCATTATGTTGTGTATCTGAAACTAAGAGACCATTACCTGCAATACTACTTCAAGATAAACAGAAGTACGGACCACGGGAAGGGTAGGGATGGAGAATCCACAATTGGAGAGGTGAAGAACAGAGTAGCTGAATCCCCCTGTGTCCCTAGGTGACCAGCCATGTGTCCCCAGCCTTGGCTTAGCTGAATCCCCCTAGGTCCCCAGGAGACCAGCTGTGTGTCTCCTGGCTGCTTCCTGGTCCCCAGCCACCAGCATGCCCCCAGGGAGGCTGCCCCTGGCAGGACCAATACCCACTAAAGCAGTTCCCGCTCAGCAGTCAAAAGGAGTGCTAAAAACCAACCAGGGAGAAACAGAATTAGGAGAGAAAAGCCATCGTGCTGCTGGCACAAATCTCTGAGGTCCCTGAGCACGGACACTGGCTCTCACGCACCTTGTCCCGGCTCCTCTCTCTTCACCTGGCTTCTCATGGATGCTCGGACACATGTACTTAAGGAACCAGTGGCTGGTAGTTGGACCTGGAAGGCCAGGCCTAGAGAGCCCCCTGCAGGGCATGTCCCCCACTGAGAAGTCACTCCGCCAGGATTCCTGCTTTCTACGAACACATGAGATCCATAACGCAGAGCTCGCACCCAATGCCAGCAGGAAGTACTCATCCTCTGACTTATTGTCTCCATTTTGCGGGTTAGGTAAACTGAGGGTCAGAAAGGCAGAAATTTACTTAGGGGCACACAGCTAGTAAGTAACACAGCTGGGGATTTAAATTCAGGATCCATGCTGTCTGACTCCCAGGCTCTTCCAACGGATCCCGTTCTTATAGCAAAGGGAGAGTAATCAATAAGGAAATTCTGGGATCTGACACGTAGGAAGGAGGCAGGAAGGATTATGTCTAATTCCTCTTGTAGACCCCTAGCCCTATGAGAAAAGGAGATGAGCAAGCTAATGGGCTCCCAACAAGGGCCAGCCTTTGATCAGGGCCCCAGGGGCTGGGGACATGGGCACACCCCCTTGCCCAGGACAGGGACATACACTCTGGGGCCAACATTGTCCCCTTCACCTTTGCTTCCCTCCTTCCAATGAGTGGAAGACCACATCCGTATAATGAGGCACTGGGAAGGAGAAGAAGAGCATTCCCAGAAATCCCACTAGCCCATAGATTTATCACATTCAGGTAGCCCCGAGGGGGGCCCCGAGATCTCTGTGTACTCTTTTGGCTTTGTAAACAGACACTGGATACAGGGTCTGAAAACTTGGGTTCAAGTCTCAATCCAGCTGCTAACTAGCCTCGTGACCTTATGCAAATCACTCCCTTTCTCTGGGCCTTCGTTTGCTCAGGAGCGCAGAGGATAAATGAAGAGCTACCTCCGTGGCCTCTTCCAAATCAGACTCTACAGTCCTCTGTGGTGACCCAAGTGGGGTATTGGAGAGGGGGAGTTCTCCTGAGGCTCCCACTCAGCTGAGCTCATCCCCAGATGTACCAAATGGGTGACTAACTGGTTCTGTTTGCTCTCATCCTGTCTACCAAAAAATATGCCTGCATTTTGATTGAAAAAGACATGTCTGATCTTTGCCTTGACTTCATATAAGAAGGACATGAGCAGGGTAGGACAATGGGGTCACAGGGATGGGCATTGAGGAGGACACTTGATAGAATGAGCCCTGGGCTCATTGCAAATGATGAGTTTCTGCATCCTACCTCTGAAACTAATCATACAGTACATGTCAATTAAATTGAATTTAAATTAAAATTAAAAATTTTTTTAAAAAGAATGACATAAGCAAAATGACCCACAGAAGGTCAGGGGAGACTTGCTGGCCACCTGGACAATCCCCACATTTTACAGGCAAGGGAGATAAAGCCCTCAGAAGAAAACGCAAGGCTGGGAGTGAAGCCCAGGACTCCGGGTCTACCTCCAGGAGTGGGTTCAGGCTTTCTGGGTTATCCTCTCTTCTGAATCAGACTTCCCAGGACCAGTGGGGTCAAAAGGGTGCTAGCGGCAGTAATACGGTGTGCACAGAGTAAGAACGTGGAAATCATGAATTCTAGGAATTCAGATGTATTAGAGCCCAATTATTTACATGACCTCAGCAATGGCAATTTCTTATATCTGGAGTTAATTAAATAGTTTTTCTATCATATAAGAAAGTCAACACAATGCAATGGTTCACTCTGTAGGTCTAAAGAAAGCAACAGATCCTGCCCTTCCAAACAAAAACACCCAATTTTGAAGCATTTCAAAAGAATCCCCAAACCCAGGGAAACCTACAAATAATCCACAAGATGTTCTTAAAAACTCTGGAGGGAAAAAAAAAAAAAAGACTTCGGGCTTTTTAGTTAAAAGTCCAAAGTTCAAATCTCGATGCTACCACTTACTACTTCTATGAACTTGGGCCAGTTCCCAAATGCCCAGTCCTCTGTTTCCTCATCTGTGAAGTAAGATAATACCTTCTAGCTCACACGCAGTTGTGGGATCGAAGGAGATGCAAAGCCTCCTACTATAGGCTGCTAGGGGACGTGGCAGTCGGTCATAAAAGCCGACAGAGACTGGGTGCCCTCAGGGAGCCAGGCACTTTACCTGTACTATCTCCACAATCTCCCAGGAGACATGTATCATTATTATCTTTGTTTCCATAGACGAGGAGTAAGAAACACCAAGGAGCTAGGAATTTGCCCAAGAATGACATAGCCTCTGAATGGCAAGGCCACAGGGTGGGCTCCAAAGTAAATGTTCTTTTTTGTGTTTTTAAGTTCTATTTGTTTATTTTAGAGAGAAATTGAGAGCACAAGCAGGGGAAGGGGCAGAGGGCCAATGGAGAGAGAAAAATCCACAAGCAGACTCCCCACCAAGCGTGGAGCCCAACACGGGGCTCAATCTCAGGACCCTGAGATCCTGACCCGAGCTGATACCAAGAGTTGGATGCTTAACCAGCTGAGCCACCCAGGGGCCCCTCCAGAGAAAATGGGCTTAACCACTCCACCCTATTTTCTCCCTGAGTGACAATGTCATTTACTTCAGAAGGGTGGTTTAAAAAAAAAAATTAATCAATCAAAATAAAAGCAGAGGAGAGACAAATGGAAAGAAACAGACAGACCTTATGAGAAATAAGTTGACCCAAACACCCCTTTGCAAAACTGCCCACGTTGCACTTCCTCACGGCACAGAAGCAGAGGCAGTATCCTGACCCGGGGCGGTGGGGGCTGGGGAAGTTCAGCCTCACCCCAGCTCCAGCACACTCGTGCTCTGAAGACATCCCTGCTTACGTGTTCAGGCTCCATGGTAAGAATGCTTTCCACAGGCTACGCCACTCAGTTCTCATTCTCCCTGGGATACAGGGATACCACTCGCCTCATTGTACAGATGAGGGCTGGAGAGAGACAGAGCCCAGCTGCAAACCCAGACAGGCCTGAGGCCAAAGCTCTGGGCTGCTGCTCTGAGCCACTTCCGACTATGGGGTCCCACAAGGAGTTGTAATAGAATATGATGGTCCTTTCCACATTATGTCTCCATCAGAAAGAATGAATACCCAACTTTTGTAGCAACATGGACAGGACTGGAAGAGCTTATGCTGAGTGAAATAAGTCAAGCAGAGAAAGTCAATTATCATATGGTTTCACTTATTTGTGGAGCATAACAAATAACATGGAGGACATGGGGAGATGGAGAGGAGAAGGGAGTTGAGGGAAAATGGAAGGAGAGGTGAACCATGAGAGACTATGGACTCTGAAAAATAATCTGAGGGTTTTGAAGGGGCGGGGGTGTGGGAGGTTGGGGGATCCAGGTGGTGGGTATTGGAGAGGGCACGGATTGCATGGAGCACTGGGTGTGGTGCAAAAATAATGAATACTGTTACGCTGAAAAAAAAATAAAGGAAAAAAATGTAAAAATAAATAAATAAATAGAATATGATGGTTGAGAGCAGAGACTCAGGGGTGAAATCTGGGTTAAACGGGCTGGGGGTGTTAGGGAAAGAGGTTAAAGCATCACAATCCATATACTGCCCATTGGAGCAGACTCTATCCAGTGACAGAGTCCCCCCAAGAGTGGGGGACGTGAGTTGGTGAACGTGAGAGCCGGGGCTTGGTGTACAAGGCAGGTGACACTTCAGGTGATCAACAGCAACCTGAACTCCAGCCAGAAAATAACAACATTCTGCTTTCTGGGGTCCCTGGGGAAACTCACACACCCACCAGCCTGCCACTGGGCATGCAGTGGTTTAACATAAACAGCTCTACGGCACAGGACAGCCCCTCACCCCATCCCCTCTAGCCAGGTGAGCCAGACCTTGTTCCTTGGCTCCAAAGTCAGCGTCAGAATCAGCAACAGAAGTCAGTACAGCCAGACACAGGGTTTCCAAAGGAAGAAGTTCAGTGCAACAAAAGAGCTGGCCCCCCTTCTGCATGTGCATTCTTAGGGGCCCCTAACCTTGGCCATACAATGGAATTACCTAACAGGTTTTTACAAAATCAATACTCTCTTGGGATGGGACCTGGAGATTGGTATGTCAAAACTTCACCAGGGTCCAAATGTGTGGCCAGAATCAAGAACCCACACTTGATTCATCAGCCACTGTGTCTTATCTAGGATGGCCTCTGGGAGCCAGTCACTCAAAATGGGCTCCATGGACACATGGCATTGGTGTCACCTGGGACCTTGCTAGAAATGCAGAAACACAGCTCCCACCCCAGAACCACCAGCTTAGACTTTGACCATTATCACTCACCCATCCCTTCCTACTGGGCCAGCCAACAGCTATTCAACACTCCACTCCCTCAGCCCAAGACAGGCACCAAGATGTGATGCAGGAATTCCTGAGTTAAAGCATGCTCAGGGGGCACCTAGGTGGCTCAGCCAGTTAAGTGTCTGCCTCTGGCTCAGGTCATGATCCCGGGGTCCTGAGAGTAAGCCCCAGGACAGGATCCCTGCTCAACGGGGAGCCGGCTTCTCCCTCTCCCACTCCCAATGCCTCTGTCCACCCCTTACCCCTGCTCATGCTCACTCTCACTCTCTCTCTCTCAAGTAAAATAATTTTTTTAAAAATCTTAAAAATATATAAATAAGAGAGGAAGCAAGATAGCAGAGAAATAGGAGACTAAAATAGCATTAGGTCCCAGGAGTTCAGCTAGATAGTTATCAAACCATTCCGAACACCTACAAACTCAACAGGAGATTGAAGAGAAGAAGAGCAGCAATTCTATGAACAGGAAATAGACCACCTTCTGAAAGGTAGGACATGCGGAGAAGTGAATCCAAAGTGACAGGAAGGAAGATAGACCGAGGGGGAGGGGCCGACTCCTGGCAAGTGGTGGAGCAACGGAGCACAAAATCCAAACTTTTAGAAGTCTGCTGCACTAAGGGACATTGCTCCATAGGGTAAGCAGGGGTGGAGCCCTTGCAGGGACAGTGTGGTCTCAGGACCCGCGGGGTCACAGAAAGATTGGGGGTGTCTGAGTGTGCCAGAGCTCCCAGGTATTGGAGCGGGGAAGCTGACTACAGAGACAGCTAAGGAGTGAGCTCTCAGCTTGGGGTTACCTTAAACCATGATCCACAGCACAGTCGGGACACTGCTCTTTGAGCAGGGACCCCACAAGTGGCAGATCCAGGGAGACTCACCTTCCTTCCTAGGAGGAATGGTGCAGGAGTGGATGGCAGGAATCAGCTGGGTTTGGAGACTCCAAACGGGGCTGTGTGCAAGAGACAGAAATGCTCAGTCACAGGCCGGGTGAGCACAGAGCGTGGCTGAGACCAGGGAGATGGGAGGGATTGACTGCTTTTCTCTGAGGGCGCACTGAGAAGTGGGGGCCCTGAGCTCTCGGCTCCTCCCGACTGGAGATTGGGAAGCTGCCATTTTCAGTCCCATCCTCCAGAGTTCTACGGAAACCATTTAAGGAACAAAAGCTCCTGAGAGCAAAACCGAGCAGATTACTAAGCCCAGTCCCTGACAAGGGTGGTGCAATTCCACGTCGGGCAAAGACATTTGATAATCAGTACACCAGACCCCTCCCACAGAAGATCAGCAAGATCATCCAGCCAAGACCAAGCTCACTGATCAATGAGAACTACAGAACTCCAGAGATAAGGGAAAGCAACACATAGAATTCATGGCTTTTTCCTCACGATCCTTTAGTCTTGCAAAGTTAATTTTTTTTTTAATTTTTTTTCTTATTCTCTTTTTTTTAACTTTTCTTCTTTCCTCTTTTAACGGTTTTTAACTATTTTATCTTATCAATGCCTTTTTTTTAAATCTTTTTAAATTTTCATGGTTATGGTCATATTTTATCCCTTCATTGTATTTAACCTTTTGTTTTTTGTATACATATAGGGTTTTTTTTTCTTTAAAATTTTCGGATATAATTTCTTCTAATAGATCAAAATATACCCTAAATCTAGCTCCAGACTGATCACATTCTCTCCTTTTTTTTTTTTATTTTTCCAACCAACATATCAAGTCCTTTCTTAGAATCTTTTTTTAATTTTCATCTTTACAGTCATATTCCATTCCTTCATATTTCATTCCTTCATCATTTTACCCTACTTTTATATATATAAGTTTTTCTTTCTTTAAAATTTTGGGAGGTAGTTTCTTCTAAGAGACCAGAATACACCCAAAATCAAGTGGGTGGCTCTGTTCTATTCACCAGTCTAATATATATTATTTTTATTTTTTATTTTTTTATTTTTCCCCCCTTTCTTCTCCCCCCAGTTTCGGCTCTCTTCTGATTTGGTTAGCACATATTTTTCTGGGGTCTTTGCCACCCTTTAGTATTTTACTCTCTCATTCATATAGTCTTATCTGGATAAAATAACAAGGCAGAAAAACTCACCACAAAAAAAAAAGAACAAGAGGCAGTACCAAAGGTTAGGGACCTAATCAATATGGACATTGGTAATATGTCAGAACTAGAGTTCAGAATGACAATTATCAAGTTGCTAGCTGGGCTCAAAGAAGGCATGGAGGATATTAGAGAATCCCTTTCTGGAGAAATAAAAGAACTAAAATCTAACCAAGTTGAAATAAAAAAAGCTATTAATGAGGTGCAATCAAAAATGGAGGCTCTTACTGCTAGGATAAATGAGGCAGAAGAGAATTTGTGATATAGAAGACCAAATGACAGAGAATAAAGAAGCTTAGCAAAAGAGAGACAAACAGCTACTGGACCACAAGGGGAGAATTTGAGAGATAAGTGATACCATAAGACAAAACGATATTAGAATAATTGGGATTCCAGAAGAAGAAGAAAGAGAGAGAGGGGCAGAAGATATATTGGAGCAAATTACAATAGAGAACTTCCCTAATATGGCAAAGGGAACAACATCAAAATCCAGGAGGCGCAGAGAACCCCCCTCAAAATCAATAAAAATAGGTCAACACCCTGGCATCTAATAGTAAAACTTACAAGCTTAGTGACATAGAGAAAATCCTGAAAGCAGCTGGAGACAAGAGGTCTGTAACATACAATGGTAGAAATACTAGATTGACAGCAGACTTATCCACAGAGACCTGGCAGGCCAGAAAGGACTGGCATGATATATTCAGCGCACTAAATGAGAAAAATATGCAGCGAAGAATACTATATCCAGCTAGGCTTTCATAGAAAATAGAAGAAGAGATAAAAAGCTTCCAGGAAAAACAAATATTAAAAGAATTTGCAAACACCAAACCAGCCCTACAGGAAATATTGAAAGGGATCCTCTAAGCATAGAGAGAGCCTAGAAGTAGCAGACCAGAATATACAGTAACAGTCACCTTACAGGCAATACAATGGCACTAAATTCATATCTTTCAATAGTTACCCTGAATGTAAATGGGCTAAATGCCCCCAACCAAAAGACACGGGGTATCAAAATGGATAAAAAAACAAAACCCCCCCCCAAAAAAAAAAGAACCATTGATATGTTGTCTACAAGAAACTCATTTTAGGCCCAAAGACACCTCCAGATTTAAAGTGAGGGCATGGAAAATAAATTACCATGCTAATGGACATCAAAAGAAAGCTGGGTGGCAATCCTTATATCAGATCAATTAGATTTTAAGCCCAAGACTACAATAAGAGATGAGGACACTATATCATACTCAAAGGGTCTGTCCAACAAGAAGATCTAACAATTTTAAATATCTATGCCCCCAACATGGGAGCAGCCAACTAGATAAACCAATTAATAACAAATCAAATAATAAATCAAAGGAACACATCGACAAATAATAACAATAATAACAAATCAAATAAATTAAAGAAACACATCAACAATAATACAATAATAGTAGGGGACTTTAACACCCCCCTCACTGAGATGGACAGATCATCCAAGCAAAAGATTAACAAGGAAATAAAGGCTTTATTTTTTTAAAGATTTTATTTATTTATTTGACATAATAGAGATCACAAGTAGGCAGAGAGGCAGGCAGAGAGAGAGGAGGAAGCAGGCTCCCTGCTGAGCAGAGAACCCAATGTGGGGCTCGATCCCCGGACTCTGGGATCATGACCTGAGACAAAGGCAGAGGCTTTAACCCACTGAGCCACCCAGGCGCCAGGAAATAAAGGCTTTAAATGACGTACTAGATCCATGAGTGAATGAATGGATAAGGAAGGTGTGGTATCTCTAATCTATACCACAGAAACTTAGTCCGCCATGAGAAAGGGGTAACTTGCCATCTGCAACAACACGGATGGACCCTGAGGGCATTATGTGAAGTCAAATAAGCCAGAGAAAAACAAACACTGGATGATTTCCCTTATGCTTATTTTCTAAAAGAGCCAAACTCATAGAAACAGAGACTACAATGGTTGTTACTGGGGGCTGGGGGGTTGGGGAGGAAATAGGGAGATGTTGGTCAAAGGGTCTAAACTTCCAGTTACAAGATGAATAAGTTTGGGGGAATCCAATAATACTGTCTTAGAGGGGCGCCTGGGTGGCTCAGTTGGTTAAGCAACTGCCTTCAGCTCAGGTCATGATCCTGGAGTCCTAGGATCGAGTCCCACATCGGGCTCCCAGCTCCACGAGGAGTCTGCTTCTCCCTCTGACCTTTTCCTCGCTCATGTTCTCTCTCTCTCTCTCTCTCTCAAATAAATAAGTAAAAATAAAATATTAAAAAAAAATACTGTCTTAGATACTTTGCAGTTGTCAAGAGAGTAGATCTTAACCGTTCTCACCATAAAAAGGAAATTGTAGTTCTGCGACATGAAGGAGGACTTAGCTAAAACTACGGTGGTAATCATATCACAGTATTTAAGTGTGCACCTGAAACTTACACAACGTCATGTGTCAATTACAGCAGACCCCCCATTCCATGGGGGTTATATTCCATGACCACCCCATGGATGCCTGAAACCACAGATAGTGCCAAACACTATGTGTACTATGATTTTTCCTACACATACATACCTATGATAAAGTTTAATTTATAAATGAGGCACAAGAAGAGATTAACTAATAGTAAATAGAACAATTATAACAATACACTGTAATAAAAGTTATGTGAATGTGCTCTCTCTCTCTCCCTCTGTCTCAAAATATCTCACTGTGCCATAGTCACCCTTCTTCTTGTGGGGCTGTGCTATGACAAAATGCCCACGTGATGAGAGGAAGTGAGTGAATGACGTAGGTGTTATGAAGTTCTGTTAGGTTATAATACGTCAGAAGGATCCTCTATTTCCAGACCACGCTTGACCACAGTTAACAAACTTCAGATAAAGGGAGATGACTGTATATCTCAATAAACCATTTCCCACTCCCCCTGCTGAGAGGGCAATGAGCTCACCAAAATCATTTTACAATAGAGAGAATGAGGCCCAAAGCCAGGAAGACTATCCAAGTCCAAGGTTGTGTAAGCAAGTATGTAACAGAGCTAGGCCCCAAGACTTCCAAGCGCAGCCTGCTACAGGATTCCTAGAAGAATCCTTCCTTCCTTCGCTTGCCTCTGTAAGATTGTCACGTCCAAACGGGGTTGACTGGGACTGGTTCTCAGAAACCATCAAGCTATGAGCATGACAAAGAAACCCCACCCTCCAGATGCTGGAACAGCTCAGCGAGAAGGGCCCTTTGGGGTCTTCTGCTCAAACCCCCTCATTTTACTCAAACACCAAGCCCAGAGAGGAGAGGAGCTATCCCAAGAGCATCACAGAGTCTGGGAAGGAATCAACTTGAACTTAGGTCTTCTAGCTTGAATTCTACTTTCCCACAACGCTATAGTTCTTCAGTTGTGAGTGTTATGGACTAACTGTGTCCCCCCACCAAAATTCATGGGTTTCAGTTGTGGGTGTTATGGACTAACTGTGTCCCCCCGCCAAAATTCACAGTTTGAAGTCCTAACCCCCAATGGGACTATACGGGGAGTAGGGCTTTAAGCAGGTAATTACAGCTAAGTGACCCTATCAGGGTGAGGTCCTAACGCAATAGACCTTGTAAGGTCCGTGGCACGAAAAGGGAGAGAGAGCAGGAGAGAGCATGCACAGAAGAAGGGCCATGGGAAAACAAAACGACAAAGTGGAGACAGGCCAAGGGAAGAGGGTCAGGAGAAACCAGCCCTGTCTTAACCTCGACCTAGACCTCCAGCTTCAAAACTGTGATAAAATAAATGTGTTGTTAAGCCATCCTGTGGGTAGCATTTGTTACCACAGCCCTAGTAGACTAATACAGTAAGGGTCTCCCTCAGGCCCCCTCAAGTATTGGGCATTGATAATTATGAAGCTTGCTGTCGTCTGAGACGTGATACCCTGGGGACCCCTCCGCTGGGCCTGAATGCCTCTCACACGTATGTTCAATCGCGGATCATACCAAAGGCCTATGAGCTAATTAGAGGCTTTTCAGAGGACTGGGGGAGAGGAATAGACAATAACGAAGAATCAGGACCCTTGAACATAGTGAAAGAAAGTGTTGTGTTATTTCCAGCGTCTTAATTCATGTGTAATTTCTTATTCCTGAAGTCCAGTTGTTATTTCCAATTACTAGGGACAGTTACTATTATCACAGATCTTTAGAACAGCAAAGATGCTCAAAAGCTCCAATTGCATATGAAGAATCAAAAGTTCAGAAAGGTTGTGGGACTTTCCTAAGGTCCCCCAGCAAACAGGTGTCAAGGCAGGGACTTGGAATGATGTGAGTCCTGACTGCCCCACACAGGGACATGTGACCAGGACGGTAGCAGGCCCACGTGGCCTCTCTGTAGAGCTGCCCACGAAGCCTCTCTGTGCCACCTCTTGGCTCATCCGTGCCAGATCCAAACCACTGGCCTCAGCAAGAACCTCCTTGACAGGGTTTCCCTTCATTTCGATGCAAGCATCCTTGGAATGATGAAGTTCTTCTGGGCCCCTGCCCACCATGCTTACCTCTTCCACCCACCCGGCTGGACAGTCAAGTCATTGAGACTGTCCCCACCTCATCCCTCTCTGGGGGGAGGAAGGAGAAATGTGCCACCGAGAAATGGGCTCTGTGCGGACATCCCAGACAAGCCAGCTATGGTGGGACAGGAGCCGTGCAAGGGTGAGCAGATGGGGAGGCACAGATTTCCCAGGAGTGTAGACGGCCTCACCCAGGCTGCCCCACCAAGCAGGGCCAGCCCACTTCACGTCTTACCTCCTCCTTTCTGGCACTTCGGAGGATTCTAAAGCCTGGACCTCAGCACCAACAATAGTCCCAATTGCCCAAGCACAGTTTCTCACATTCCCTTTTCCTCTCCTTCTATACTGGGGCCCCTGGACAGCCTTGGGAGGACATTATAAGTTATCATTGTGCCCACTTTATAGGACACTGAGGGTCCAAGAAGGAAAGCAACTAATCCAAGAATAGCTGGTGACGCGGCAGAGCCAGGTTAAGGACCCAGAAGACCTGATTCCAGCCCCCTTCCTCTCTGCCACACCAGCTCTTCCTGGAATCTCTCCGTTACACAAATCCTATTATGTCCCAGCCTTGCTTAAAACCTTTCTGTGGCTCCCCATTCCCCCAGGCCCAAATCCCAGCTCCTGAGCCTGGCTGGGAGGATCCTCATGACCTGGCCCCTCCCTACTTCCGCTACCATCCCTCCCACTTTGGGCCCTACAACTTGCCTCTGTGCCTTTGCCAATGCTGTTCCTTCCAGCAGACATGCCCTTCCCCTCCTAATCCACTTGGCACATATCCAAAAGTCTCTAGCTTTATTCAACCAGAAAAGAGTGAGTCAATCTTGCCTACCTCTGCCTTTCCCTGTAACTGTGTCTGGGGTTGTAGATGCCACAGCTGCCCTCTCATTGTTGCCCTTTCCAACCAGGCTATGAATGCCTGAAAGGCAGAAACGGGCTCTTGGCCACCTCTGACTCCCCAGCCCCCAGCAGAGCAGGTGCAAAAGGTTGGCTCCAGGGACTGGAGTGAATTCCAGCTGCTGCCCACCAAGCTGCACGGATACAGGGACCCAAACCCCAAAACCAGAGACTCTGGGAACAAGCATGCAAGAATGCAAATATGCAGACAGACTCTTGGCAAAGCTGCTCCTCTCCCTGCATTAGGAACCCATGAAAGGCTCCAGCAACAATCACACCTTCAACCCTAAGAGCAGAATGTCTACTTTGTGTTCTTGAGGGGTGGGGAGTTGTCTTTCCTGAGGATTTCGCTCCTGCCAGTCCCAACAAGTCAGAATGAGCCAAGTTCTTCGGCAGGTACCAGAAAGACTGCCTCAGTGAGGCCCCAGCGCAGACCCTGGAAACGGAGAGAATGGGGACCTCTATAAACTCACGGGGTCCTTGGGTCTTCACCGCACACCTTGTGACGCCTGCCCTTCCAAGGGCGGGAAAGGCCATAAAAGAACAAAATCAAACCGGTTAAGGTTGCCGCTTCCCAGCAGATGACTGAGACCAGAGCAATGGCTTCTAATAGGATTAACATACTTACAGCTAAGCATGTGATGATTAAGGCTGGTGGCGAGAGGCAAGGGATCAAAGGGTTTTTAAAAAATTCAGAGCTCGACGGTACACCTCTGATGAATTAAATCATGACATCCGAATCTGAGTGCTCGGCATCAGAATTTTGTAAGCCGGCACATGATTCTAATGCCCAGGCCTGGTTGAAACCCGCCGGACTAGATGTCGGGTGGGGGGGAGCAGCGGCAGGCAAGGTCATTCCTTCATCCTACTTCCTTCCCTGAGACTGGCTCCTGCCCGTCACAGGCCAAGTGCAGGCGGGAGATAGAAGGAGCTGTGCTCCCTGTTTTCCCTGGCATCCTGAAGCCCACCATCTGCTCCCGGAGCCATGAGGCCTGGCCTCTGAGAACGAGGCTATGAGTGCAGGCAGCGGAGGATGGCATCCAGGACACGGATGCCCAGGCTTGGGGACCCCACGGTCATGGAAAAAATAAAAGGTGAGGGAACTCAGAATAAAAGAATTATGATTAAACATGAAGATCAGCTCATAAAAGTGAATCCTATTTTAAGTCCTCTGGACTCTAAGATCTTTCAGAAGCTGAAGCCTGTCTGTCATTTTCTTTCTTTTTTTTTTTTTTTAAGATTTTATTTATTTTTTTTTTTTTTTGAGAGATAGGGAGAGCACGGGGTGGGGGGGAAAGGGGGAGAGGGACCAGAAGATTCCCCGCCGTAGGGCTCAGACCCATAACCCTGAGATCACGACCAGAGCTGAAGTCGCTCAACCGACTGAGCCACTAGGTGCCCCTGATCTGTTATTTTCAGCTGCATCCCCAGGGCCAGGAAGGGAAGGCATTCGGGACCTCCCTGAACCCTCCCACCAACCAGTGGGGGGTTGGGGGAGGGGGCACTGGGATCTGCCCAAGTCAGTACAGAAGACTCCAGCGACTCTGGATCTTTGAAGCAAGGAGAGATTTCATAAAGGAAACGGGGTGCTGCGAAGTTCACTTGGAAGGTCAGGGTGAGTAGGTCCTCCTCTAGGTGCCCAAGACTGATTTCTCGAATGAGGACTGGTTGACTCCGGGAGAGGCTCCCCCAAGGCTGACACTAGAACTTCTGGGTCCACAGTGCAGCCCTATCACCGTGAGTCAGAATCCAGGACCACATAGAGGAGGGCCTACTCAGTCCAGGCTGTCTTCCTGTGCTGCAGAGCTGGTGAAGCTAAAAATCTACATTTGCCAGACGCCCTTGCAGTGAGGGTTCAGGCTTCAGCGTAAGCTTTGCTGATTGGAGGCACCTGCCCGAGATTTGGATGGCCAAGAGCTTCTTCCTGATCCTTCTGCCGGCGATCGAGGACATGGGAACGAGAGGCTTTGGGGCAATGTCCTAGGGTCCCGTTGCCAGCCTCCCAGGGCCAAGGCTACTTATCACAGAATCAGAAATGGATATCAAGGAGCTATACTGAAAACCAGGGACAAGCTCGTCAAGTTTGAGCAATGGTTCCCAAACCCTCACCTCGGGCACAAGCCCCAGAGGCCTGGCAGGTAGGGAGTTGGGAGAAATCAATGAGCCCGGTCATCACAGCAACTTTTGTCCCTGATTATCCTATCTCGAGGTCCTTGGGTGTTTCCCCACCTTTCTTCAGTCTTAAAAATCTGCCCTTTACAAATGGGATCTAAAATCCCCTTCAAAAAAGGAGGCTGGGAAGACGACACAATAGGAGGACCCTAAGCTCGCCTCATCCCACAGATAAAACCAAAACCCCAGGCAATGTACGGCTGACTTCTTTCTTCCCTGTCTCTAACACAGACAAGAAGAGAACATTTTAGGGGAAGAAAGAGAGGCTATAAATTCAGATGAGGATTAGGACTAATGGAATTTTCTTTATTCTTTTCATTCTCGTTGCTTTATATGACCACGGGAAAGCATGAATGATCTACAAGGGTTATCCCTTAACCAAGCACCTTAATCCTTGCTAATTCAGAGCCGTGGCATGCACAGGGGACTAGGGGGCTAGTTAGCTAGATAAATGACCGAATCGATGCTTGGATAAATTGGTAGTTAGATAAAAGCAGAAGGAGAGAGGGACAGAGACAGGGAGAATAAATGTTTGACAGTCGACCAACAAGGTCAGGGCTGGAACAAACACTGTCTCCCCAGAAATGTCAGGAAAAACAGTGTGGTTTCAAGGAAGCTACTGGGGTATACATCAAAAAATATTCAAATTGATTCAAAAGAAATGGCAGCAACAAGAAATGACAGTCACCAAACTGCAAAACGGCAAACAGGGTAAATATGAACCTTGGGAATTAGAAACAGAAGAGGAGGGGTGCCTGGGTGGCTCAGTGGGTTAAGCCTCTGCCTTCAGCTCAGGTCATGATCTCAGGGTCCTGGGATGGAGCCCCACATCAGGCTCTCTGCTCAGCGGGGAACCTGCTTCCTCCTCTCTCTCTGCCTGCCTTTCTGCCTACTTGTGATCTCTCTCTGTGTGTCAAATAGATAAATAAAATCTTTTAAAAAAAAAAAGAAAGAAAGAAAGAAAGAAGAAACAGAAGAGGAAGCCAAATGGGGAGACCTATGAAAAACCTTCATACCTCTATCCACCACCAGGTTCAACGTCAAGTTCAAACCAATCCGGGGAAACCCCTGAGAGATGGCTGCTGCTCCAAGAAATCCTACCAAGGCCACAAGGGGGTGCCCTGCTTCATGGCCGAGAAGTTCCTAACCACCCTCCCCCAGAGCAGAGGCTCACCCCTGCTCAGGTCCCAGGGGCCCATCCCCAAACCTTGGAGAAACCCTCCAAAATCAAAGGATCGCTTTGGCAGTTTCCTGCTCTTGCCCAGTCATGTACTTCCAAAATGGAGGGTAAGCAGCAATAGTGGGGTCCAGCAGCCCTACATGAGTCTAGGAAGTCCACGTGGCTCCCTCACGCCCCAGAGCAAAGGCAGCTTCAGACTGGAAGAGCAGGTTCACCATCCAGCCTTCCTCATTGCCCTCCCACCCAGGAGAGGAGGTCCCAGCACTGGGGCTAGGCCTTCACCCCATTGTCCACCTGTAATAGGGCGCTCTCGTAAATGGCTCACTGGTCCTACTGAATATTTACTGAGCACCTGCCAGCTCAGCGCCCTCCTCCCACAGACAGCCTATCCTGCCTGGTGCCCGCCTCACTCTTGCTGACCCTCTCCCAGAGACATTTGGTGGCAGGTGCTGTTACTCAGAGAGAGACCACCATGCCCACAGAATCCTAAGGATCTCCCTCACCAGGGTTCCTGCAGCTGGTTTCTGCCCACGTCAACCCTCTTCACTGAATTCCAGCCCCACCCCTGTTTCAGGCCGCCTGCCAGAGCTCACTGGACTTCTCCCGCCTTCCCACCACATCTTTCTCCCTCCGCAGTGTTGCTTAGGGGAACAGACACAGACTCTAGAACCAGACTGCCCTGCTCATCTGTTGTGCGACCTTGGGAAAGTTCCTTCGCCTCTCTGAACCTCGTCTACAGAATGAGGACAACAGCTTCACCCGGCCATGGAGAAAATTCAAGGGACGGCATGCATCCTCGCGGAACGCCACGGCTGGCACATAGGGAGGGCTCCCCAAAGGCCAACTCCCTTTCTCTCGCCTCCTCCCACCCCAGATGGCTGGTAACTAGTCCTCCTCTCTCAGTCCAGAGATGTAACAGTGGTCATTAAAACAAATTTGTCACTTGATTCTATAGCCAGGTGGCACATGACAGCCATTAATTTTTCACATGAAAAATGACTCTGCTAATTGAAAAACATCAGAAAGATTGAGGTTTACACAAATGTTCAGCTCCGTTTATTTTTTCTAATTTACTTTTCAGCAGTCAGTGAGAACTTAATGAGCTCTCGTTTACGGCTTCCTCTCTATTTATAGGTATTAGCGCCCGTGGTGTTCTAGATGTCTATACCGAGAGCATCAGGCCTGTGCAACACAGCCAGCAGGGAGCAGTTACAGTGCCCAGAAGAATTCCAGGTGGGAATTCCAGGAAATTTCAGGAAAACACCTCGGCTACTCCTCTGCATCAGCCAGACTCTGTTTTCCTTTCTTGGCCTGCATTTTTCTGTCTTGCAAGTCTTTTTATTGTTTTCATTGGTAGGAAAGGAAAGTAGGTAACATTGACCGAGCAGGTAGTCTGTGCCGGGCACTGGGCTGTGCCTTCGGCATGGGTCGCCTCAGCTCATGCTCATCGTCACGCCCCGAGGAAGGGGCCACAATGAAGCCTATTTCCAGAGGACAGAACTGAGAGAAGACTGGAAATTCAGACACCCGGCTCTCTCTGGATCCAGAGCCCATTTTTTTATTACCGTGTCTAGACAGTTTCATTCTCTTTTCAGCAAGCAGAGCATCACTGACGAGCTCTGTTCCTTTGAGGAGGGAGATGGGGAGGGAAAGAGCACCAGGCCAAGAGTCAAAAGACCATAGTTCAAGTCCCGCATCTACCGAGAGTCCCCAGGACCTTGAGGGAGGCCCTCCCTGCCTCTGCCTCTAAGTTTAGCGATCTGGGGTAGGTTTGGAGATGGACCACGGATGCCTGTCCTTCTTCACTTCTAGCTGACCAGCCACCAAGGACCCATGAGGAATTCAAGTCTGGTACTAATAGCCAGCTTTGTACCTGACAACAGCCTAAAGGAAGAGCCTTCTGACAAAGCTAGAAGGGCAAACACAATTGAACAGAGGGCAGAGTGGAAGCCTCCCATCCCTCCCAAATTTAGAGCTTAGAAACCCACAGGACAGGAGGCTGTCTCCCCCGACAGGCATGGTTGAGGACAGAGTTCCTTGATTGTGGGGGCAAACAGGTCAAAAAGACCCCAGGAGCCCTACTCACCAGGAAAACCTGACCAAACCAATCCTCAGTAAAGAAAAATAAGTAAGAGGCCAGAGAAAGGATGCTCCTGGGCCTCCTTCCCTGAGCGGAGAGTCGTGATGGCAGGCGTTCCCTCCTCTCCAGGCCAAGCTGGGCGGCTGGGCAGAGGAGGAGAAAGAGCCCCTCAGTTTCTTCCCCTGGAAAGGAAGGGGCTGGGCCACGGAGGCAAGAAGCCAATGGAAGGCCTAGAAAGCCCAGGAGCAGAGATGGAAAGTGAATGGATTGAGAGGTTTGTTGGTATCTGGCTGCAGATCAGAGCTGCCTTTGGGGAGAGAGTGGAGTATCTGGTTTAAAGAGATAGGTGATGACGCCCCTGGAGGTAAGGACCCCTTCCTATTCATATCTGAGTCCCCTGCACCCAGCACGGAGGGAGCCTGACTCAGACTCAAACCCAGTTCAGTATCTGTTGAGCAGATAAGAGAATGAAGAGAAGACCTGTGGTTTCAGCAGTGTCCTAAGACCACGGGCCCCTGGGGCTGCTGAGATTTGCTTCAGGGAGGCTGGCTCATGCTGTTCCTGTTCCTTTTGACCCCAGTCATGTCGTGAACAGCTGAGACAGTGGCAGTGTCTATAACAGGGTCTATGGGGAGATCACAGAAATGGGGATAATTCACTCAAGGGATCAAGGTCTAACTCCTCTTGCATAATCACAGATCTCAGGCCTTGGGAAGATATTCAAAACTTAGCCTGGAGCCCTGGACTCCTGACTCCCCTTCCAGTGCTCTTTCCCTGCACCGCTGGGCAGGGGCAGAGGCTGCTGTGGGGACAGAGACACCCACAGCACAGGACTCTGTGATGACCAGACTTTGTCAACCATTCTTAGCCTCGCCAGCATCCTACAAGCACTGAAAAATCACCATCCTCTTCTTGGACTTCAAATAAATGCTCAGGTGTGGTGGGGAGTGGGGGGAGGAAAAAGAGAGGAGAGCTCATCCCTCCCCTTTCTAACATTCCAAAATTCTGTTCTGCAGATTACTAATGACGGGACAGGCTCCATATTGATAAGGGTTCCAAGCCCAAATCAATTTGGGGAACCCCTACAACCCCCCCAGCCTGTATCTCCTCTCAACACTTCACACAGCTTATTAACAATGTAAAGACACTGAGAAGTCCTGCAGTAAAGAACAAACTCATTGGACCACTTCTTTCACTCTGTACCTATTTAACATTCCACAGAACCCTGTCAGGGAAAGACAGCCACAAATTAATTTCAACAGCCACGTGGAAAGTGCCGACTCTGACCTCAGCCCCTAGGACTGAAAGCTCTTTAATAGAACAGTCTATCGCTACACGTTTCCCATGCAGTCCCGTGAGCATCACATACGCCCCAGTCAAGCCCCCGGCTTAAGGCACCCATCCCTGAGACCATGGGCATACAGAATGAAGTGCGAGCTCCCCATTTGATCCCTGGGCAGAAGGATGAGGAGGCATGACTCGGG
Organism: Enhydra lutris kenyoni; assembly: GCF_002288905.1. Classification (NCBI taxonomy): domain Eukaryota; kingdom Metazoa; phylum Chordata; class Mammalia; order Carnivora; family Mustelidae; genus Enhydra; species Enhydra lutris. The sequence continues at coordinate 20,699,522 of NW_019154110.1, forward strand.
CTAGCTTAACAGAGATTTACTTCCCCGGCATCCTTTGGAATGGATATCCTGCATGATTGAGCCGGGCTTTGTTCAATTCTCAAAGCAATTTGCCAGGAGTGAGAAAGGAACGCTTAGTAAAGCAAGTTGGTCAGTCCTGGATGATTACTTCTTATTCCAAAACAATTACTATAAAGGTAAAATGGGTTATGTTGCTGTAAAAAATATGACTCTCTCCAAACAGTAACACATGAATTCCCAACCAGAGCCTCAAGGCCACGGCCAAAAGCAGGCCAGGCGTAGGAAGTAGGAGGAAGACATTTTTGCCCTGTCAAACAGCGCTGCTTTCCAACAGAATTAAAACAGACAAGGGAGGGCTTGATAAGCAGAAGGGGTGGGGAGCAGTGGGGTGCCCTGGAGACAAGTACCTACTTAGCAGTCTGAGCCCACCCCACAGAGTATCCTGCCTTCTTCCACCCGAACCCCTAGTCCCATTAAACCTTCTAAAAGAATAGAGCGAAGCAGGGTTTCTCAACGTTGGCACCACCAACATGGGGGTGAGGTCCCTCTCTGTTGTGATGGGACTGTCCTGGGCACCGTGGGGTGTTTGGCAGCATTCCTGACCTCCAGCCACCAGATAACACCCCAAACTCTCTTCCCACGTCATCTCAGACATTGCTGAATGTCCCCAGGGGGTAGGAAGGGAGGCAAAGTCACCGCTGGTTGAGAACCACGAGACTAAAGCAGCATGGGCCTGGGGGAGGCGTCCCCACCAGCCCCCCGACTCCAGCACCAACTCCAGGAGAAAACCGTGCTCCCGACTGGCCTCTCCCAGACAGCAAAGCCTCTCCAGAGGCTGTCACTTTTCTGGGCACTGGGAGGAACAGGAGTAGCCTGAGTCCCAGGACACACTGCCCAGTGGCTGGCATCCCAGCAAGGCCAGTGTGGGAGACAGAAGCCAACAGATGTCAGACAGCCCTCCTGACAAGCCAAGAAAACTATCCCGGGAGCCTCTCCCCTTGCCCTACCAGCCATTCCTATGCTGTTGAAGGAAGGTGGCTTAAAATAGAAAGGTTTCCAGGAGCGCCTGCCTGGCTGAGTCGCTAGAGCGTGTGACTCCTGATCTTAGGGTCATGAGTTCGAGCCCCACGTTGGGTGCAGAGTTTACTTTAAAAAAGAAAAATAAAAGGTAAGTGTGTCTGGAAGACTGAGGGAGGCCTTAGCAGACAGTGTCAGAACGCTCCCTCAACACTGATCATTCCTCCAGCGGCAACCAGCAAATGACACTGTTGTCTAAAGGCCTGAGTCTCTTTCCCACAATTTCTGACTAACCTCCCAGTAACAGCCTGTGGATAACAGGCTAACAGAGCGAGAGGTATGCCTCGGCTAGACGTGGATGCTGTGATACAGGGTCCGGAGCTGACTTCGGCTCAAGGTCATTCATTTCAGTCGCCCAGGGTTTCCCTCCCCCACCCCCAAAACAAAGACAAGAGCCATCCACACCCGGCCCAGTCATTGCAAAGTTCAGCTGGGCTGCTGGGCACGGAGGTACTTTACAAATACAGAGCATGGGCCAGATGTCAGTTCTGTGAACTCCTGGGGTGTCGTGAAAGTTGCAAAGTGAGTCCATTTTAATTCACTTAAAGGTAGATGCTGTGCAGAGATGTGCCGAGGAGAAGCCTGGGAAGGGATACCTGCTTTGAATACAGTGATTAAGAGCAGGTAAGATGGGGGTGCCAGGGTGGCTCAGTGGGTTAAAGCCTCTGCCATCAGCTCAGGTCATGATCTCAGGGTCCTGGGATCAAGCCCCGCATTGGGCTCTCTGCTCAGTGGGGAGCCTGCTTCCCTCTCTCTCTCTGCCTGCTTCTCTGCCTACTTGTGATCTGTCAAATAAATAAATAAAATCTTAAAAAAAAAAAAAAGAGCAGGTAAGATGGAAGAAAAGAACATAGGTCAGGGTCTCTAAGATTTTAAATGTGAAGATGGAAGGATGCCTGGGTGGCTCAGCCGGTTGAGCCGCTGCCTTCGGCTCAGGTCATAATCCCAGGGTCCTGGGATCAAGTCCTGCATCGGGCTCCTTGCTTAGCGGGGACCCTGCTTCTCTCTCTGCCTCTGCCTGCCACTCTGTCTGCTTGTACTCTCCCACTCTCTCTCGCTCTCTCTGTCTAATAAATAAATAAAATCTTAAAAAAAAAAAAAGATTTTAAATGTGAAGATGAAAACACCTCCGACTTCACTGAGAAAAAAAAAAAAAAAAAACAGCCCTGCTCTTCCAAGTGGTCCTGTCTCTTTTTTTCCACTTCTTTAGACCTTTATTTTCTTTCTTCCCATTCACCTCATTTCCATCGCTGCTCAGGCACCTCAAATGACTTAATTGTCATTGCCAGCCTCAACCCGCACCCCGCGAGACACGACTGCTCGGGCCTCATCCCAGCCACTGTAGCAAGAAAATGATTATTGGGGGAGGAGATAGCGGTGGAGGGGATGGTGGGGAACGGGCAGGGGTTGGAGGTGAACAGAGGGGAAGACAGGACCTGACCTCTCTGCGGCGGTAAGACCCGGCCTGGACAGACAAACCTGGGAGTAGAATAGGGAGCTAACATCGACTGGGGACCCGGGGTGCGCCAGGGACGGTGCCGGGAGCTTCACACACTCACGGCCTCTGATCTTGGCAACATCCTGAGGATGAGGAGGGCAGCCGTCCCCGGAGCTTGCTCCATGCAGGGGGAAGGGCAGAGGGAGAGGGAGAGAGAGTCTCAAGCAGACCCCATGCTGAGCACAGAGCACAATGCAGGGCTCGATCCCACGACCCTGAGATCACGACCTGACCCGAAACCAAGATTTGGACGCTTAACCGACGGAGCCACCTAGGTGTCCCCCCAGTAACTCCTTCTAACCAAGGGAATATGGCAAACTCACAGGCTGTCCCTTCCATGATCAGGCTACGTAAGATCGCGACATCCACCTTGCTAGCAGACTGCTCCCCTGAGGAAGCCGGTTGTCATGTCAGAGGGGCCCACATAGCAAGAAACTGAGGGCAATCTCTGGTCAACAGCACACAGGGAACTCCCTTCTGCCAACAACCCCACGGGCTCGGAATCCCATCCTTCCCCAGCAGAGACTTCTGCCAAGACCCCAACCTTGGCCAACACCTTGACTGCAGCTTTGTGAAAGATGCGGAAACGATGACCCAGCGGAGCTCGGGTCCCAGATTCCCGACCCACAGATATGTGAGATAGTAAATCTGTATTATTTTCAGCCACTAGGTGTGTGGGAAGACGTTACGCAGCAGTCCATAACCAACACAGCTAGTAAGTGACAAAGGTAGGGCTTATCCCCAGGTGATCTGTCTCCCAAGTCTGTGTCCTCGCCCCACTACACTACATTACATCTCCTGTCCTGTCTCGGGGGATATTATGGTGGTAAGAAAACCTGAGAACTCTTACCATATCCCAGGCCCCTCTTCAAGATTCAAACTGCCTGAAGGGAAGTCTGAGAGGAAAGAAGAGTCTTTATCTTGCCCTGATCGAGGAACCCTCTTCACGGGACAGCTGTAGCCTCCTCCCAAGCCAGGATCCCACGGAAGACATTTTGGAAAATGCAGAGACGGGCCTACTCCCCTGATTTTGCCAACGAGGACCCTGAGACTCGGAAAGGTTAAATCGCGGCCAGAAGTTACACGTACAGGTGCTGAGCCTGGGCCGTGGAGACAAACTAGCCTGAAGAAAGCAGGTCCTGGGCCCCTGCGAGTCGTACCCGGAAGTGATCCGGAGAGCCGCTGTCGTCTTAGGCTCAGGGGCCGTCAAGAATCATTCCCTGTATCGAGGAGCTCAGCATTATCATACCTCATTAGTTCACCTTTTTTTAAATTTTTATTTATTTATTTGTCAGAGAGAGAGCAAAAGAGCACAAGCAGAAAGAGCGGCAGGCAGAGGGAAAAGCAAGTTCTTTGCCCCAAGCAGGGAGCCTCATGCGGGACTCGATCCCAGGACCCTGGGATCATGACCTGAGCCGAAAGCAGATGTTTGATCGACTGAGCCACCCAGGCGCCCCATAGTTCACCTTTCAACAGACCCTAAAGAAATGAGGGGAAGGACGGAGGAACATTGCCAAGTGGTGACGCCGTTCCCCATTCTCTTCCCTCCCCCATTCTACAGATGTGGACACTGAGGTCCACAAAGATTAAGGCATCTGCTCAAGGTAAGGAAATGGCAGAGGGAGGCTCTAAACGCAGGTGGGTCTGAGGACAAAGCCCAGGCTTCATGAAAACACAAGCAGGCAGAAGTTCAGCAGACAGCCCTCCCACACCTCTCTGCCTCTCACAGGGAGGATATGAAAAATGGATGCTTTGGGAGCTTCCAGAGAACTCGCGGTGCTAGAGGAAAGCACTTGCCTCTTCAGCATGGAGAACACTCGGTCCTTCCCCTGTTTCCAGAAAACCTTGGCACTAAGGACACCTTTAGAAAGGGAACATTTTATCCCATCAGTGACAAAATGTAGAAAAATGCCCTCAGGGCTCGCTCAGGGTGTGTGAGCTGGTTCCTTTTTCATAGAGACTTTTATAAATGAAATGAAAGGAGCTACACTTCGTGGAATAACAGAGAGGGAGTTTTGCCATCAGGATGTCTCGGAAACCGCGTGGCTCCGACAGAGCCGCATTCATCCGCGGCAGGAGTTCCACCTTGCACAGAGGCGTGATGTGGGTACCCGGTTGGCACACCAGTGTGGGGGGGCGGCGGTCCACAAACAGCCCTCCGTGCAGACAGGCTGGGAGAGCCAACATCTCGGTTCATAGGCTGCGGGGCTGCTCCAGGGCTCACATTTCCTGCTGAAAATGTGTGTGTGTGTGTGTGTGTGTGTGTTTTAAGACTTGATCACCCCTTGGTGGGCAAATAGCCAGGATTCGCTCCATCAACCCATAAAGGACTGTGGAAGAGGAAATTTGCATGGAATTAATTCACTCCCAACTCTGCCCCAGGCACTGAGCATGTATTGGGTTGTGTAAGGCTCAGCCTGCAAGGGAAATCCCCCCACCCCACCTGCTATCCTCAGTTTACAAATGAGAAAAGGGAGGATCTAAGAGGTTAAGCCACCTGCACAGGACCACACCTGCACAGTCCGTGGCCAAGGCAGGATCCCCCCCCCCCCCCCCCCGCCCCCGGTCGGTCTGGCTGTAAAACTCACACCCACCCTCCGGACCAGGCTCCTTCCTAAAGGAGAGATGACAGAAATGGGACCAAGCACACACGAGCGGGTCCCCACCAGAAGCAAGCCTGGGCTGGCCACTTTGCACACTCAATGCTTACAGGGATCCTGCAAGGCTCATCTTATCATCCTCCTTTCACAGATGAGAAGGCAGAAGCTTTCAGAAAGGCTCCATAAATCACCACAAGAGACGCCATGATCTGGACCCAGGTCTAGCTGACTCCAAACCCTGGGATCTTTCCACCACACCATCGACACTCATTGGCACAACTGTGCACCTCTCCCCCACCTCTCCACCTCCACTGCCCGACCCCTTCCCAGCCTGCTCACGAAGCACTGACTGAAGGGGGCTTAGAAACAGGGCTGGGAATAGACCAGTGAGAAATGATGGCTTCCAGGCCACGGCTAAGAACGGTTCTCATTTATGGAGGGGTATGTATGCCCTGGATGAAGGAGGGTTTGGACGAAGGAGAAAACATGTTTTTGTTGCCTCTGGCCTAGTTATTGTGCTTGTTCAGCTACAGGGGTCCCATCTGTAAAGCGTGGTCAACTCACCCTTCCCTGAATCCCTAAAGGCAATGAATCCTGCAGGTGCACAGGTGGAGGGAGGACATGGTTTCTGGAGAGCAGCAGCCCACGAGGCAAGCACCTTTGGTCCAAAGCCAAAATCATTTGAGCACCAAGCGGCTGAAGAAAGCTCACACGGGACAGTATAAGCTCATCTTACACTCTCGCCTTCCTTATCCCGCTCTCCCCTCCTCTCCGTCCTAAAAGGTCCATGAATGTTATATTTCAGTTTCTGGTCTCCTTATCTCTGCCTAGAAAGGAACCAATTTGCTTCATTTTTTTTGTTGTTGTTTTTGTTGTTAGATTCACTATGTAATTCCCAGTTTTGGTTCGCTACCTCCATTTAGGAAAGCATTTCAGAATAATGAAACATGTTTTTAAGTAAGTGTTTCAAAAATGAGTCTCCATCTTCTTGCAGGAGGCCAGAGGTCATAGCCTGGGGTTCTACCTCGTTCAGTTTTGCCCTTGACCCCTGCCCGGCAGGCTACCTCGAGTCGTGACTCCCGATGGTATCATCCACTCAGGTACTGGTTAATTCCCTCGTTCGCTGAAATGTATTTATCTATTTATCTAACAATCACCAAGTCATCGAGTGTGTTGGTTGCTTGGGAAACACGGTCACAGATGAGCAAAAAATAGATGCTGTCCTTCTCCTTGTGGAATTTAAATTCTAGTGGAGGAGAAAGAAATTAATCATATATATACATATATATGGAGAGAGAAAGAGAGAGAGAGAAATCATGATAAGGGCTTGGAAGGAATAATCATGATGCTTTAAGAGCAGATAACAGAAGGACCTGACCCAGTTAGGGAAAGTGATCTGAAGAATGGGGCTGGAACGAGGGCTCTGGGACAAGAGATGGGGAGTGGTGGCAGCAGGAGAAGCTATGTGCTCTAGGAAGTCAGAGGAGAGCAGGCAGGAGGCTAATACAGAGCTCCCGGAGAAAGGTGGCATTTCCTTGGACAAGGGTTGTGGCTACAGGGTGGAGAACAATGGACACAGTTACAAGCTATTACAGCCATATCACTGACCAGAGAGTGACAGGCGGAGCCAGGATAGGTGGTTGGCTTTGGACCTGGGGAAATGGATGCTCTCACTACTCCCTTGACTGTACTCAGAACCGGGCCAGAGTGCATCTCACGTCCCTTCTGTCCCAGAAAATGTGAGGCCCCATTCTAGATTCAGTGTAGACAAAAGAGGCACGGCTCCCACACTCGTGTGGAGGTGGACCTTCCTTCCCATGCTGACGCACTGTCAGCCACTGTCTCAGCCCCTTTAGCTGTTGTGACCTTGCTGTCAGCGTCCATTCTGTACCAGTTTCCAGTATCTTCTCACGCATTGTCCATATCCCCATCGCAGCCCCTCATCTAGGAACCCCATCTGATGACTATGTTTGGCCTTTTGGCTGTCCATCCTCACACACCCTGAGGCCAGACTCTGTTCTTCCTCTGGCTCATCCCACTATTCCTGCAAGGCAGGCTTCTATCGTTAAGACAAGTGTAAGAGAATAATTAAAAATCCCTGCGACCCAGAACAGGGAGGCATCAGTTTTTGGTTTTGTTTTGGGGGAAGAACAGTAAATGTGTGAGAATGTGACGATTTTATCTATGTGACTCCAGATTACCAGAAAGTAAGAATGGGAAGTATTTAGATTCTTCTGCAAAGTCATCATTGTAAAGATAGGCAGATTTTCTCATGCTAGGTTCTAGAACAAGGTTCTAGACAAAGACCAAGCTTGAGTCCCCACTCAGCTACTTATTTAAGTTAACAGGATCAGGGAATTTAGATAATCTTTCTGAATTTGTTTTCTTTCCCCTGTAAAACGGAAAACAACGTCAAGCCCCCAGGGTCCTTACGAGGTCCCAATGGGGTTGTGGCAACGACAGCCACTGTATACACAAGTGGGTCTTGCTACTGCCATCAGGTTTGTGGGTTCCTTTTATTTTTTTTTTTAAGATTTTATTTATTTGACAGACAGAGATCACAAGCAGGCAGAGAGGCTGGTGGTGGGGACGGGGGGCGGGGAAGCAGGCTCCCCGCTGAGCAGAGAGCCCGATGCGGGGCTCGATCCCAGGACCCTGGGATCATGACCCGAGCCGAAGGTAGAGGCTTTAACCCCCTGAGCCACCCAAGCGCCCCTGTGGGCTCATTTTAAAGCCTCTGTCCTCGGGTTCACCTTTTTCAACCATATTTTCACTGCCCTCTGTTCAGAGGGGCAGTGTGGTCAGCAGAAGACGTTTTTCAGAGGCCTGACACATACTGTCTCTTCTCTCTCATCCAGAGGAGAAGGCGGTGATGCATTCCAGTCCCGGAATTTCAGCCCAGTGGGCTCTCTCCCTGGCAAGGCCCCCTGACCCCATCCATTCATATGGTGGGTGAATATTTAGTGTGGATCAGTTTTGTGGTGGCCGCCATCTGGGTGCAAGGGGTGCAGATTTTTTTTTTTTAAAGACAGTGCATTTGAAGAAGCCCATGGTTGGGGGGTAAATAGCTCGGTCGATAGACAAGTATCATGATAAGACATGTACCTTATGATAGAGCAGGTGGGTATTTAAGATAAAATGGCAACCATGGGGGATAAGATTTATCCAGAATCCGAGAGAGAGAGAGGAGGGAGAAGGCGTGGGACAGGCGCAGTCAACCTGTGATCTTCATGGGGTTCGGGAGCGGGAAAGAGATGTTGATGACAGGACAGCTTTCTTGAAATCAAAACCATATTGGAAAATAGAGAAAGAATCTTCCCCTAAGCTCCTCTCTGGGTGTTTGCTCGTCAGGTCAGGGTATTTTCAGCACAGAGAAATCAAACTTTCCTGGATTGGAAAGGGAGACACTTGCTCATATACATTCTTTCAAAAAGTACGTTGTGATCAAACCAAGGATCTGGTAAGAGCCTCCAATGAGTTGTCTTCTTTTCTTTATTCCTTTGCTTCCCCTTTTACCTGTAATGGCCAAACGTGATCTATCCCTCCCACACTGACAAATTAGACAGCCACAAACCCTGAGCTGAGCAACTTTGGGGAAAGCAGATATTTTTTTGCTTTAATCACACACACACACACGATAATCAAGAGACAAATTCACAAACCCTTCACGTTGCGTTCAAAACCCCATCCCTGTCATTCACATGAAAATATTAAGCACCTTCGAGGCAAATCACTGGAATGGCTGAACAATCTCTCCTGCAACATTTAATAAGACTTAGAAATCCTAAAATCCCTACAGGGCCATTGCTGGCTGGCAATGGAACCGCATCTGGTGTTTTCTGAAACTTCAGGTGCTTAATCATGTCTAACCAAGTCGGTTATCAATACAGTGTGCATCCATGTCTGAACTCCAGTTGTCTCTGCCTCTGTCACTCAAGGTGTCTAGGAATCTGTCTGAAAAGGGTTGGCAAACTTTTTTCTATCAAAGTCCAGATGTTTATGTTTTTTATAATTTATGTTTTGCTAACCACAGTGTCTTTGTCATGACAACTCAACACTGTCACGGTAAGGCAAAAGCAGCCATAGGTAATCTATAAACAAATGAGCAGGGGCGCCTGGATGGCTCAGTCAACAGAGCATGTGATTCTTGATCAAAAGATCATGAGTTCAAGCCCCATACTGGGCGTAGAGATTGCTTTAAAAATAAAATCTTTAAGGGGCACCTGGGTGGCTCAGTCAGTTAAGCATCTGACTTCGGCTCAGGTCATGATCTCAGGGTCCTGGGATCAAGCTCCAGGTAGGGCTCCCAGCTCAGTGGGGAGTCTGCTTCCCTCGCTCCTCTTCCATACCTCCCCTCCCCTCCCCACCCACCAGCTCATGCTCTTTCTTTCTCTCTCTCTGTCTCAAATAAATAAATAAAGTCTTTTAAAAATGTTTTTTGAAAATAAAATCTTTAAAACAAATCAAAAAAAAATGAGTAGGTCTGTATTCCAACAAAACTTCATGGGCACCAAAATTCAAATTGCATATAATTTTCATGTGTCATGAAATATGATTCTGCTTTTGATTCTCTTTACACCACTAAAAATATATAAAAATGATTCTTAGGCCATAGCAGTCCAGAAACGGGCAGCCAGGTGAATTTAGCCTGTCAGCAGCAGTTTGTCCACCTCTGATTTTTGAGTGATGGGTTGTATTATGTTGGAACGGTTCAAAAAACATAAACTCTGGGGGCCTGGGTGCCTCAGTTGGTAAGCGTCCGACTCTTGGTTTTGGCTCAGGTCATGATCTTAGGGTCATGCAATCGAGCCCTGGGTCAGGCTCTACATTCAGCAGGGAATCTGCTGGAAATTCTTTCTCCCTCTGGCCCTTGACCTACTCACTCTCTCTCTCTCTCTCAAATATATAAATAAAAATAAAATCTTCAAAAGAAAGAAACTCTACCTTTCCACAGTCCTACACCTGGGGAGCCAGACAAAACTATTACCATCCCTAGATCTCCATTTCTTCTAAAATGAAGATAATCACAGGAACGTGGTGAGAATTAAGTGAGGTGATGTTGGTAACAGAAGTTCCAGAAGATTCCAGAGAGTGAGCTCCAGAGAAAATTGAGTGCTTCACATGTCCTCTCTTCTTTCCCTTACTTTCTATCTTTTTACCTGGGTTTTTTGCTTCTTTCTCTGCCTTTGTACTTCATCTTCCCTTGTAGCAACTGATTCAGTAATGAAGCACGAAATGGATTTGCTCTTGGGGCACCTGGGTGGCTCAGTGGGTTAAGCCTCTGCCTTCGTCTCAGGTCATGATCTCAGGGTCCTGGGATGGAGCCCTGCCCCGGGCTCTCTGCTCAGCAGGGAGCCTGCTTCCCCCTCTCTCTCTGCCTGCCTCTCTACCTACTTGTGATCTCTGTCTGTCAAATAAATAAATAAAAATTTTTTTTAAGATTTTATTTATTTGACTGCTTTAACCCACTGAGCCACCCAGGTGCCCCTAAATAAATAAAATCTTTTAAAAAAATGGATTTGCTCTCAACACAAGCAAAACCAGCCCCTTCCCATGTTGACCTGAATGCTCCCAGACTGATCCTCTTCCTCTTGGTGTCATTGCCTGACCTGGCCCCTGGAGGGCTGGGTATCAGCTACCATTAAATATCAGGGAGAGACTAATGAAGCCACAACTGATACATCAAGCTGGGTCTCATCTCTCTATGAAAGCATCCCATTAGGGACACAGGGTCTCTTTGAGAGGATTTACAGTAGCAGTAAATGTCAGTGGCAATTACGTGTGTCTCATCTTTCTTAACAGAGCTGCCACCTAGGGCGCCTGGGTGGCTCATATGGTAAAGCATCTGCCTTCAGCTCAGGTCATGATCCCAGGGTCCTGGGATCAAGCCCCACATTGGGCTCCCTGCCCGGCAGGAAGCCTGGTTTCCCTCTCCCACTCCCCCTGCTTGTGTTCCTACTCTCGCTGTGTCTGTCAAATAAATAAATTAAATCTTTAAAAAAAAAAAAAAAGAGCTGTCACCCACTCCCCCCACCCTCAACCTCCCTCCAGCTCCCTAAGGTTTGCGATGATCAAAGCTACCAATCACAAAACTACAGGTCAGAGCATCCTCTCCCAAGCTAGTTAGTCCCACAGGCTGGATGGAGGTGGGGAGGCATCCCTCCCCATCATGGATGGAAAAAGTGAACAATGAGACCCAGGAAGAAACGAGGTGGGAAGGGGACCTGAGATTCCTGAGAGCTGGGACTGGAATCCAAGTGGGGTCTTCAGAACGGCCAAAACTTGATCCTTTCCAACTGTGAAAATATCCAGAAGTTATTTTACAAAAGCATGCTCTGACCTACTGCTTCTTGAGGAATGGGATCAGAAATCCCCACATAGAAAATGCTTTCTGTCAGATCTTGAGAACACCCAAGGAAGTCTATTCCCACTGGCCAAGGCTCCACAGTTGAGGAGTAGAGGAGTTGAGGTAGGGACAATGACGCTTTAGAATTCAGAGTCCTTGTCCGAATACCTGCCACTTCCTGGCTTGTGACCCTGAACTTACTCAAACAAGGTAACCGATGAGACAGCACCTTCTGAGATATTGGGTTTTCCTTCTAGTATTTCTTCCAGAAAGCTCCTCTGACCATAAATTCCTCTCCAAAGATTTAATGCCTTCAGCAAGATGCTTAATGGCAGGGGGTACCTCATATCCCTCACAATGCCCAGCAACCAGCCAAATGCCCAGACCCAGCAAGTGCACAAAAAGGTCCAAAGTCTACCTATTGACTTAGGAGTTTTGGAAAAGAGGAACAGAGAAACTAGAGGGAATGAAACTATGAATGAAATAGTTCAAGGTAATTCCCATAACTGATGTTTCCAGATGGAAAGTTCCATTGAGTACCCAGAACAAGGGATGCAGAAAGCCACATATCAAGGCATGTCACTAGAAAACCTTGTGTTACCAAAAATAAAGAATAGATTCCAAAAGTTTCCAAAGGAAAAGATCTTTTTCTAAGTTACCTTGAAAGAAAGAGAACTTTAATATTAACCAATTTCTCAGTAACAATACTGTACATTGTAAGAACGATGTCCTAAAATTCTAAGGGAGTTAATTTTTAGACTTATGTAGATATTTTCAAACATCCACGTTCTTAAAAAAAATTCTCTTGGGGTGCCTGGGTGGCTCAGTGGTTAAGCATCTGCCTTCAGCTGTCATGATCCTAGGGTCCTGGGATTGAGCCCTGTGTCAGGCTCCCTGCTCAGTGGGAAACCTGCTTCCTCCTGTCCCCCTCCCCCTGCTTGTGCCCTCTCTCTCTCTCACTGTCTCTCTCTCTGCAAATAAATAAATAAAATCTTTTTTAAAAAATTCTCTAATACACCTTATTTTAGGAAGTTGTTTGAGAATGTGCTAGAGCAAAACAAGGAGCCAAGCCAAGAAAAATGTGGGACCAGGAAACACAGGTATACCAACCAAGAGAACAGAAGGAGAATCCCCGATTCCAGATGGGGGCAGACGGAAGGAAGCAGACACCTGACTTAATGGCACAGCTTGGGGTGGGAGTGGGGTGGGGTGAATATAAAGGAAGGCAATGCAAGAAATTAAATGTAATCAAAATACACCACTTCTACTTACAGTAAATAATATTTATAGTCATAATAATGGAAATACCATTTAACTGAAAATAACAAAATTGCCATATTGGAAGGATTGAATATGGAAGAGGAGACTGGTGCAACAGACATAAATCCTCATTTATTACAGCAAGAAGAAAACAGAAAATGGCTAAAGCTGATAGATCATGAAATTGTAGCATGGGCATATTATTTAGAGATACAGAAGCAACTAGCAGAAGGAAGGACTAAGGGGATTCAAAATGGCAGCCTCCAAGAATTAGGACCAAGGGTTAGCAGAGGTGAGGCAGGGAGTGTCCTTTCACCACAAGCCTTTGGTTATCACTTGATTTCTCTTTTAGGATTTATTTATTTATTTGAGGGAAAGAGAGAGAGAAAGAGAGTGAATGTGAGTGGGGAGAGGGGCAAAGGGGGAGAATCTCAAGCCAACTCCACACTGAGCACAGAGCCCAACCCAGGGCTCCATCTCATGACTCTGAGATCATGACTGGAGCCAAAATCAAGAGTCAGTCATCCAACCAACTGAGCCACCCAGGTTGCCCTGGTATCACTTGATTTCTCAATCATACATATTGTTTTCACAAAAATTTTTAAATCTGAGTGAAGTATGACATGAAACAAAAAGCCTGATGAACAAAGACTAGAGGAAGAACAGAAATCAACTTATGTACTAGGGGCTTTGGGTAATTGTTTTCTTTCCCTTTGTTACATTTTGCTGTGGGGTAAAACTGTATATATGTATATAGATATACATATATGATTATATGTTATATACCTTATATATTATATAGTAATTATTACATACTATATCTTCTTATATCTATCTTATGTCTATTTATTTATAGGTTAGGCCTAATTTCAGTACTTGCTATAACACAAAAATGCTTAAATTGTTATAAAAAGGATTCTGGGAGAGAGGCAAGATGGTGGAGGAGTAGCAGACTGAAATGACATCAGGTAGCAGGAGGTCAGCTAGATAGTTATCAAACCATTCCGAACACCTACAAACCCAACAGGTGATCGAAGAGAAGAAGAGAGGCAATTCTAGGAACAAAAAATCAACCACTTTCTGAAAGGTAGGATGTGTGGAGAAGTGAATCCAAAGCGACAGGAAGATAGACCATGTGGGGAGGGGCCGGCTCCCAGCAAGTGGTGGAGCAATGGAGCACAAAATCCGAACTTTTAGAAGTCTGCTCCACTGAGGGACATCGCTCCAGAGGCTAAGCAGGGGTGCAGCCCTTGTGGAGACAGTGTTGTCTCAGGTCCTGCGGGGTCACAGAAGGATTGGGGGTCTCTGAGTATAGCAGAGCTCACAGGTATTAGAGCAGAGAAGCCAGCTACAGAGATGGAGCCAAGCAGGGAGCCCTCAGCTTGGGATTACCTTAAACTGTAATCCGTGGCACAATCAGACCACTGCTCTTTGAGCAGGGTCCCCACAAGTGGCAGATCCAGGGAGACTCACCTTCCTCCTATGGAGGCAGGCAGGAATCAGCTGGGTTTAGAGACTCCAAATGGGGCTGTGTGCCAGAGACAGAAATGCTCGGTCACAGACCAGGTGAGCTTGGAGTGCGGCCGGAGACCAGGGAGATGGGAGGAATTGAGCGCTTTTCTCCAAGGGCGCACTGAGTAGTGGGGCCCCAAGCTCTCAGCTCCTCTGGGCCGGAGATTGGGAGGCCACCATTTTCATTCCTGTCCTCCACAGCTCTACGGAAAGCGTTCAGGGAACAAAAGCTCCCAAAAATGAACCCGAGCAGATTACTTAGCCTGGCCCCTGGCAAGGTCAGTGCAGTTCCACCTCAGGCAAAGACATTTGAGAATCACTACAACAGGAGATCAGCAAGAACATCCAGCCAAGACCAAGCTCACTGATCAAGGAGCACAGTGGAATTCCAGAGGAGGGGAAAACAAAACATGGAATTCATGGCTTTTGTCTCATGATTCTTTAGTCTTACAAAGTTAATTAATTTTTTTTTTTTATTTGTGGGCACCTGAGCAGCTCAGTGGGTTAAGACTCTGCCTTCGGCTTGGGTTGTGATCTCAAGGTTCTGGGATCAAGCCCCGCATCGGGTTCTCTGCTTAGCAGGGAGCCTGCTTCCCCTCTCTCTCTCTGCCTGCCTCTCTGCCTACTTGTGATCTCTGTCTGTCAAATAAATTAAAAAATCTTTTAAAAAATTTTTTTAATTTTATTTTTTTCTTATTCTAATTTTTTTTAATTTCCTCTTTCCTCTTTTAAAGTTTTTAAACTAGTTTATCTTAACAATAATACCTTTCTTAAAAAATCTCTTTAACCCTTCATTATTATAGTCATATTATATCCTTCATTGTATCTCACTTTATTTTTTGTATACATATAAGGTTTTTGGGATACAATTTTTTCTAATAGATCAAAATATACCCTAAATCTAGCACAGGGCTTTGTTCTAGTCTCCAGCCTGAGCACATTCTCTCCACTTTCTTTTTCCAACCAACTTATCTTATCAATTCCTTTTTTAGAATTTTTTGTAATTTTCATCTTTACAGTCATATTCTATCCCTTCATCATGTTTACCCTTGTTTTTGTATATATATGTTTTCTTTCTTTAAAATTTTGGGAGGTAGTTTCTTTTAAGAGACCAAAATACACCCAAAATCAAGTGGGTGGCTCTGTTCTATTCACCAGTCTAATATATATATATATTTTTAAATTTATTTTTACCCTTTTTCTTTTCCCCCCAGTTTGGGGTCTCCCCTGATTTGGTTAGCATACATTTTTCTGGGGTCTTTGCCACCCTTTTAGAATTTTATTCTCTCATTCATATATTCTTATCTGGAGAAAATGACAAGACAGAAAAACTCACCACAAAAAAAAAAAAAAAAAAAAAAAAGAACAAGAGGCAGAGGCAGTACCAAAGGCTAGGAACCTAATCAATACGGACGTTGGTAACATGTCAGATCTAGAGTTCAGAATGATGATTATCAAGGTGCTAGCTGGCTCAAAAAAGGCATGGAAGATATTAGAGAAACCCTGTCTGGAGAAATAAAAGCCCTTCCTGGAGAAATAAAAGAACTAAAATCTAACCAAGCTGAAATCAAAAAAGGAATTAGTGAGGTGCAATAAAAATTGGAGGTTCTTCCTGCTAGGATAAATGAGGCAGAAGAGAGAATGAGTGATATAGAAGACCAAATGAAGGAGAATAAAGAAGCTGAGCAAAAGAGAGACAAACAACTACTGGACCACAAGGGGAGAATTTGAGAGATAAGTGATACCATAAGACAAAACAATATTAGAATAATTGGGATTCCAGAAGAAGAAGAAAGGGGGCGGGGAGAAGGTATGTTGGAGCAAATTATAATAGAGAATTTCCCTAATATGGCAAAGGGAACAAGCATCAAAACCCAGGAGGCACAGAGAACCCCCATCAAAATCAATAAAAATAAGTCTATACTCCAGCATCTAATAGTAACACTTACTAGTCTTAGTGACAAAGAGAAAATCCTGAAAGCAAGAAATCTGTAACATACAATGGTAGAAATATTAGATTGACAGCAGACTTATCCACAGAGACCCGGCAGGCCAGAGAGGACTGGCATGATATATTCAGAGCACTAAATGAGAAAAATATGCAGCGAAGAATACTATATCTGGCTAGACTTTCATTGAAAATAGGAGAGATAAAAAGCTTCCAGGACAAACAAATATTAAAAGAATTTGCAAACACCAAACCAGCCCTAGAGGAAATATTGAAAGGGGTCCTCTAAGCAAAGAGAGAACCTAAAAGTAGTACACCAAAAAGGAACAGAGATAGGAAGAAATAGAAAACCTGAACAGACCCATAACCAGTAAGGAGATTGAAGCAGTCATGAAAAATCTCCCAACAAACAAGAGCCCAGGGCCAGATGGCTTCCCAGGGGAATTCTACCAAACATTTAAAGAAGAATTAATACCTATTCTCCTGAAACTGTTCCAAAAAATTGAAATGGAAGGGAAACTTCCAAACTCATTTTAAGAGGCCAGCATAATCTTGATCCCAAAACCAGACAAAGACCCCATCAAAAAGGAGAATTACAGACAAATATCCTTGATGAACACAGATGTGAAAATTCTCACCAAAATACTAGCCAATAGGATCCAACAATATATTAAAAGGATTATTCACCACGACCAAGTGGGATTTATTCCTGGGCTGCAAGGTTGGTTCAACATCCGCAAATCAATCAATGTGATACAATACATTAATAAAAGAAAGAACAAGAACCATATGATACTCTCAATAGATGCTGAAAAAGCATTTGACAAAGTAGAGCATCCTTTCTTGATCAAAATTCTTCAAAGTGTAGGGATAGAGGGTACATTCCTTAATATCATCCAAGCCATCTATGAAAAACCCACAGTGAGTATCATTCTCAACGGGGAAAAATTGAGAGCTTTTCCCCTAAGGTCAGAAACACAGCAGGGATGTCCACTATCACCACTGCTATTCAACATAGTACTAGAAGTCCTAGCCTCAACAATCAGACAACAAAAAGAAATTAAAGGCATCCGAATTGGCAAAGAAGAAGTCAAACTCTCACTCTTTGCAGATGATATGATACGTTATGTGGAAAACCCAAAAGACTCCACTCCAAAACTGCTAGAACTTATACAAGAATTCAGTAAAGTGTCAGGATATAAAATCAGTGCTTAGAAATCAGCTGCATTTCTCTACACCAACAGCAAGACAAAAGAAAGAGAAATTAAGGAGTCGATCCCATTTACAATTCACCCAAAACCATAAGACACCTAGGAATAAATGTAACCAAAGAGGCAAAGAATCTGTACTCAGAAAATTATAAAGTACTCATGAAAGAAATTGAGGAAGACACAAAGAAATGGAAAAACATTCCATGCTCATGGATTGGAAGAACAAATATTGCAAAAATGTCTATGCTACCTAAAGCAATCTACACATTTAATGCAATCCCTATCAAGATACCATCAACTTTTTTCAAAGAAATTGAACAAATAATCCTAAAATTTTATGGAACCAGAAAAGGCCCCAAATAGCCAGAGGAATGTTGAAAAAGAAAGCCAAAGTTGGTGACATCACAATTCCAGACTTCAAGCTCTATTACAAAGCTGTCATCATCAAGACAGTATGGTACGGGCACCAAAACAGACACATAGATCAATAGAACAGAATAAAGAAATAGACCCTCAACTCTACGGGCAACTAATCTTCGACAAAGCAGGAAAGAATGTCCAATGGAAAAAAGACAGTCTCCTCAACAAATGGTGTTGGGAAAATTGGACAGCCACATGCAGAAAAATGAACCTGGACCATTTCCTTACACCACACACAAAAATAGACTCAAAATGGATGAACAACCTCAATGTGAGAAAGGAATCCATAAAAATCCTTGAGAACAAAAGCAGCAACCTCTTTGACCTCAGCCACAGCAACTTCTCCCTAGAAACATTGCCAAAGGCAAGGGAAGCAAGGGCAAACATGAACTATTGGGACTTAATCAAGATCAAAAGCTTTTGTACAGCAAAGGAAACAGTCAACAAACCAAAAGATGACTGACAGAATGGGAGAAGATATTCACAAATGACATATCAGATAAAGGGCTAGTATACAAAATGTATAAAGAACTTGTCAAACTCAACACCCAAAGAACAAATAATCCAATCAAGAAATGGGCAGAGGACATGAACAGACATTTCTGCAAAGAAGACATCAAGCTGGCCAACAGATACATGAAAAAATCCTCAACATCCCTCACCATCAGGGAAATACAAATCAAAACCACAATGAGATATCACCTCACACCAGTCAGAATGGCTAAAATTAACAAGACAGGAAATGACAGATGTTGGCAAGGATGCAGAGAAAGGGGAACCCTTCTACACTGTTGGTGGGGAATGCAAGCTGGTGCAGCCATTCTGGAAAACAGCATGGAGGTTCCTCAAAAAGTTGAAAATAGAGCTACCCTATGACCCAGCAATCGCTCTACTGGGTATTTACTCTAAAGATACAAATGTAGTGGTCCGAAGGGGCACGTGCACCTGAATGTTTATAGCAGCCATGTCCACAATAGCCAAACTATGGAAAGAACCTAGATGTCCATCAACAGATGAATGGATAAAGAAGATGTGGTATATATATACAATGGAATACTATGCAGCCATCAAAAGAAATGAAATCTTGCCATTTGCAACAACATGGATGGAACTAGAGGGTATTATGCTTAGCGAAATAAGTCAATCAGAGAAAGAGAATTATCATATGATCTCTCTGATATGAGGAATTTGAGAGGCAGAGTGGGGGGTTACTATGCAGCCATCAAAAAAATGAAATCTTGCCATTTGCAATGACATGGATGGAACTAGAGGGTATTATGCTGAGCGAAATAAGTCAATCAGAGAAAGATAATTATCATATGATCTCTCTGATATGAGGAATTTGAGAGGCAGAGTGGGGGGGGTTGAGAGCTAAGGAAGGAAAAAATGAAACAAGATGGGATCGGGAGGGAGACAAACCATAAGAGACTCTTAATCTCACAAAACAAACTGAGGGTTGCTCCTGGGAGGTGGGTATGGAGAGGGTGGTTGGGTTATGGACATTGGAGAGGATATATGAAATGGTGAGTGCTGTGAAGTGCATAAGCCTAAAGATTCACAGACCTGTACCCCTGGGGCAAATGATATATTATATGTCAATAAAAATAATTAATACATTTAAAACATTTAAAAAAACAAAAAGGATTCTGGAAAGATGGTAGAAGTGGGATCATAATTTCTCAATGATCTCCAAATTAAAGAAAAAAGAAGAAGCAACTAGATAACAAAACCAAAAATGACCAACATTTACATCAAAATGTGACAAGGTATACTCGTGAACCCCAAAATACAAATGAATGGGGGCAAACCACAATGGCCACCAGACCATCCCTGTTGGCACTGTGAGTATCCACCAGGAGGAAGTGGAGAGAAGCAGCAAGAACCCTGATAGAGGCCACAGGTGTTCTCTAAGAGACACTGAGGGCCAATCTCAGAACAGCAGCTGCCATGGGGAAGAGTCTGGCCGTCTCCAAGCCTGGGTGAGCGGAAGGGGTCTGCTGTGAAGGCCAAGGGCTTACTTCTTGAGGACACACGGTGCACACGAAAGGCATGTGCATTCAACAAAATGAACCAATGACTGGTTCCAATCAAGTTCAAACACATTTTTCAAATAACCAGACATAAAAGAACATTATGGGTCTGAATTAGAAAGACTCAGAAGTGAGGTGAGATACCCAGGAAAGAACAGAAAAGGGAAGGAAAGCACCATTTCAGAAATAAAGACTAGACCAGAGGGAACACAAGATCAGATAGACACATGTTTCTTAAGAGAAATAGAAGGTGAAAACAGCAGCTGGGGGCGGGGGGTGGGGGTGGCAGGGGTGGGGAAGCATTGAAATAAAAAGAAATAAAGAACAGATAAAAAAGCAAGACTGACAAATACTGAAGACACGTAAGAATATCAGACAGAGAGGAGAGCTCCTGAAGAAAACCCACACAAGGGAACAGGACAGATACTGTGAAGGAGAATTCAAGAACACTTTCCTCAGTCACTATACACTATATTGTACACCTGACACTAATAGAATGCTGCATGTCAACTACACTGGAATTTAATCAATTAGAATATTAAAACACTTAATAGAAAGAAAGAAACATGGGGCACATGGGTGGCTCAGTGGGTTGGGGCCTATGTCTTCGGCTCAAGTCATGATCCCAGGGTCCTGAAATCGAGTCCCGCATTGGGCTCTCTGCTCAGAGCCTGCTTCCTCCTCTCTCTCTGCCTGTCTCTCTGCCTACTTGTGATCTCTGTCTGTCAAATAAATAAAATCTTTAAAAAAAAAAAAAGAGGGGCACCTGGGTGGCTCAGTGGGTTAAAGCCTCTGCTTTCGGCTCAGGTCATGATCTCAGGGTCCTGGGATCAAGCCCCGCATCGGGCTCTCTGCTCAGCGGGGAGCCTGCTTCCTCCTCTCTCCCTCTCTTCCCTGCCTCTCAGCCTGCTTGTGATTTCTGTCTGTCAAATAAATAAATAAATAATCTTTAAAATAAAAAAAAAAAAAAGAAACAAAGAAAACTTCCCCGAAATTTAAAAAAAAAAAAAAAAAAATTGAAACCTCCCATTGAAAGAGCAGACATCATACCTGAGAATACCGACCCAGAATGACCAGCACCAAGACATTCTGGTACAATGACCCCGGACTTTTCAAGAAAAAAGAAAAACGCCTTCAACCATCTGGAAAATCAGAGCATTGGACTTCATAAGGGAAAAAAATTCAGATTATTATGAGACTTTCCAACAGCAACACTTTATGCAGAAAGGAAAAGGAGTGACGTCTTTAAGATACACCAAGAATGGAAGTAAGAGGCCAAGACTTTGTGTCTGGTAAAACTGACCTTCAAGCTTTGACGGCTGTCAGCATGAGAGCTGAAACTGGGCCCCCAGACAGGGTGGGCAAGGAGAGCCAGAAGGAAAAGGCAGGCCGCCCCCCAGAGCCAGGTGCAGGGTTCCTAAGCAAGGGAACTTCCTTCCTAGGCTGGTCTCAGGCACCTGCAAGACGAGCAGATCTCCACCTCCACCCACCAGAACCTGAAAAGCTTCTGTGGAGGCCTCCATGGGGTTCAACCGTGTCTCTCGTCCAGATTGCAACAGACTTCGGTCTCAAGGCTGTGTCCTGCTGCAAGCTTCCAGGGTGGACGAGGCCAGTGGGAGGCCCACTCCAAGGACAGAGGAAGGAGTGAGGGGCTTCTGGTTGCCCTAGCCAGCTCAAAGGTGGACCTGTGATCACATCCTCTCAGTGACCTCTTCCAACAAAGACACAGGACCAAACTTATCAACATGCACTAAATTCACCGCCCCACCCCCAGTTCTGTCTACGGAAAATGTTTAGGCACAGTAACCAACCTCAGTAGCAATAAGCAACACTAGCAACCAGAGTATAAGGTCCTAAAATACAATTGCTCATTCGAAGAAAGCAGTGATTGTCAGAGATACGGCTCCCGTGAGGTCTGGAGCAGGAAATATGCAAGATGAACCTGGGACATTCTGTCCTACCAAATAGCAAGGAAACAATTTAAAAAACCACTAGAACGGACGCCTGGGTGGTTCACTTCATTAAGTGTCTGCCTTCGGCTCAGGTCATGATCTCTGGGTCCTAGAATCGAGCCCCACATCTCCTCTCACTCCTTCTGCTGCTCCCCCTGCTTGTGCACTCTCTCCATCTGTCAAATCAATGAATAAAATCTTTAAAAATAAATAATACAATAATAAAAAACCACTAGAGCAAAAACAACAACAACAAACCACTAGAGTTTATCGAAAGGACTCAGGAACAAACTTGAAGAAGCTTCCACTGGCCCAAGACAACAAATGCAATGGATTAAAACCCATCAAATATATTTAAATCTATAGGTTTATAATTATATATATGTTATACAATATATATAATAATTTTTTATATATATACATATTTTTTTAAAAGATTGGAAACCATCAGAGGATGATAGGAAAATAACTAGTCTTAAAAACTGGTCAATAGGGGGAAATACCCCAGCATTTATCCTGCCATTCCTATATGACTACTTACCAACACGTCATAACCAAATAATAAATGAGGGTATCACTCTACAAAAGTTTTCCAATTAATAAATGAAAAAGAAATTATGGAATTAGAATATCACCATTTTGCAAGTATTAATGAACTTAGGCATAAAAAGAAAGACCAGGGGGCGCCTGGGTGGCTCAGTGGGTTAAGCCTCTGCCTTCGGCTCAGGTCATGATCTCAGGGTCCTGGGATCAAGCCCCACATCGGGCTCTCTGCTCAGCAGGGAGCCTGCTTCCCTTCCTCTCTCTCTCTCTGCCTGCCTCTCTGCCTACTTGTGATCTCTGTCTGTCAAATAAATAAATAAAAATCTTAAAAAAAAAAAAAAAAAAAAAAGAAAGACCAGCAGACATCATGCATCTCCCATAGCCATGCCTAAGACTTCAGTCTAAGGCTAAAGAAACTGCCCCTGAGTTTTGATCCGCTCTCCGATCTAGTTTACTGGGAATATGGTAAGTTTACCGAGGAATATGCTTAACTATACTATGAGCACGCCATCAGCAAAGCCCAGACTGTGCAAAACTCTGCAAGCCAAATGGCTAGAATTTTTCAACAGATAAATCGTAAAGGAAAAAAAGAGGATGAAGGAGGAACTTATAGATTGAAGGAAACTTGCAAGATATATCACATTTTGGGGGGATGCCTGGGTGGCTCAGTTGGTTAAGCGACTGCTTTCAGCTCAGGTCATGATTCCAGAGTCCTGGGATCAAATCCCACATCAGTCTCCTGGCTCAGTGGGGAGCCTGCTTCTCCTTCTCCCCCTCCCTCTGCCGCTCCCCCCACAGCCCATGCTCTCTCTCACTCTCTCTCAAATAAAAATGAAATCTTAAAAATAACCAAAAAAGAAATCACATTTTTTAACATTTTTAGGTAAGACTAA
The DNA here is from genome assembly GCF_002288905.1 of Enhydra lutris kenyoni. Taxonomy (NCBI): domain Eukaryota; kingdom Metazoa; phylum Chordata; class Mammalia; order Carnivora; family Mustelidae; genus Enhydra; species Enhydra lutris. The sequence goes on from NW_019154110.1 coordinate 20,722,812, forward strand.
CTGACATTGTCCGTTGTCCAGGACACATATTTGCATAAGGAAATGAAAAAAGGCAAAGAAGTAGCTACTATACAAATCAAGAGAGTGGTTATTTATGGGGAGAGAGGGTGTTGGATTGGGACAGTGCACGTGCAGGGGTTCTTGGCGCAGGAGCAGAATTTTATTTCTTGACCTGGGCGGTATTGACCTTATAATAATTCATTAAACCATGCATTCGTTACATGTGGCTTTTTGTATCTGTGTTTTCTTTTTTCATAAAAAGCTACAATATGCTTTAGTAATGAGTCAGTTAGGGATTTTCACGAAGGTTCAATGAGGATATTAACCGATAAAGGTTTTTGTAAGGCAATATAGCCAGATCTATCTATATTTCAAATTAACACCGGTCCCATGGGCTTCACAGGGTCAGAAGAAAATAAAATAATGAATGTGGCTCTGGATGGATAAATGTGAAGGTCTACAGACATGCCCAGATAAAGATGAACACAGGCTAATTGAGCCCCTACTTAATGTCAGGGACAGTACTTCGGAACACACTCTGGACACATCCTCTCCCTGAGCCCTTTACACATCTCTGTGAGATAATTATCATCATTTCCAATGTGGCAACAAAGGCTCGGAGGGGTTCAATGACTTACCCAGAGTCAAACAGCCAATTTGGCCAAGACTATAGTCATAGCCAAGTGAAAGAACTTCTCACTTCAGAAATTAGGTCTCCAGACATAAGGGAACAAGGAAACACTAGCATCTACCCTGTCAATGTATCAAACAATGAAGAAGGATGAAACCCAATGATTTACTGAACAAAATGGAATGCTCCTGGTGACATATACGAGCAAGAAGCCCAGAGGTCTTGCATGAGAAATTATCCTTTGTAGAAAGTACAATAGTGTAAAATTCATTAGTATCTTTTCAGCAATGTCATAGATATTTTTTTAGAACATCTAAGTATTAAATGATTCTGAAATTTTTAAATGCATGATCAAATAGATAGGTCCTTGAAGGAACTCAAAGTAAATCCACTCGACAGACAACCAAGTGAATGCCCAGCTGAAGATTCAGTGCACCCTCTCTAGGGGTGAAGCTACCAGCCTCATAGCCTCCGAGCACCCTTCCTGATCCCTCCTGAGAGAGACCTAGCATCCTGCATCCACAGGACCACCCCGTCCTAGCAGCCTCTGAGCCACAGGAAGAAGTCTGACTCTTGGGTTTCTGGAGATGAGCACCAGGCAAAATTCTGGCAGAAGAGGAGAAGCCGAAAAGAGAATTCACAGACATGAACGTGGATCAGGCAGGTCCCCAAGGGAAATACCATTCATTCCAAAGGCCATTGCGAGAGCAGAAAGAGCACTGAACTCAAGAGTCAGGACATCTGGGGTCCTGACAGCCATTTACTGGATTTGTGACCTCAGATCAAGTCATTTAACCTTTCGGAAACTGAGCCTTCCCAGGGTATAAAAGGGTTAATAGCACCTGCCCTGCCTACCTTTCCAGGCTGCTGTAGAATCACAGGAGAAAATAATTATAACTGGCATTTATTGAATGCTTGCCTTGTGCCCAGCAATGGGGCGTGGCTTTGTATACTGTTGTGCCTCTTAATTCTCCCCCACCCTCTGGAGTGGCCCTGTTGGCGTCCCTCTTTTCCAGGGGAAGAATCTGAAGCTTGGAGAATGTCAAGGATCTGGGCTATTTAAAAGCAAGTTCACGGACTCTGTGCTCTTGACGGTTAGGCCATACTGCCTCCTGGCGCCCATCCTAAAGAAGGCCCCGTGTCTTTAAAACCGGGCAACAGAAGACACTCGGGCTTCTTCACAAGCAAAGCAGAAGGGAGGCTTCAGGGACATCTCCAAGCCAAGACTAAGGGGCACAGGGAGCTCTAGCAATGTCAGTCCTCCACACCCACATGACAGAACAGCTTTGCAAATAGCACGAGTGGGCACTGCGTCTTCTCCGTGTCCCACCCCCGCCCCCAGGGGCAGCCAGCGATGTGCTCCGGAGAGGAGAGAGTTTCCAGGGCTGCACAAGACAGTCTGCTTTTTGCAGAGGAGACAAGAGGAGCTTCTCAGAGCGCAGACTCAAGGCATTTGTCACCCTTTGGGTCATGAGACAGCAAGCTCCACCGACGGTCCCCACAGCGACTGCGGAGCACGGATACCACAGTAGAGAACGCATGACACGCAGGGAGAGGATGAAGACCTGATCCTAAGTCGGCTCTGACATTAACAAGTTGTGTGACCTTAGGTATCCGCTGGTGGGACCCAACGAGCTCCAAGTGCCCTACTGAACATGTGACTCCCATGGTCCCATCTTCTCTGCCCCACCTGGGCCATGCAGTCCCTCGACAGAGGAAGGGACTCCACTCTTACAATGTGTCTGTAATGTGCAATGTACTGTCTGTCTTTTAAAAAAATGATAATGGCAGGGGCGCCTGGGTGGTTCAGTGGGTTAAAGCCTCTGCCTTCGGCTCAGGTCATGATTCCAGGGTCCTGGGATCGAGCCCCACATCGGCCTCTCTGCTCAGCAGGGAGCCTGCTTCCCTTCCTCTCTCTCTGCCTGCTTCTCTGCCTACTTGTGATCTGTCAGATAAATAAATAAAATCTTTAAAAAAAAAAACTCTTTAAAAAAAAATAATAATAATGGCAGTAATAGAACTTTCCAAGGGCTTCCTCTGTGCTGGACTCAATACTGAAGTGTCTTATGAATGTTGTAAAGATAAGTTATCCAGAACTGGGAAATGAAACAAAATGATTTCTCTTTCCAAGTCATGTTAGGGCAAAGAAGGGGGGCGGGATGGGGCAGAGCAATCAAAGAGGAGAGAGAGGTTCAAGGGAGACCCAGGAGCTGCAGGGAGGACCCAGGCTGCCACAGAAAGAGAAGCAGTCAGGGAATGCACAGGGAGTCTTCACAAGAGGTTGGGGATCCCAGAGAGCATGCAGGGCATGCCTTGGGGAGAACGGCCGTGAGGTGGCTGGAGGGCTGGGGTTGAAATACTCCTGTCCTGGCCAACTCCTACTCACTCTTCCAAACCCAACTACAACACGGCCTCCTAGGGGACCTGGGGGCCAAGTCAGGTTTCCCCCTCATGCCATGTTCCCAAAGTGCTGCGTCCATCCCCTATGACCACACTCTTGGAACTTGTAATTATCGGTCTAAGGTGCGACTCACCCTCCAGGAGGGTGGGAGCTGCATCCGCCCAGGATTGCTGGGAATCCTGCATGAACAGAGCGCCTCACACACATGGTGGCTCAGCTGAGCTGCTCTGGGGCTTGAGATGGGGGTGGGGAGGAGAGGGGAAGGATGATCTGAAAATCCACATGAGAAAGCAACGGGAGGAAGAAATTACGTTTGAAGGGGTGTGAGGGGAGAACAGCAGCGTATAAAATAACAGAATACCATCTTGCTGGAACTTCTGGAAATGTTATTTCATTTTACTATGCCAGGCTTTCTGATGGGGAGGCAGGACCTACAATGAGGGAATTTTTTTTTTTTTAAGATTTTATTTATTTATTTGACAGAGAGAGAAATCACAAGTAAGCAGAGAGGCAGGCAGAGAGAGAGGGAGAAGCAGGCTGCCCGCTGAACAGAGAGCCTGATGCGGGGCTCGATCCCAGGACCCTGAGATCATGACCTGAGCCGAAGGCAGAGGCTTAACCCACTGAGCCACCCAGGCGCCCCACAATGAGGGAATTTTATCACTGCTTGGCTGTCAATGAGAAAATGCCTTCGCCGGCTGCTGGCTGATTCAAAGGTTCATGGTTTATTCTCAACTCATCATCTATTTTAAAAACTACTGACTTGGGCTTTGCCTCCGGCTTCCTAATAGTTCATCTCTCCTTATGCCTCAGGATTCCCTCTTACACTCTACAATTTAACCTCTCAAATAGTCCCAATTCCAAATATTCTCACCTGCTGCATACATAAACCATCAAAATACCTTAGCAGTTTCATCATTCCTAATTTCATGTTATACCTTCAGATTGGCTTCTCACATCTGAAAGCAGCACAAAAACCCTTAGTCGGGCCGTGTATCCTGATAGGGGATTCAGGAACCGTGCTTTCGGTCATCATTTCCCCACATTTACAGAATATGTTCTGTCCATATTGAAGCCCGACTTTTTAAGCTCATAAAATTCTACATCTAACATATGGATCAAGCATCGAACCAAATATGGAGGGACAGAGATGAATTAAGTAGTAACAGCAGAGAAACGTCTTCACAAATAGGAAGGAGGGAGGGGAGACTGCTCTCTCTGAGGAACTGGTATTAACTTCTCTTAGAGACAGTGTGAAGGAGAAAGCGTTCGTTGTCCCTTTTTCAAGGGGTGAAATCAAAAATCACAGCACAAGCTAGAATGATAGCTATCGTTTTTCACTTATTAGGTTGTAATAACATCTCATGATAACGTTTTATCACCGCTTCACTGGGAATTCTCTCATTGACTGTCGGTGCGGATGTCGTTGTCACTGACACTTAAGAGAATTTCTATCAAAAAAATGTTTTTTAATTTTATTAATTTATTTGACAGACAGAGACCACAAGCAGGCAGAGAGGCAGGCAGAGAGAGAGGAAGGGAAGCAGGCTCCTGGCCCAGCAGAGAGCCTGATGTGGGGCTCGATCCCAGGACCCTGGGATCATGACCTGAGCTGAAGGCAGAGGCTTTAACCCACTGAGCCACCCAGGTGCCCCTCTATCAAAATTTTTAATCAAAATTTTAAATGTGTTTATCTGGCAATTCCACTTCAGGTGTCTCTCCTGGAGAAATACTCATGCATACAAAGAGACCAGTATAAGAATGTTACTCTCCTCCTCAAAGATACAAAAGTTACTAAATCCACTAACACCTCTGCCAGATAAGTGAAATTAAAAGAAAATAGCTGTTGGAGAGTATTAAAATCTGGGACCATTCATATTTAAAAATAAAACAAAAAATTAAAAAAAAATTTTTTAAATTAAAAATAAAATAGGGGCGCCTGGGTGGCTCAGTGGGTTAAGCCGCTGCCTTCAGCTCAGGTCATGATCTCAGGGTCCTGGGATCGAGCCCCACATCGGGCTCTCTGCTTGACAGGGAGCCTGCTTCCCTCTCTCTCTCTGTCTCTGCCTGCCTCTCTACTTATGATCTCTCTCTCTGTCAAATAAATAAATAAAATCTTAAAAAAAAAAATAAAATAAAATAAAATAAAAAGCATGCATGTGTGTACCCATGGCAAGCAGTTTGTTTTCTCCCGAAAGTCATTCCCTACTCCCCTGTCCTCCTGCAAACAGATGCCTAGCACTTTTTTTGTCCCCCCCCAAGCAACAGGCAAATAGCTATGTGCTCAGGGACAGGAGGCCCCACTGCCAGCCCACGGGATGAAGCATGATCAGTTTTATGGAAAATTCATCCTTTTTGATAGTAATTGGTCTACAGCCTGTGACCCTATTCTGCCAAGGAAACATGAGGGAAAGTCTGCGGGGAGACTTCTAGGAGAGATTTTCTCCTTTGATCAAAAGGAAGAGAGGTGCCTGAGTGGCTCAGTCAGTTAAGCATCTGACTTTGGCTCAGGTCATGGTCACAGGGTCCTGGGATCGAGCCCCATGTCAGGCTCCCTGCTCAGCAGGAAGCCTGCTTCTCCCTTGACTGTTCCCCCTGTTTGTGCTCTCGGTCAAATAAACAAAAATTGTTTTTTAAAAAGAGACAAATATATATAATATATTATATAAATTTTTTTTATATAATATAAAATTTATATAATTATAAAAAATATAAACAAAGAAACAAATACAACAAAGGGTGTAGGTACTGTGACAGAAGTCCATCTCCATCTTGCTAGATGCACAGTGTTTGAAAGGCAGAGAAAGAAAAGGCCAGGAGGAAGCACCAGCAAGAACAAAGGTATGGGGCAGAAAAATAGCTGGGCTTATTCAAGGAAATTTCAAGTAGCTCAAGATTTCTGGAGCACAAGGTAAGTGAAGATGCTGGAGAGATGGGAAGAGACCAAGATAATGGGCCTCTCTACCAAGCGAAGTAGCTTGAGTGTCCTCTTACAGGACTGCGGTCGTGATGATTATAATGGTGGCGCCTCACACTCACTGACAGCTCGCTCTGGGCCAGGGGCTGTTCTGAGCCTGATAACTAGTCCTAGAAGGCAAGTCTGTTATTACGCCTTTTCCATAGTTGGGGAAACTAAAGGGTTTGGGAGAAACGAGCTGTTTAGGATTTTAAGCAAGAGGAGAGTGTTGGGCGCCTGGGTGGCTCAGTGGGTTAAGCCTCTGCCTTCAGCTCAGGTCATGATCTCAGGGTCCTGGGATCGAGGCCCGCATCGGGCTCTCTGCTCAGCAGGGAGCCTGCTTCCGCCTCTCTCTCTGCCTGCCTCTCTGCCTACTTGTGATCTGTCAAATAAATAAATAAATAAATAAAATTTAAAAAAAAAAAAAAAGATGTAAAAAAAAAATCTGTTTAAAAAAAAAAAAAGAGGAGAGTGTTAAGATTTGTATTTTTGAAACACATCTCTATACATACTCAAATATTTACAGATGAAGTGATACATCTTGGCTGGGCTTCAAAATAACGACTGAGCTTGTGGGCAGGACATGAAGATTTCCAGGAGCTGATTATTGTCGAAGCGGAGTGATCCTTCCAAAGAGATTTATATTAGTATCTCTCCTTTTGTATACATTTGAAGTTTTTCCTAATAAATGTTTTTGTTTTGTTTTGTTTTGTTTTAATCGCTGATGGGATGACTCATTTGGAGAAGTGGTTGCCTTCAGCTCAGGTCACGATCCCAGGGTCCTGGGATCGAGTCCCACATTGGCCCCTGGCTTACAGGGAGCCTGCTTCTACCTCTTCCTGCTGCTCCCCCTGCTCGTGCTCTCTCGCTCTCCTGTGCTGACAAATAAATAAAATCTTAAAAAAAAAAAAAAATCACTAACTGCAGTATGAACATCCAATTGAAAACCGTGAAGCAGGAAGTAATGACACCCAGCCAGGGGATTAACAGATGAAAGCTGATCAGAGGTGGGGAAGCAGCAGGATAGAAAATAAAGAGGACTTTTGAGAGAAAAATTAAATTGCTTGGTAACTAGGGTTTGTAGTGGAAAACAGAGAAAAATCTCGGGTTTAAATTCAGTCTCATGTACCTAGCTTAAAAGTGACTGGGTTAATGGAGGAGCTGTTCACATTAAAGGGAATACAAAAACAAGCTTGGGGAAGTGGAAGGAAGGGTGTGGAAATGTGTTCAGCTGGGATGTGTCAAGTTTGCTGTGGCAATAGGTTGGGTCTCCAAACTAATGGCCCTTTTGTGGAAGACCCTTGAGTATATACCCCCCCCCCAAAGAAACGTATCTGTTTACAGATTATCCACATGATCTGCAGTATAAACACATTTTGCACAACACGGGAGCTCTATTTCCTTCCCACAATCATGCACCATATACTGTGAGTACGCATGCCCTGCTCTGTCGATCAGTGATCAATGTAAGGATGATGGCTTTAGCGACTTAGATGTTCAACCTCTCTGAACCTCAATTTATTTCCCTATAAAAAGGAAGTATCAGGGTGCCTCAGTGGCTCAGTAGATTAAGCATAGGACTCTTGGTTTCAGCTCAGGTCATGATCTCAGGGTCGTTGAGATTGAGCCCTGTGTCAGGCTCTGGGCTCAGCGGGGAGTCTGCTTGAGATTCTCTCTCCCTCTCCTTCTGCCCCGCCCCCTGCTCAAGCACTAAAATAAATGAATAAAATCTAAAGAAAAAAAGTTGTGACTATTAAAAAAAAAGTTACCACTTTCCTTAAGAGGAACAATGTGAATTTCATGAGATTACATGTATATACTGACATCAGCAAAAGTACAGTGCCAGGGGCTCCAAAATGCTGTTCCCACCCCATGTTCTACCTTCTCCCCACACCTCTCGTCCCAGCCCCCATTTCCTCATAAGGGAATAGACGATGCTTGTGTCTCATGTAATATGTGATGATTTTGGAGATGTACATGGGAGGCCAAGTAGCCAATCGGGAGCTGATTACAAGTGTGGCAAGCGCTTCCCTTCACGAGCATTTGCTTGCTCCCATCCCACCCGCTGGCTGAAGCGCAGAGATGCTGGCTACAAGCCCTCCGGTGGGCCACACATTCTGTGCAGACTTGAAAAGGGCCCCATTATCCTCACCAGAGACACATACATGCACGCTTAGCACCTGCTAAGACTTCCCACCTTGATTTGTTCAAACAACAGCAACGATTTCAATAGACTAATAATTCTTTAGTTCACCGACCATTAGTGGGGCTAGGGGAGAGAGTAGGATACACCAAAGATCTCAACTCATCATCACTCCAGATAAACTGAGCACATCCTGTGAGGCTCTGGATGGCAACATATCACCCCAAAGCTCAAAACGTCTGCCCCCGAACACACAGAAGCCACATCCATGCTATTGCAGCAAGTGCCAACAGCGAAATGTGTAAATGAGATCATGACGGTGGCTCTCATCTCCTCGAGGACTTAGCCTGGCACCAACAACAAGAAACGATGAGAGCCTGACTCAAATTCCCAACTCCCATCGAGGGTATATAAACATTAAAAGACAAGACGCAGGCTCAGTGGCATATCTGTCTGGAGAACAAAGAGCACATTTATCTATCTTAGAGATTAGAACTGGGGATTCTTTGCTCTGCCCCTAGGAGAGTGTAAAAATGATCTAGAGGCATTAAAAAGTAGTTAAGATTTCAACTCCGACTTCCATCATTTTCTCTAGAATGATAAATTCCTGTAAATCTTTACACTCTTAGGAACTGAAAATCGTATGCAGAATAAGCACATATAAGGCTTGGTGTCCACATCTGAAATAAACAATGATGTAGCTCAAGTTAAACACAAAGTATGGTAAACAGCTTATAGAGAGCCTTGCCTTGGCACATGCACGGTCCAATGCTGCCCTCTAGCACTTCTCGAGAGGAGTAACACTGACAAGTCCACTGGTTTCAGGATTGAAATTTTTAGCACCAATATTTACTATGAAGTTGTTGCCAAGAAGAGGGGATTGGGGAGGGCCTCTACAACACAATAGCCCACCTTAATAGAAAACGTCCTTTCAGAAAGATCCTGTCACTCCATAACACACCATCTAGGGCTGCTCTAGGTCATCGCCAGCGGACCTGGAAAGGCCTTGAAGATGCAGAAGATGCCCTTCCCTGAGCTGTTTGTTTGAATATAGTTAACTGGGATCCATTACTTCTTTGGGCAGAGTCAGAGCCATTCTTTGTCAATGGAAAAAATTCCTCCTCTAACTTGACTTTCCTAGATGTTTGCAAGGAGGTGGGGTGAAGGTTTGTAGCCCTACTTAATACTTTTCACAACTAATACTCCTTAAATACATGGTCTAGTATCAGTTCAAAGCAAGGTTATACTACAGCCGAATTGTGCAACCAAACTGCCAACCCCAGAACCTAAATTAAATGGAACATTTAAAGTGATGTACTAAATATTTCCAGGAAATCAGCAGGACACACGTGCCAGGATTTCATGGGACCCCTCTCCAACAAACACCAATGACAACCATTTGAAGTAAAACGCCCAGAAGAGTCTTCTCATTTCCATTATCACCATTTCAAGAAAACCTGGAAGTTCAAAATTCATTCCATGCAGTCTTCTCACTGCTCTCACATGAAGCCAAATGACCTTACTGGCTCAACAGAGGTTGTTAGCTGATACCCTGAAATACCATGAAACACGGAGAGCTCTCTGCTGGGAAAGGGGGAAATGGCAATTAGGGTAAACTGCGAAACAGAAGAATATCTGTCTGTATTATTTCTGGCTACAGACAGGTGTTTCCAATCTCTCATGTTCAGTCTGAAAAGAAACGCATCCAAGACAGTGTGTTTGTGTGTAGGAGGGAAGGAAAGAACATACATTTATTTTCAAACAAAAGTTGCTATTTGTTTATAAGACACCTCTGTTGACTTAAATAAGCACAGCTGGCTCGATACATCATTATACATATGTTATCACACATTCAGAAAGCTTCTGAGAAGATATATTGAGACAGGTTTCTCTTGTGGCTCAACTGGATCTGAGAAAAGAACAGAAGAAATTACACACTTGATTTACGGCTGCTGGTCACCCACAAATGTATGTGCAGGCTGTGTAACTGGGGAGGCAGGACAGCTAGGCTGCTTTCCCCTCTTGGCTAATGTGGTTTTGCTCAACAATTAACCCTGTATCGCTCCCAGAGTCTCCTCAATCTGTAGAAAACATTTACGAATTTCAGAAAAGAGACGAATAGGCCAACTGCAAAGCTCAACCTCAGAACTACCACATCTCCGAGTCAAAGATCAAGCCACGGAAAGGGAAGCATGTCCCACTGTTTTAAATACTGGGCAGCAATACTAATGACCAGCCATTAACTAGCTCTGTGACAAGCTACCATTAACTAGCCACAGGGCAGGCTACTTTTAATCTCTCAAGAAACATACAAAATAAGGGGTTTTGAGCTCATGGAAGCTATAATTATATCTGAAGATATCTCTCTTGTGATTATGTCTATCCTTTGTGGATTAAATGTTCAGTAATAACAATTCTGATGACCATTACTGAACACCATATTAGAGATCAGACCTCAGAAAAACAGATCCAGACTGTTGTGATTTGGAATAAAAATGCCCAAGGAAGGTTCAGGTCCAGCTGGGCTCTTCCTGATCTACTTCCACCCTACTCCCCTACCCGAAGATACAGCAACCCAGCGGCAAAGAAACAAAGACCAGACAATGTGGTCCCTCTGCCAAATGACAGCAACAGGTGTGAACCCTAAAACCTGAAGAATCAATAAAAACGGATTTTCTTACTTCAAATATTCTCTTCAGAATTCTGAGTAATGGTGCAACCTGAAAAAGTAAAAGACAAATTATCTAAATAATTCTGAAATGATTACCCAGAGTACTGTCAATGAAAATGACGTTAGGAAGATTTTGGGGGGAAAAAAGTGTAATCATAATCATTCTCACGGGGCAGCTAGGTTAAGACTTCTCAACCTGACATCCTGAAGGATCCTAAAGCTAATTCCTCAGATTTCAGTAAAAGCATTAAGCTTACTGCAAAGCATCAAATGGACTGTATGAAATACGTGCTCAGTCATACCCAGCAGACGTGTCAGTCCAAGCCACTTGCTAGAAATAGTCTCACTAGACAGCAATGCTCTCAAGAAAACTCTAATGGCCTCTGGTGCTTAAACTTAGAGGAAAGAAGATTCAATTATAATAAAACCAAAGCTTTGGGAGAGAATTTCTAGGCGTAGTAGGAACCTGCATTCTTTTTATAAAACCTGAACTGAAAAAATCACTCCAAAAATGATTGGGACTGAGAATGATGAGATATATCAACTTCCCAGTGTATCCCATTTTCCTTTCAAAGTAGAACTTGAGACCATATTACTGTTTGCTATATCCTCTCTTCACAATTATCTCCTCAAAACCAATTTATAACCCTCCTTTTCTTCACACCAGATTTCAGTATTTTGAAAGCAGGCCTTCTCTGATACAAACATAAACACAGGGTCCTACGCAGCATTCACCACCAACACAAGGGAGCAAGGACAAGTGCTCTGAGTGAAGTCACAGGCTCCCAGCTCGTCAGCTCCCCGGGAAGAGCCGCCTTGTCACCTGTATCTTCTAGCAACCGTGCAACTAGGGTTTGTTTGTTCCTGCTTTATAGCCAAGCATGCTGAGTGCAGAAAAGAACCTGGGCAGAGCATAACTTTTAGACATCTCTGTGGCTGACGCCCTTATTTACAGCCTACAGCTGGCAGGAAAGCAGGGAAAGCAGCACCTCTTTCCGAAAACAAATAAACAAAAAATCACTTAAATCTAGTGGAGTAAACAGTGAATTGTCAAATCAGCAAAGGTTAATCTAAACAGAAATCACCAACAAAGTGGCAATATTTTTAAAGTGGCTACTCTTCCTCAAACTGACATTCTCAAAACACAGCTTACCACTCCCAAATAAATAAATTTTTTTTAAAGATTTTAATCATTTATTTGACAGACAGAGATCACAAGTAGACAGAGAGGCAGGCAGAGAGAGAGAGAGAAGTGGAAGCAGGCTCCCTGCTGAGCAGAAAGCCCAATGCAGGGCTCGATCCCAGGACTCTGGGATCATGACCAGAGCCGAAAGCAGAGGTTTTAACCCACTGAGCCACCCAGGTGCCCCCCCCCAAATAAATAAATTTTTTAAAAAATTAATAAATAAATCTCCAGGTGAACTTTTCTGTAGTCACATTTTATGGTAAAAAAATGCATTTCAGGGGCACTTGGGTGGCTCAGTGGGTTAAGCCTCTCCCTTTGGCTCAGGTCATGATCTCAGGGTCCTGGGAGCGAGTCCCGCATCAGGCTCTCTGCTCAGCAGGGAGCCTGCTTCTTCCTTTTTCTCTCTCTCTGCCTACTTGTGATCTCTCTCTGTCCAATAAATAAATAAAATCTTTAAAAAAAACAAAAAACAAAAAAAAAAAAAAGAAAAACATTTCAGGGGCGCCTGGGTGGCTCAGTCAGTTAAGCACCTGCCTTTGGCTCAGGCCATGATGCCAGGGTCCTGGGATCAAGTCCCGAATCGGGGTCCCTTCTCCCTCTCCCATTCCCCCTGCTTGTGTACCCTCTCTCACTGTCTCTTTGTCTGCCAAATAAATAAACACAATTTGTTAGATAATGAAGACAGTCCACTTAAACATGCTACAATTAAAAATTTATCTGATTAGGGGCACCTGGGTGGCTCAGTGGATTAAAGCCTCTGCCTTCGGCTCGGGTCATGATCCCAGGATCCTGGGATCAAGCCCCGCGTTGGGCTCTCTGCTCGGCAGGGAGCCTGCTTCCTCCTCTCTCTCTCTCTGCCTGCCTCTCTGCCTACTTGTGATCTCTGTCAAATAAAATAAAATTTAAAAAAATCTAAAAAAAAAAAAATTTTATCTGATTATTAATTAAATAATTAAAGTAGCTGATCAGTAAGCTATAGAATTAATAAACTACATGTGAACGCAGAACTGGGAATGTAACAGCAGTATCTCTTCATATTTTCAGGAGGTGACAGGTATTTCTGATGATTAAACATAAATAATACGCACCTATAGAGCAGAGCCTTGCCCTTTTCATTCCCCAAGGCAAAATACCCACTTCTGGGAGAAAAATCCATGGTATGAACAAGAGAAATGGTCTTCTTTTTAATGACTGGGAAGTTTGAAAATACTGTACAGGAGGGAAGGTGAACCTGTAGGAAAACACACAAAGCTTTAAAAATCACAACTGTGAACTCATCTTTCTTAAATTTTAGGCTTCATCTATATTTCTGCTGGAACAAAAAGTTCATTTTAATTGCAGTACACACGATGTACAATTATCTCAAAGAACCAAAGTGTCTTGAAATTAAAATTGGCTTTTCCATGTGCTATTGACTGAGAGGGAAAGGAGGGAAGAGAAGAAAGTATCTCCTTGATCCTTCTAATCTAGCATCTAGCATGGTGTTCTACGAGACTCCGGTGTTTGCTGAGTGAATTAAAAAAAAGAACACACTCAAGTAAAAAGTCAACAGTGGTACCCATTAATGTTCTAACTTAACAACCACAGTGAACAATACTAAAATTTGGTCACAGGACACAGATACTTTAATTATAAAGAGTCTGATTTTACATAACTGAGACCCAGGAAAAGCCTACCCTACTATTCTATTTAGCATATGATTTCCTTTCTACAATTTTCCTTTCCAACCTCTGTTATGTATTCTTTGCCTTTTCCAATCTCCTCTGAAGGACAAACTCATGAGAAAACCTGGTTCATCGAGTGCAACTGTGTTCTGATTTAAACAGAGCCAAAAGCTGACTTCTGGGCCAGGCCTAGACAAGAGGAGGCACAGTTTCTTTCTCCAAGAGAGTCTACTTCTGGGGAAAAGAAGCCCGAGCCCCAGCGCAAGGCTGACACAAGCCTTCATCCGACTTGTGGATAAACCAAATCCCGGCACAAAAACAGTCACCTGAAGGAGACTGGAAGGTCAACAACTCTAGCTTTCAAATACCCTCCACGTCTTCTAAAAAACACAGCCCCTGGGGCGCCTGGGTGGCTCAGTGGGTTAAGCCTCTGCCTTCGGCTCAGGTCATGATCCCAGGGTCCTAGGATCGAGCCCCACATCAGGCTCTCTGCTCAGTGGGGAGCCTGCTTCCTCCTCACTCTCTGCCTGCCTCTCTGCCTACTTGTGATCTCCGTCTGTCAAATAAATAAATAAAATCTTTAAAACAAAACAAAACAAACAAAAAAAAAACACAGCCCCTTCGTGTTCCGGCACGCACGGACAGCTATCACCCAGCTGTTCACCCTGGTGGTCTGTCACCCGCCACACTTTAAGATGAGGCTTTAAGACATTAAAACTCTTCCTTCTGGAAGAGACCTACTGAGCCTTTCATCAAGAAAGTACAGCGTACAGTGAATCTCCAAGCCATCTCGATTATTCTCGACTTTCCCAGAAAGCAGGTTCTTCCTGCACGGCATGGCATCAAGGCAGAGGCATCAGTACTAACGAGAACTGTCTAGACCCATTAAAGCCACGGAGTTGGCAGTACCTAGACTTGATCTTCACTTTTTTTTTTTTTTTTAAAGATTTTACTTATTTATTTGACAGACAGAGATCACAAGTAGGCAGAGAGGCAGGCAGAGAGAGAGGAGAGGGGGAAGCAGGCTCCCTGCTGAGCAGAGAGCCCGATGCAGGGCTCGATCCCAGAACCCTGAGATCATGACCTGAGCAGAGGCAGAGGCTTAACCCACTGAGCCACTCAGGCACCCTTGATCTTCACTTTTAAACTTCTTAAAACCCACTCTCTATAAAGGTTCCTTGAAAAATTCATTAAAAAAAAAGAAGAAATACTTAATAAAGCAGAGTAGTTATTTAGGAAAGAAGCCACAATATAAATATTGCAGGATTTATTTACACTTAGTTTGGCAATGTGTAAATTATATGAATTTGTAAGTGGTTGGCTTCTCAATTGTGTTTTGCTTAGGCTAGCGGAAATTTGTATCCTCCAACCATGTGCCAACTTTGAACAGGTGATCCGAGGCCTCATGGGAACAGACAATCAGGAAATCACCATTTCCTACAAGTGCCAACAAGAGGACTGTCCTATGTCCAACTTTTGCTTCCTCCCTATATGTCACCTGGTACTTGAACACTATGCCCCAGATATTTGCTCCTTAACTTTGCTGGCGTGACTTTGAAGTCTTGGAAGCCGCTTTTCTGACTCTTCCAAAACAAACCAGAACCACCTTTCCACTTGAACGACTTCCTAAAGATAATTATATTAAACCACGCCCTTTATTTTCTAAACTAAATTAGAAAAAACAGTCTCCTAATTTGGATTCATGTAACCTCATACTTGGGTCAACTGCTTATTACAACTAGGGAGCTCAATGTGAGGGGAAAATTGGGGCAAAAAACACATTTCAATTTTTTAAAGCCCATTTTTACCAGAAGGTCATGGTGTTATTTTTGTAGCCAAATGAACAGAAGAGAGTATCAGAAATACTGTGGTAAATATACACACTTAATAAAGTATGTGATATAAATGGTGTCTCCTCACAACTTACACAACCGTACACAGCAGGCCAGTGTGCTCCTTCTGATGGAGGAGAAACCCCACCTCATTTAACAACTTATTTTTACATTTTACCTCCTCTAGATTTGAATATCAAGAGCAAAAACATGTTTACAATGGTCTCCCAAGAGACCCAGCTGTATCTATTTCTGAAGTTCCCCAGTGGAGTCTCCCCCTGAATCAGCACTTCTTCCCTCAGACAAACTCCCACCCACCTGCTGAGAGGAAATTCTCTTTATGGCCCTTGTATTAAAAGCTATTACTGAACTGTTAATTAAACAAAAACCCACGGGATCCTCGATGGCTCATCAATTAAAAGGCCAACTCCTAATTTCAGGTCAGGTCATGATACCAGGGTTGTGGGATCAAGTCTCTCCCTCCCTCTGCCCGAGTCTCTCCCTCCCTCTGCCCGTACCCCCCACCCCTGCCCTGTGCTTATGCGCGCTCTCTAAAATAAATCTTTAAAAGAAAGGGAAAAAAACCATAAAAACCTAACTTCTTTACCTCAGAAAGTTCCCTTTCCCTCCAACACCGTATCTGTCATTACATTTAAGGGCCCAGGTATCAAAATTCAACAAGTAAAAAGCTCACTCATCCTTATTTAATGGATAAGAAGTTCCACAACTTCCTACTACAGCAAAGACTGTAGATGCAGTAACAATTTAACTTCTGTGTCTCTTACTGGTGCAACGGCTCGGATTTACATTCACTGCTTTGTGCTGGGATAACAGCTGTTCGGATCATTCTGAGAGACTGCATTTAATGACACTAAGGCTGTTTCACTGAGGCATTCTGAGCCTGCCATGCCTGGCCTCTTTCCATTAGATATTATGGTTGACTACCATTTAAAAAATGGGATTTGGCTGTTACTAATGAATTCCTTGTGTGGCTTTGCCACAGTAAAAAAACCATAAATGCTGCCGTGATCACTGAAGCAAACGAGGCAGAACTAACTACTACGCCGTCTTGCAAAATGTATTATGTCAACAGGAGGTGGATCCCGTGGTTTTCTAAAACAATTTACTACCATTAAAATGATAAAAGGTTAATGTGTGCTAGTCCACTACTCCCATTAGAGGAATGGGGATTTTAAAACTGACTTGAATTAGAACCTTCTCATTCATCAAAGGACTCGTTCAGCACAAAGGCAATGAAACACAGTACTGTACTTCCCACTCTTTCCAACAGAATCCTTCCTCCCTCCAAGAAAAGCTTATGGAGAATGCCAACAGACACCGCGGACAACAGCGAAGCTGCTCGGTGTGCTACAGGTAGGACCTCACCTCCTCCTTTGTGCCACCTGCCATCTGAAGTTCTGTACACCTTCTGGGAGCACAGGAATTCAGCTGGAAAACCACGGATGTCCCAGGAAGAATGGAGAACCTAGAAGCACATGCCCTTTACTGGCTGTTGACCCTAGGTGAGTTAATCCTCGGAGGAATGTTACTTGGCGCACAATTTTTTTGAAGACCTCTTTGTGAATCTTTGTGAACTATACACTATCACGCGAAGCTAATAAAGTATGCAAGACCCTCTGGCAAGTGAACGAGATAAAGGTTAGAGTGTCCGTAGGGTGCTTACAGTCTGGCGGCATACGTGTAATACCGCCACAGGCAGTACCACCATTCAGAGCTCTGGGCCATGCGGGTACCTGGTGTCTGCGGCAAAGAATGGTTCAATAACGAAGAAACCGGTTCTGCCTACAGCATAGGAAGCTTCAGAGATGCAGGGACGTGTGAGCTGGGCTCTGAGGTTGGGCAGAAAGGAGTTCAGACAGACCTGAGGCTGCTATCCTCAGAAAGGCCTAGCTGCAAGGGTGGCCCTTCGATCACGTTTGGCAACTTAACTGGGAAACAGTTCTCTGCACTGATGTGACACTTTCCCTAATGGATAAGGATGGCTCACCAGGCCTGAAGGATTTGTACAATGTGGTTTCTGCTGAACACCTGCCTTTACTTCAGGGAGCCCAGAATTTTGGTGCATGTGAGGCGGAGGGTAGCTCCATGATCAACCGCCAATAAAGACCTTGAGCACAGCCCCTAATGAGGGACTGCCTGACAGAACACACTCCACCCACGTGGTCACAACTTGCTGGAGGAATGAGACATGGCCTTTGTGACTCCACTAGGAGGGGTCCCTTGGAAGCCGGTGCCTGGTCTCCTCCAGACTTTGCCCCCTGTACCTTCCCTTGGCTGATTCTACTGCGCATGCTTTCCCTGGAGTAACTCTCAGCCATGAACGAGACCATACACTGAATCCTGTTGAGTCCTAGGAAATCAACAAACCTGGGGGAGGTCCTGGGGACCACTGGCAGGGAGGCAAACGCACAAGTACGAGCTAGCCGTTTAAAGTGTAATCTGCTTACACAGTCGGCTTTCAAGCTCAGTTTATGTTCAAAATCTAAGAACTGCCTCCCCTCCTCCATTATGACAGCAGGCCTTTAAAAAGGCAGGGATTAGGAAAGAAAACTGTAGAAAAATAAAGTGCTTGCCGTAAACAAATTCCTTAAGGCAAATTTGGGGGCTACTGTACATCACCACTTCTACAACCACACCCCCAAAAGCCCCAATACTTGTAATTTCTACATCAAAAGAAGCTACTCTTTTTAAAATAAACCAATACTCTTCTTTCCTACTATCTTTCCATGTTTTCAACTTAGTTCTAAGATTTTTGGGGGAGGAAGGAAGCTACTACATATCATTCAGTACATTTCAATTTTTTTTTTTTAAATTAGGCTCCACACCTAGTGTGGAGCCTAAGGATTATAAATGATTTTATTTTTTTAAAGATAAAGGTATATTACCAATCTGACTGCTTCTTTCATTTCTTCTGAAGCAATTGCCAAGATTTCTGTAGTAGGATTGAAGCTCAGAGAAGTAACACCTGTAACCAAGTTCATTATAGCTTTTATCGGCTTTGGATTTGTTTCTTGGAGACAAGAATCTTGATTGTATATGTTTACCACTCCACAATTAGAACTGCGGAAAGAAAAGGGAATACAACAAATTAAAAAAAAAGAACAAAATGGCTTTCGCAACCTAAATGAATAGACTGAACCCCACACACTGATATCTGTAGAAATCATAGCATGTTGTGTTACAAAGGGACCAGGGCTGTAGGCTTTATCCTAAGGCAAAAAGCCAGACACATTCTACCAGTTCTACCGCAATCTTGCTAAACTCTTGTTAACTCCAATGGCTTTTCAACTGTGAGCTAGAGAATCCAAGAAAGCCTAGATTCTCCATTATTTATTCCTTCAATAAATATTTACTGAATGTCAACTTTATGCCAGGCACTAGATGCAAAGGTGAACAAGACTGAGACCACGCCTGCCACTCCCACGGTGTTTATGGCCAACCAAACATTTGAAAATGAGAATGAGAGCCGTCCTTTCCCTATTTGAGTTCCTCTTCTCTCTTTTTATTCTATCATATTTGTGAGAACTGCCAAAACGGGTGTCGTGCAGCATCTGTAACAGGTATCTTAGTTCCGCTCTCCTGGGAATATCCACAGTTAAGAATTACGGAAGCGACCACGCACTCTGTTTACTGAAATGTTTACAGCAACGAATTACATCCAGTGCTCATAAAAAGTAAATCCTGATGACCTGCCCATTAACAGAATCATTCTCAGAGAGGAACTTTCAGTAAATGTTCAGACGACCTCCTGTTATGGGCACCATTTATAAGGAACAGGGACCAGGTACTTGTAACTCAAATACTCAGATCAAACTTCATTAGCAAATGCAACACAAACCTGAAAGCTGCAAGAGCTAAAGCCTCAAAGTGACAAGGGTGACACACGGACCTTCCACTAAATGTGCTCACTCCCAAACATCCTCATTTATTCTCTCGGTACATACTGCCTGCTTACAATGAGCCAGACACACTGCACTAACAAGACCAACTCAGGTCACACACAGCGCTCTACATCTGAATGACAGCCAACCACACAAACGACATGTGAGTGCTTCGGAGTCCTCCAACTACTTACAGAGACATTTTCTCATTTGATTCTCAGAACCCTTTAAGAAGAGGTAACCATAAGCACTCGGGAGACAAAACAAATATCCTTGGTTTATTTAATTTTGTTATGGACTGAGTATCTGTGCCCCACTAAAATTCCTATGATGAAATTTAAGCACCAACCCCTTATTAGGAGGTGGGGCCTCTGGGAGGAGGCCTCTCCTCTGGGAGGAGATTAAGGTCATGACGGTGGAGCCCTTATAAAAGTGACCCCAGAGACTCTCTCCCTCTTTCCACGTGAGGAAACAAGAAGTCAATGGTCTGTAACCTGGGAGAGGGTCTCCATGGAACCCAGTTGTGCTGGTACCCTGACCTCAGTCTCCAGAAGGAAGAGAAATAAATTTCTGTTGTTTATAAGCTACCTAGTCTATGGGTATTCATTACAGCAACCTGAAAGGACAAAGACAAATTTCCTCTTTTCCTTATTTGTATTTTTGACTTGGATCAAAATGTCTACTGGTTGTATTTATACCAAATCTCTTTTCTTGCTAAACACTGATTTATGGCTAAATCCATCTTAACTAAGGACAAAAAGTTATAATCCATATGGCTCTCTTCTAAACGTCAATTTTTTTTAAAGATTTTATTTCTTTGAGAGAGAGTGAGAGAGAGAGCACAAGCAGGGTGATGGGCAGAGGGAGAAGCAGGCTTCCCGCTGAGCAGGGAGCCCAACATGGGGCTCGATCCCAGACCCTGGGATCATGACCTGAGCCAAAAGCAGACACTTAACCGACTGAGCCACCCAGATGCCCCCTTATATCGAATCTTACCATCATGAATGTGAGATGCTCCTTAAATGCCTACCCATTCTTATTTGACTATTGATTAAATTTATGGAAGAAAAATGGCACAAGTTGATCACTTTGATATATGGAAACTTATTCTATTAGTGGTATTTCTGCTAACAAAATATAATTGATTCTTGGGCACCTGGGTGCCAGTTAGTCGAGCATCCAAATCTTGGTTTGGGCTCAGGTCATGATCTCAGGGCTGTGAGATCCAGTCCCACATCGGGCTCAGTGCTCAGGGCAGAGTCGGCTTGAGTTTCTCTCTCCCCTTCCCTCTCCCTCTGCCCTCCCCACCACCCCTGCTCACTCTCTCTAAAATAAATTTTAAAATCTTTATTAAAAAATGGATATAACTGATTCTAATATGTCATTGAGAGTAATCAGTATTTATTGAATGTATTAATAGTTACTTATTAATTAATATATATTAAATATAATATAATATATATTACATTAATATAATCAGTATTTATTGAATGAGACCTGTATATCCAACACTATGTAATACAGGAATACAAAGTATCAGAAAGAATTTATCCCAGAAAAAAATATACCTGCATGAAATAGCCAGAAAGACAAGAGAACAGAATACAGCACACTAAGGTCTGTCTGGGACCTATAACATCAAAGAGAGGGAAATTAGTATGAGTGAAGCTGGACCAGATTAAAGTTTGTGGACAACACAGGACTCCAGATGGGGAAGGCAGACATTAAGTCAAAAAACAAACCAGGGACAGCGCCTGGGTGGCTCAGTTGGTTAAGCAACTGCCTTCGGCTCAGGTCATGATCCCCGGGGTCCTGGGATTGAGCCCCACATCGGGCTAAACCTGCTCTGCTGGGAGCCTGCTTCTCCTTCCCCCTTTGCCTGCCACTCACCCTGCTTGTGCTCTGTCAAATAAATAAATAATCCTAAAAAACAAACAAACAGAACACCTAGGTGGCTCAGTCAGTTAAGTGTCTGCCTTGGGCTCAGTTCATAATCCCAGGACATAACCTAAAGAAGCAGACATGACTGCTACCCTTCCACCCACAACCACAGCTGACTGGGCTAGAAGCAAGTTCCTGAGTCACAGGCAGTCAATCCATTAGCAGATCAGCAACCACAGAGTGTCCCAGTACACAAAAATCTTCACAAAGAGGAATGATGGCACTTAAGCCGGATCAGGGTTTGTCTTATGGATTAGGACTGGGAACCACAGCGGTGGTGGGTGTGAAAGCTAAAAAGGCATAAAGGAAGAGCACACAGGGCCACAAAGAAATTAATATTATGAGCAAGAAGAAACTATAAAGCAGAATAGTAGTCATCAACGAGTGACAATTCTGCCCCTGGGAGGACATTTTAATTGTCACTACTAGGGGGTCACCACAGCCATAGACAGCCTACAGAACTTACAAACAGGCCGAACACAGAACTCAAATCCTCTCCTCCGCTGAATACTCTGAGACTGAACTCTACTGACTTTCTTCTTATCCTCAGTCACCTCTTTCTCCATAGACTCTTGTCCCCAAGGTTTTATATCCCATCTACCTCTACGTCTAGTATCTCATTCACATCTCACTTAGTCCTATGGACCACCTAGCTCCAATCACATCTAAATTAGCACCTTTAGGGGCGCTGGGTGGCTCAGTCCTTAAGCATCTGCCTTCGGCTCAGGTCATGATCCCAGGGTCCTGCGATCGAGCCCCGCATTGGACTCTCTGCTCGGCGGGAAGCCTGCTTCTCCCTCTCCCACTCCCCTTTGCTTGTGTTCCCTCTCTGTGTCTCTCTTTCAAATAAATAAATAAAATCTTTTTATAAATAGATAGATAAATAAATAAGTGCCTTTACTCTGAGACACACCGCACTTCTAACTGCTTGTGGACATGAATGCACGTCTTCCCACACTCTTTCTCCTCTTCCCCCCTCATGCAAGGACAAGCCCACCCTTCCAGCTGCTCAAGCCGAGAGCCTGAGAATGTCACTGCTTCTCTCCCATCCCAATTCTCTAAGCAGCTTTGATCTACATCACAAACATCATTGCCTCTCTCGTATTCCCATTCCCACTGTCCTTAGCGATGGCCCCACTGCAATGACCTCAAAGCTCCCTGCACCTGTTGCCCCCCCAAAAGCTGTGATGGGAATTATCTACTTCAAACCCTAAAATCTAGATATGATCATGACTCTCCTCTACTTAAAAACCCTTGATGTTTTCTCTTTCCACTCAATGTAATGTCCACACTCTTCGACACAGTGAGAAGACCTCTAGAAGTTGTCCCCCTCCTGCTTCCCTTTGTCACCTAAGCCCTCAGGAGTCAACCCATCTGCACTCCATTCAGAAACCAAATCTGAATCCTCTCCCCTCCATACCTTTCCTTTCCACTACCTGCAACACCCTTCTCTAAATCCTATCTGGCCCTCCAAAAGCTTAGCTCGAGTGCCAATACCTATAAAAATACTCTTCCAGGGCGCCTGGGTGGCTCAGTGGGTTAAGCTGCTGCCTTCAGCTCAGGTCATGATCCCAGGATCCTGGGAACGAGTCCCACATCGGGCTCTCTGCTCAGCAGGGAGCCTGCTTCCCTTCCTCTCTCTCTGCCTGCCTCTCTGCCTACTTATGATCTCTGTCTGTCAAATAAATAAATAAAATTAAAAAAAAAAATACTCTTCCAGGTGACCATTACAACAGCCTTCACCCAATCCTTACACTTTTAAGAGACACTGTATCTCAACAGCAGACCTGATGACTTGTCTGGGAAGAGCCACATGGATCCATCTGTCCTCACCATGGCACCATGAACTATGAGAATGCAATGGCACGCTGTCATTCTTCTATCTCACAATCCCTAGCTAAATGGTCACTGTTTTTATAAATGAGAAAACCAAGGCAGAAACACATCACCGAATAAACGGGTTTTTCTGACACTGTAAAACATGTATGTCCTGAAGATTCTCTAGATGAACTAAAATGAAAATCATTTTATATGTTCAAGGAGAGAGTTAAAATTAAAGGACTATTAACTCCAGGCCCTAAATACTAATGAATTTCTTATTTTCCCACAGCCCTGAATTATCCAGTATTTTCTGAATATAAAAATCAAAAACTTCGAGGGGGTGCAGTGTGGAAAGAACACAGAATTGGGAACCAGACAACCTGAGTTCCAGACCCAGCTTTGCCAATAATCAGTTTAATGAGTAACAACCAATAAAGAAAACTCAAATTACCCAATTCTTAGACCTCAGCTTCCCTATCAATAAAGTGACTGGACCGAACTAGCTCGATTCAACACACCTTCCTGTGATGACAGAAATGCGCTGCACCTGCACTGTTGACATGGGCGCCACCAGACACACGTGTGCCTACCGAACACTTCAAATGGGGCATGTGTCACTAAGGAACACATTTTTATTTTGATTAATTTAAATTTAACTAGCCACATGTGGCCAGTGGCGACTGTGATGGACGTGCAGGATTAGATCAAGATGCCATCCAGAGGGGTGCCTGGGTGGCTCAATGGGTTAAGATGCCATCCAGATACATACAAGGGAGGGAACAGAAACAGGACAATAAAAACAATGAAAATATCCTACAGCACAAAGATGAAAGAGACACTGGGTTATTAGCTTTAAGTTCCAGAAGACTAGCTCCCATATTTTCCAAAGTCAGAGAGGTAACTGAAATCAAAAAAATCCTGAAGCAAAGTCTTAAACTAAGGGCTTAAAACCCAGATGTAAGTAGGAGAAACAGCAATCCAAGGTACATTTAGAGATTTAAAGAGATAAAAGATAAAACTATGGAAAAGCTGAAACAGAATGCTTGAAGTAGATCTTCCAAAGGGATTACATACATGGCACAAAAGGATTCATACTCAAGACAAACTGGACTATAAATTCTCTTTGCTTCTTGTAAGATTTTTTAATTTACAAAACTCCTAGTACACTGTACCTTCACATATTTAAAAACACAAACGCAGGGAGATGTACCTTTAAAACAGATGTAAAGGGGCTAAGAGCTCCGGCTTTGCCGCCAGACTATTTGGACTGTAACAGCTGGCTCTCCCTTACTCTCTGTGCGATCTTAACCAAGTTACCTAATCACAGTGCCTCTACTCCCACACCTATGAGGCGGAGAGACTAGTACCTATATTGTGAAGCAAGAAATGAGAGTTACTTTATATGTAAAAAATATATATACACACCCACACACATATATAATCAATATACACCCATATATGCACATATATAGTTACATAAGAAAAACAAAAGTCCTCAGCACATGGTAAACACTGGGAAAAACTTTGTTGCTAAATCTCTTTATTATAATTATGATTCAAAGTCTGAAACTACTTAGATGGGAACCACAATAAAAAGGTAATTTTATTTTTTTCATTTTTTTAAAAAGAATTTAATTTATTGAGAGCAAAAGAGACAGCGTGCACAAAGCAGGGGAGGGGCAGAGGAAGAGGGAGAAGCAGACTCTGCAGAAGCAGAGCAGGGAGCCTAATGAGGGGATTGATCCCAGGACCCTGGGATCATGACCTTAACCGACTGAGCCACCCAAGTGCCCCAAAAAGGCAATTTTGTGTATTTATGAGAAGCTGATGAAGACTACAGTCAACAAATCTCTCATCACTGATAAAACTTTGATTTGAAAATATAAAAATAGGTATTTCTATGGCATTGACCTAAAATTCTCACAATGCAAAGCCCCAAAGTGGTTTGTATATTGCAACCCTAGTAAAGGCAGGAGACTAATCTCGTGATCTGGGCCATGGCTGCAGCGGGAGACATTCCCAATTCCCCCACAGTAAGCAGAGAGACTGGAACAATAAAATAAAACAAAAGAGATTCTCCAAGTTACCTTACATGGTCATCTGAATTTGGTGAGCTGCTGTCTGAGGTCCTACCGGCCCCTGCCCACAAAGCGCCATCACACACAACAGAGAACATGCCATGTCTCAACTCTTTTCCACTCTTCAGTACACAGTGCTTTGTACCTAGTGGACAGTCACGTGTCTCTTTCTTTTTGAACTGACTGACTTCCAGACCAGCTAGGAAGTCACAAAACAAGACACCCTAAAGCACTGACACAAGACGCAGCAAAGGTACACTCTAACTACAGACTGCACCCCGCAGAGTGAGAGGACCGCCCCTGAAACCGTGAGACCAGACCACAGGGTTCCGGATCACTCTGTCAGTGACTCCAGTGGTCTCTTCCAGGACAATCCTGACATCAGTGGCTGTCTACAGAATGAAGGGTAGTCCAGAGATTTCCCAAGTACGTTCTAACTCTGATGTTGCAGGAATTAATATGAAAGCTTTCTAAAAGTATATAGTAATCCTTACATTAACAAATGGCATAAAAACAGTAACGGAGGGCGCCTGGGTGGCTCAATTGGTTAAGCATCTGGCTTCAGCTCATGTGATGGTCCCAGGGTCCTGGGATCAAGTCCCGCATCAGGCTCCCTGCTCAGCACCAAGTTTGCTTCTCCCTTTGCCCCACCCCTGCTCATGCACCTTTGCCCCACCCCTGCTCGTGCACTTGCTCGATCTCTCAAATTAATAAATATCTTTTTAAAAAAACAGTAACATAAATGAATAGAGCTCTCTATTTTCAACAGTTTCCCTACTCCCCTATCAGAGCAAAACTACAAACAAAGCATCTACCTTATGTCAGGACACTGAATCAAAAGAATTAAGAGATACAAAACGTGAGTTTTTAAATCAAAGACATCAACTCCTAAAAGCAGAGGCCAAGACAGAGGGGTTTTACAGCAGTACTAGGAGGAGAGCAGAGAGGGCAGCAGAGGGCAGAGAGAGGAGGAGCAAGGCAGAGATGGAAGAATGAGGAAGAAGGGGAGAGAACGCAACCCAGCCCAGTGGAGTTCAGCTTCTCCTGCCTCTAGCTTCTGTACGACCAGTAACTCTTCCCCACCTCCCTAATAACATCAGAAATTCCTCTAACAAGGTTACGGCCTTTCTCTACAGGTATAACAATAACAAACTAACAATTTAACCAAGCATATCAGAACCAGAATTCCATTACACTGAGCACAATTAAAATCAAATGAGTTTAAACTAGTATTAGATTCTTTCCTTTTTGGGTCCTTCGAAGGGCCCAATGACTAAAATAATAAAAGTGATTCAAAAAAGAGAGGCAAAGGATCAGAAAAAGACTAACTTCACAAATTTAAGTGAAGGTCATTTTGGGGCAATTTTGCTTAAAATTAGTTTCAAACCAGTCTTCATCTTAAAGGAGTTTTAGTTCCAGGGGGAAAAAAAAACACAAAACAAAACAAAAAAATAAAGGAGCCTTAGTGCCAGAAGTTCTGCCAACCATGGGCCGCTGCCATAGTGCACACACTCTGGGCAAACACTGGGCTCCCCCCTCCTCCCCAAGATATCCCTCCCTACAGGTCTATAGCAGGTACGCTGACTAGGGAACACAGGACATGAAGGGGCCCTTGTCAAGGCCTTGGTTGTTTTTTGTTTTTTTTTTTTAATTTAATTTAATTTTTATTTTTTATAAACATATCTTTTTATCCCCAGGGGTACAGGTCTGTGAATCGCCAGGTTTACACACTTCACAGCACTCACCATAGCACATACCCTCCCCAATGTCCATAACCCCACCACCCCCTCCCAACCCCCCTCCCCCCATCAACCCTCAGTTTGTTTTGTGAGATTAAGAGTCACAATGGTTTGTCTCCCTCCCAATCCCATCTTGTTTCATTTATTCTTCTCCTACCCCCTTAACCCCCCATGTTGCATCTCCACTTCCTCATATCAGGGAGATCATATGATAGTTGTCTTTCTCTGATTGACTTATTTCGCTAAGCATGATACCCTCTAGTTCCATCCACATCATTGCAAATGGCAAGATTTCACTTCTTTTGATGGCTGCATAGTATTCCATTGTGTATATATACCACATCTTCTTTATCCATTTATCTGTTGATGGACATCTAGGTTCTTTCCATAGTTTGGCTATTGTGGACATTGCTGCTATAAACATTCGGGTGCACGTGCCCCTTCGGATCACTACGTTTGTATCTTTAAGGTAAATACCCAGTAGTGCAAATGCTGGGTCATAGGGTAGTTCTATTTTCAACATTCTGAGGAACCTCCAAAGGCTTTGGTTTTGACCTGATCTCTAAGCTCCACAGCGTGGTCCTACTTTCCCTTCTCACATGCCCCAAAGGTAGGAGGTGACCAATTTTCAAACGGTGGTGGGGATGTTTATGAGGATTTGCCCCAATTTTAACCTTGAAGGAGGGAATGAAGAAAGAGTGGGGACTATGCTGTGCTTCCGGGTGGCATCTCTCAACTGGGAAGATCTGACTGAAGTTGTGTCTAGTCTAAGAAAGTCATAAAAATCCACTGTTGGAAGCTCTAAAGTTACAGGGACTGGTAAGTGATTTGGTCAGTAAGATAATTCAGAAATCCAGGTAAGTCTCAGAGCCATCCTTCCCCCAGTGTAATAACCATTTCCTTCCAGTGGTAACACAGTAACATGTTCTAGATAATATTTTCAAAGTTTCCACAATACTAACGAACAGTATTTCTAAGGAACCTATGTTTGATTTATACCACTAGCCAAACAAAGAAAAACTGCTTAAGTACCTTTAAAACTTAAACCTAAGGTTTAAGTTATTCTGTTTCCTTGTCAATGGCAAGAAGCCAAAATAGCAATAAGAAAACTTGATGTGATCAAATGAATATCCCAAATATAAGGAAAAAATATAATGACATAAGGCAGTCCTGTATTTCCTTGTCAAAAGTGCTCATAAGCCACCATTAACATTATTAAACATTGCATTAAGATGATAAAATGCAAAACACCTGGGTGTACTGACTATTACTGTAGAGTTTATACACAAAACTACTTAGGCACTATTTAGTATATTTCTTGTTTTTTTTAATTTTACTTACGTATGTCTTTTAGAAAGAGAGAGAGAGAGTACGACCGAGGAGAAGAGCACAGGGAGAGAAAGAATGTTAAGCAGACTCCATGCCTAGCACGGAGCCTAATGTGCGGCTCGATCTCATGACCCTGAGATCATGACCTAAGCCAAAAATCAAGAGTCGGATGCTTAACTAAGGCACCCAGATGCCCCTGGTATATCTGATTCTTTAGCATTTTCTCACTAGCACATGATTAAGATCACAGAAACCTCTTTACTTACCCACAAGCCACATACTGTCCATTCCTAGATGTGGCAATGCTTAATCCATATAAACTGCCTTCATCAACAAATCTGTTAAGGCATTTTCTAGAGTTTACATCCCAAACATAAACTTCCCCATCACCTGCATGAAAGAGCCAAGAAAGGGTTTGGTTAATTTTGTTTTAAACTCGAAAGCCAAGTGAACTTACCATTCTTAGCCCCTCTTTAATACTAGAAGGGACTACAAACAAAAAGTCACTATAAATGTCCTAGGTCTAGAAAACTGGCCTAAAAATATTTCTGGTAAACATTCCCATATATAGAAAACTAATCAGTAACACTAATCAGTAGTTAATAAAAGTATCTTTTAGTTTAGAGTGAAAATCACAAACTCTTGGCTTGAGTTGAACTTCCAGAAAAAACTTTTACATTTCACTCAGATGAATTATGGGGAGAAAATCTGAAAAAACAAAAAAACAAAATACCCACCATAGTAAGTTCCAACCTCCATCAACAGGCACTAGAGCACCTCCACGTGAGGCCAGATACTGACACCAAATTGATGATGATAGTCATGATGAAGGGAGAATGAAGGGATCCAGACCACAAGGGAATTATGATTTAAGATACATACAACTTACCTACTATCAAGTCATTTAAACAATAATAAATGCCAACTGTGAGGGGCCCTTGGGTGGCACAGTCGGTTGAGTCTCCAACTCTTGATTTCAGCTCAGGTCATGATCTCAGGGTTGTGGGATGGAGCCCTGCTCTGGAGTCTGCGTGGGATTTTCTCTCTCCCTCTCGCTCTGCCCTCCCCTCGCCCCCCGCCCCCCCCCCCCCCCGCCCCCCCCCCCCCCCCCCGCTCAAGTGCACACACTCTCTCTCTAAACTAAATAAATCTTTAAAAAAGTAATAAATGTCAGCTGTGACCAACTGGCACAAACAGTTTAGAGAAGGGAAAATGTGTGTAAGACTGAGGAGTATGTTAAATATGAAGGGAACACGAATACTTTCATGACCGTAAAGACCATCGGGGAGCCTGGCTGGCTCAGTCAGAAAATCACGCGACTCTTAATCTCAGGGGTCATGAGTTCGAGCCCCACACTGAGTAAAGAGATTACTAAAAAAAAAATAAACTTACAAAAGAAAAGAAAGAGATGACTATTGCCAAAATCCGCCCTCATTCTTTTTTCCCTCCCCTATGGGCCCATGATACTGATGATCACTCTCTTCCTCACACACCCATTTAAAGATTTCTTATTGACCCTACACTCACCACAAAGGTGTTCCTCACGCACCCATTTCATCTCTGCCTTTTCTGTGGATATTGCACTCTGGTTCTCTTTACAAAGATTTTTATTTACTTATTTATTTATTGGGAGGGGGGTTGTCAAAAGGAGAGGAACAAGCAGATTCCAAGCGGAGTGTGAGGTGGTGCAGGACTTGACCCCAGGACCTTGAGATCATGACCTGAGCCGAAACCAATAGTCGGTCACCCAATGAACTGAGCCACCCAGGCACCCCTAAAGTTCGCTTTTCTGTATTTTTATCCTCCCAGCGAGAATTCAATTAAGCTCACTATTTCAACTATTTCCTTGACAAAGATGATTTCCCAGGCTGACATGAGGGTGTGAAGTTGTAGTAAAATACATCTGAAAAAACTGAACAGGGTCAAGTTTGAAAATCTTTGCATTCGTCTGTACAGTAATGTTACAATAAAGGAGGGCACTGTAGTTTTAATATCAGCCCAGCTGGCAACAGACTAAAATGGGAAGAAAAGGGATCAACTGCGGGAAGGTCATCTAGATGATGGGTTACTCTTCCCTATGCTTTTAGGACCTTTGTTATGGAAAATAAGACCTCCACAGTAACGACCAAATCTGTAAAGATTTTATATTTGCATCCAGTTCATACAGAAATTTTAGTATCTCTGACCCTCCATCTCCTCTCTCCCACTCTGACCCTCCCAGGATCCGAGAGCCAGTTCATTAGGAACACAGGACTCTGACTCTGAACTAGTTAAGTGTCCAACTCTTGGTGTCAGCTCAGGTCATGATCTCAGGGTCCTGGGATCAAGCCCCATGGCTGGCTCCCTACTCAGGAGGGAAGTTCCTCTCTCTCTCTCTCTCCCCCCCCCGCCCCTCCCCCCACTTGTGCACTCTCTAAAATAAAGAAATAAATCTTTTTAAAAAACCACATACACAACTTTTTAATCCAGTTATAAAATAAGTCATGGAGACAACGTACAACATGGCGACCACAGTTACTAATACAGTAGTGCACATCTGAAAGTTGCTAAGAGAGTAGATCTTAAAAGTTCCCATCACAAGAAAAAAAATCCTAACTATGTGTAGTGACAGATGATAACCAGGCTTATCGTGGTGGTCATTTTTAATATACACCAATGCTGAATCATTACGTTGTACTCCTAATATGTTGTATGTCAGTTACACCTTTAAAAAAAAAAAAAGGAAGAAAAAAAACTAACGCTATATATTTTCAAGTGCTGCTAGCTGAGGTATAGCAAAAATTCTGCCAAAGAGCCCCACAGAGACTGGACAATAGTAGTCACAGGCAGAACCACTTTGATGCCTCCCACTACCAAGCATCATGAGCTACACTGAGATTATGATGGCCCCAAGATCCTATAGGAAAGGGACTAACAGCCCAAGAAGGCACAGGCCAATCAGAAAGGCAGGAGAGCAGAAAAGTGCCAGAGTAGAGACTGTCGGGGTGAAAGCTATTCTACTGCACCACAGGAATGTCAGAGGGTGAAACCGGAATTGTTTTCAGTCAATAATGAAGAACATTCCAAACACTATCCAAGTGAAAAGGTATTGCTAAAAGCAAAAGGTGACTTTCAAAAGGAAAGACTGAGCATGAATCATCTTTTAAATAATCATTTTCTTCCCGTCTTTTCCCCATACATGGTAACATGGTTAAATGGTTAGCTCTTCACTATTACTAGTTAGTAAATAAGAAGGCAAAAGGCAATGACAAAAAACTAAAAATAAAAATTACTTTCTAACACAAAGAAATCTAAACTCAAACACTGTTTTGGGTTAAATCTGAAATGTAAACACATCCAAAGCTTTTAAAAAGCTTTAGGTGAGGGATGCCTGGGTGGCTCGGTTGGTTAAACTGCTGCCTTCGGCTCAGGTCATGATCCCAGAGTCCTGGGATCGAGCCCCACATCAGGCTCCTTGCTCAGTGGGGAGCCTGCTTCTTTCTCTGCCTCTGCTTCCAATCTGCATGCTTGTGCTCACTCGCTCTCTCTCTCTCTCTCTCCCGCTGTGACAAATAAATAAAATCTTAAAAAAAAAAAGCTTTAGGTGATCATGTCATTAACCCACCTGAAGAGGCGTATAGTTTCTTGCTATCTGAAGAGAACGTGGATGCTGCAACCCTTCCGTTAATTTTCATGCTACCGATCAGTTCTTTGGTCTGAAAGAATAACAAATATTACCTATCCAATTGTCAGCCGGTGCATGGAAGAATCACACTGGGAATAAAAACAATCTAGTTCTGGTTTGTAGCACCTACTAAACTTTGTCCCTGAACTCACAAGTTCTCCCCAAGTCCCACTGTGCCCCTCCACTCAGATGCAGATTTCGTTCAAGACTATCCCTACACTGGAGCACCTGGGTGGCTCAGTGGGTTAAGCCTCTGCCTTCGGCTCAGGTCATGGTCTCAGGGTCCTAAGATCGAGCCCCACATCGGGCTCTCTGCTCAGCGGGGAGCCTGCTTCCTCCTCTCTCTCTCTGCCTGCTTCTCTACCTACTTGTGATCTCTGTCAAATAAATAAATAAAAATCTTTAAGAAAAAAAAAGACTATCCCTACACTAATGTCTTATGCTGAACGAACAAGCAGCCACTATTAATGGTTGACCTTCATTGACAGCAAATGAAGATATCCAGCAACACCATTTATCAGCAAGAAGGACCCATCTGGAGATACTTCGAAGCTCCTCACTATCTTCTCTTTCAAACCTGAGAGAAGAGACAAATTAATAAAGATTAATATGATTTTCAGTAATGTTATCTTTCACTGGCAATTGAGAATTTCTTTTAAAATATCTAACTGCCTCAAACTAAACCAAAAGTAGGCTCAGACTCTGAATAAGTCTGACCCTATGGATCACTGAGTATGACCCAAGTATAAGGTCATTACCAAGTACTTCCTTTACCTGTCTTGGTTAACAGTGACCATTTGAACTGCGGCCAAAGATTTAGCTCTCCGAACAGTAAACATACCAACTAATTTTCCAAATGTGAACAGTAACATCTGTAATTAACTAAAAGGATAAATTATACTTCTTTGTCACAAAGTTCATTACCAGGAGGGAAATGCATGGCCATCAGAAACAGCTAAAACACAGTAACATGTAGAGACTAGTTGCTGGTCACCAACTAAACACCCCATGACGGAGTCTAGTCTTAACTTCGTGGATCCAAAAAGGAAAAAAAGAAAAAAGAACCCACAAAGTGTCAGTATATTCAAGAGCTGATTAGTTTCCCAAAATGTGACTCATGCAGCCTAGTCACATGAGCTAAGAATATAAACCAGTCAATTTACTTATTTCCCAAAGGACACGTTCCTTTTCTATCCCTAAAAGGCTCATACTGACCATGCAGGAGACTCCTTCCATCAGGACTGCTTAGTGAGCAAACTTACTCATTACGAAACTGCCTGACAGAAAGGGTGCTGAAGGAATGAATAGATACCACTGGCCCCCTGTAGGGAAGGGAAGCAGGCGGCCAGGGAAACGGAGCAGAGTCAAGTTTTCCTTCCTCACCCTTTTGTATGTATTGGATTTTTGCACCACATGAATGTACTGCTTGGTCAAAAAAAATTATTTTAAAAAATATTTAAGTTGCTAAGTTAAAACATTCATCAGAATAAATAAACTGAGAAAACTCTAGTGAGAAATCCTTGTTTCCCTACAGGAAAATGCTGGCTAAGGCTGCCACAGACCGCCTCCATCCTATGAACAGTTTTCATCCAGATGGTTCACAATCCTACAAACCGGGCCTCCCACTCCAGTGCTGCCCACAAAGACTATACCCTAGGTCTCTTGAGGGAACTCAATCCAGACACATATTTCCAGCTAATGGGGTTCACTCTGAACCTACTCCTCTCTAGGGTAATTTTCATCCCCCTTTCTGGGCAAGCCTTTCGCTTTGACTACAATATACAGAAACAGCTCCAAGCATAAGGAAAATCCCATCACATGATGAAGCAGGGAAGGGAGGCTAAATCTCGCAGTGTGGGGCTGCAGCAAGAAACCATACCCCCCCCCCAACCTAACCCTACTGACACAGAACTGGACAGGAGGAATGCAAGAGAGAACTCAGAGGCCTACAGCTGGGGATCCCCACAGCCATGAAGGGCTACAGACTGTGCACAGATTGTCAGAGCAGCAGGGAAGAGTTCCCTCACCCTGTGCACACAGACCCAGTGTGGCAACGACAGAGGCAACAGCCAGAGGGCTCGTTACATCCAGCCTGCTCTCCAGCACAGGTGGCTCGAAGACCTCCTGTTTGTAGGCTAAGGAATCCTGTTGTTCTGAGAGAATTCAGGAAGGAATCCTGTTGTTCTGAGGGAATTCAGGAAGGAATGGCCACAAGGAAATACTAGACTTGCAGCAAATAAAGACAGGTAGTTGATATAGAAATTAAATGAAAAAACCACCGCATTTTCATCCAAAACTTACAGAATACCGGTAATATGTATACAGCATTTTGCTTTTAACCTCGCAAAAAATAATAAACACTAATATCAATATTGTAATTGCTTTTTACAAACACTGAACCTTCCAAAATAGGAACCAGACAAAACGTATGACCTTGAGAAAGAAGATACAATGCTTTGAAGACGTCAGATATAAATCTTTATGTAGAACTGTGAATGACATTTTTAGGTCAACTAAAGAGCAAGTGGTAAGAAAAAGAATGGCTGGGGTGCCTGGATAGCTCAGTGGGTTAAGCCTCTGCCTTCGGCTCAGGTCATGATCTCAGGGTCCCGGGATCGAGCCCCGCATCAGGCTCTCTGCTCAGCAGGGAGCCTGCTTCCCCGCCCCCCTGCCTGCCTCTCTGCCTACTTGGGATCACTCTCTCTGTCAAATAAATAAATAAAATCTTTAAAAAAAAAAAAAAGAGAGAGAGAGAGAAAAGAAAGAAAAAAAAAAAGAAAAAGAATGGCCAATTTTATTACAACAATGCCAGGTTCCCCAAGACGGCAAGTGGATTTGCTGTGCTGGGATAGACCCTACGCTGCTTTTACTGTGGGAGCAGCCCCCACCAAGTGCCACAAGCGCTCAATTACCTCTTTTGAACAAATTAGAGGGAAGGAGAGTCGAGGGGTGGGGGGATGGGTGAACGAGGTGATGGGGATGAAGGAGGACCCTTGTGATGAGCACCAGGTGATGCATAGAATTGTTGAATCATTATATTGTACACCTGAAACTAACAAAACACTGTATGCTAACTAACTGGAATCAAAATAAGAACTAGAAAATAAAACTAAAAAAATTAAAAATGATCTCTTTTAATATTTAGGACCCTCGACTTTATAGAAAGAGAAAGCTGAAGCTCAGATATTACCAAACCATAACACTTATAAGCAAAATGGCGGCCTGACCAACTAATTTTATTCCCAAATGGTCAAATTCCTTATGTGTTTACCTAGAACAACGTGTCTCTCTTACGACTTGTCCTTCTAAATGATGCAGCAGAAATTGCTTCTGGAGTCTCAATTAGTAATCTGGGGTTCCAAACCTTTTCATGTGTCAGTCTGTGGTTGTTCAAAAACTTTTATAACCAGGGGCGCCTGAGTGGCTCAGTGGGTGAAAGCCTCTGCCTTCGGCTCAGGTCATGATCCCAGGGTCCTGGGATCAAGCCCCGCGTCGGGCTCTCTGCTCAGCGGGGAGCCTGCTTCCTCCTCTCTTTCTCTGTCTGCCTCTCTGCCTACTTGTGATCTCTGTCAAATAAAGAAATAAAATCTTAAAAAAAAAAAAAAACTTTAATAACCAAAGGAAATGCTAAACTTCAGTACTATGTTGGTGAAAATAGAGATGTAATGTTTTTCCCTTATGACTTCATTGGCCTCTAAATTCTATCAGAGAATGTTGAAAATCCACGGACCCCATTATGAACCCCTTCGGGTTAATGGGACAAACCATCAATTCAGAATTCTTCAGAATGCATCAAATCTGCACTCCTCATTTTTCAAACTTACATTTAAGACAAAGAGACAAATGTATAAGTTTGCATATTCTAACCAATGTCCTTAATTAATTTTGAGTTAGTTATAGTGTTTCATAATGAGACTGAAAATAGCGTTCAACAACCAAGCCAACAACAACAAAAAAATACATTTACTTTAGCATTATCATCATTACTGCCAAGCTATGCTTGTTGAGGAAAGAGCATAGAGGGAAAGATGAATGCCACATCTTAGAAGCTGGCGATCAGATGCACACTCCGGCGTACCTGCAGATCCACCGTCAACATCACTGACTCTATCTTCACCAACCCCGGGGATTTGCTTTTCCCAAAAGGATGTAAGGCAAGGACGGACAAAAGCCCACTCCTTTTCATTAGTGGAATAATATGTGAAAACAGTTAACAACTACATACTGTTTTTTGCTTCAGTATGGGGAAACCGTTTCAGGCTCTTCGATTCAAAGTGAGGTCCACGGACCAGCAACACCAGCCTCACCCACGAACTTGTGAGAAATGCAGAATCCGGCCCCCTCAGACCTATAGAAGCACATTCTGCACTTGAGCCAGATCCCCAGGGGGCTCCTGGGCACACTAATGTCTGAGAGGCCCTGCTGCAAAGCACACTTAAACTACGAATCCACTCGGAAAGGGTCACCGAAGTTGTCAGGAAACACAGGAAGCAGAAGACTGGAAACACTGATGATAAACCCCATAAATGTTTCTGAAGCTGAGCTTGTTCACTTTGAACCATTAGCAGAAAAAAGGCTGTACAGAGCTACCCCTGTCCTTTACAGCCCCAAACATATACCCAGTTTAACAGGGAGACTGCCAGGAAGCCACATTGCTGTTATCACCACCTCCCAGGGCGTATAAGTGCTAACCCAGCCAACCCACTACAGGGCTTTGGTCCACAGAGGGTTCCTGAAGGTGTCACCGAATTTTGCGGTGATGCGGAGAGGGGCATGCAGGGGAAGAATAGGGAAGGCAGAAGATAAATTTTCAAATAATAGAACATTTTCTTAAGCAGTCTTGAAAATACATCATGATCTCCAAAAGCAGTGCTTTATTTCCTTTAAACATAAGCCAAAAATCTATTATGACACCAGAAGGACAAGAGAGAATCCAAATCTCCAGAAGACTAGAGAGGGGAGATACTCTGTCTGAGGACTTGGGACTCGGGTCTTGGGCTAGCGCCCAGGCTCTTTCTGTGGCATCCACTGCCAATCTTACAGCCTTGCGTTTGCAACTGCTTTTCTGCTCAGGGAGATACAGATTCCCAAATTCCAGTTTTCCCAGAAGTGCTCAATAAAAAGTTCACTATTTTCATTCAAATGTATCATCTCAACACAATGACATTTTCTGAATACTAAAGAGATTCTTATTTTTAAGAATCCTGTGGGGGGAAAGTGGTCATAAACACTGTTAAATGAACTCAGCTGTGGGGCTGACAGACAGGGCAGAGGGGTGATGGGCGACATGTTCAATAGAAACCTTACCTCTCACTTGATGCACAGGAATTAGCTTTCCAGCCAGCATATCATAGACATAAAGAACCTTGCTATGGACGCTCGTAGCTAAAACCTCTTCTCCAGTAGCACTAAAACAGGCCTTAAATATTGGAAACTTCTCCAAATAGATACTCTGGATTTTAGGATTTGTTTTTCCATCAACCTATAAGGAGAGGCAAAACATTCCTTTTGGTTATTTCCATAGACTGTATCCTGTGAGTAAGTACTTCTCACCACAAGTTTCCATTTAAAAATGCACACCACAGGGTGCCTGGGTGGCTCAGTGGCTTGGGGCCTCTGCCTTCGGCTCAGGTCGTGATCCCAGGGTCCTGGAATCGAGCCCCGCATCAGGCTCTCTGCTCAGCAGGAGGCCTGCTTCCCCTCCTCTCTCTCTCTGCCTGCCTCTCTGCCTACTTGTGATCTCTGTCAAATAAATAAATAAATTTAAGTAAACAAATAAATAAATAAAAATGCACACCTGAAACAGCGACATGGCATTATCTCGCGCGGCAACCATCACAACCTGCGCGCAAGGATGGAACTGCACGGACGAGATCCGAGCCGTGGTAGGACGTTCCGCGTTAGCATGGAGACAATTCTTTAGCTGTGGAAAAAGACAGTGACAACTCTATCAATTCAAATGAGTTAACATTCTTTTTTTTTTTTTTTTTTTTGAAGATTTTATTTATTTGACAGGAAGAGAGAGAGACAGCACGTACAAGCAGGCAGAGCAGCAGGCAGAGGCTGAGGGAGAAGCAGATTCCCCATGGACCAGAGAGCCCAGATTCAGGGCTTGATCCCAGACCCCTGGAATCATGACCTGAGCTGAGGGCAGATGCATAACTGAGCCACCCAGGAGCCCCAACATTCTTTTCTTTAAAGCATGAAGGAAAGACATTTCAACATAGCTTATGCTGAGAAGGAAGTACACTGGTATGGTAACCACAAGACCAAAGCTCTACTACCAACTAGCAAGTCATTTTACTAAATAATAATCCATTTTTACCATCTTTCTAACAAGGGGATGAAATAGTTATGGTCTTGGGGGACCAGGACAGTCATTTCCTCATGATATACCATACAGATTAGGAGACTGACTTCAAGGATATTTTACTTAAAATTGCTACTCTAGCATTTTTGCATTCATGGCACAAAATAAAAGGCACTCTGTAATCGTCCCCATGGTTCTGTGGTTGGCATGGACCGCTATGTTCTCCTCTCAGAATACATGGTTCCTAGCTTAAAGCAATGATGACCTCATATATCATGCATTTAGGCTATTTTCAGTTATTTCCTAGTTTTTACAGGTTGCTCTCTCTCCATTAAAAACTCAATTATAGGGCACCTGGGTGGCACAGTTGGTTAAGCAACTGCCTTCGGCTCAGGTCATGATCCTGGGGTCCCGGGATCGAGTCCCACATTGGGCTCCCAGCTCCACAGGGAGTCCGCTTCTCCCTCTGACCTTCTCCCCTCTCAGGCTCTCTCTCACTGTCTCTCTCTCAAATAAATAAATAAAATTAAAAAAAAAAAAAAAAAAAAAACTCAGGGGCGCCTGGGTGGCTCAGTGGGTTAAGCCTCTGCCTTCAGCTCAGGTCATGATCTCAGGGTCCTGGGATAGAGCCCCACATCGGGCTCTCTGCTCAGCAGGGAGCCTGCTTCCCCCCACCCCTTCTCTGCCTGCCTCTCTGCCTACATGTGATCTCTGTCAAATAAATAAATAAAATCTTTAAAAAAAAAAAAACTCAAAGGAAAAAATAGAGTACTAAGTGTATGTTTTGTTTATAAGAAACAAACTTAGATTCTTACGGTAACTGCGTTATCAGTGGATGTGAATTTACCCTACGAAGAGCTGACTCAACTGTCTTCATAAGGTGGGGAAAATACAATCACTCTGTCTCCTAGTAATCCGCCCTAATAGGGTTCCCTCCCCCACCTAAAGGATGCTACCATTTTATAATGGAGAAAAATATCTATGTCAGAGATCTGTAACAGATATTTAACTGAAGCAATGGGCTGGGCAGGTACTTATTACCACAATGAACAAGTCAGATACAGTCTAACTAGAGCAGACCACTTTAGACAAGAGAGCCAGGAAGAACCTTCCTAAGTGTCCTCTGAGCAAAAGGGTATGGACGGGTTTGGCCATGAGCAGTGCTTGAAGGACAGACAGGCAGGAGCAAGAGCAAAAGTTCAGAGGCAAGAAAGGACTTGGTGTGCTCAAGAAACAAAAAGAAGGCCTGAGGGAACCTGGGTCAGAAACAAAGGGGAAACTTCTGGGACAAAGTTCAGATATACGCAGACGCCAAATTATGAAGAGCAGTAGAGACCGTGATAAAGAATTCAGAAGTTTTCAAAAAGCGATGAAAAGTGACATGAACTGATGTTTTAGAAGCCCCTCCTGGCTACTACTAATGAAGAATAGGAAGAGGAGAGTGGAAGTGGAGACCA
Organism: Enhydra lutris kenyoni; assembly: GCF_002288905.1. Lineage (NCBI taxonomy): Eukaryota > Metazoa > Chordata > Mammalia > Carnivora > Mustelidae > Enhydra > Enhydra lutris. The sequence continues at coordinate 20,762,537 of NW_019154110.1, forward strand.
GTCACCAAGTGACTGCAGTGCACGAGCTAACAGAGAATGGCAACATGAACCAGGCTAGTGCCCACGGAAACTCAGGGAAACGCAAAAGGAGAAATCAAACAATTGGTAAAAGATCCCTGGGAACATAATTTAATCTTCTTGATTATTTCTGCAGAAGAGTAATAAATGACAGCAACATGTTTAATCCCACAGAGAACATGAACCCATACACTGGGTGTCAGAGGTAGTCAGCTGGAGGGGCCTAACTCGGCTGACACTCACCTTTAAGATTCCTTTAGGAAGAGAAGTTGATGTAGATATGAAATTCCCAGTCCTCTGCAACAAATCATCTTCATCCTCTTCACTTTCATCTAAGTCAAACAAACCCATAAGGCTGAGTTTTAGAATCAATGAGATGGCCATTACCTCCCCAAACATCTCTGTATTTCAAACTTCGACTCCCCCCATTCCAGCCTCCAATCTCAATCACTTTATTTCAACTGCAATTGGTAAAAGTAAAACAAACTAAATTTGAAAGGGAGGGGAAAATGACAGAGTCCAGTATATATGGTTAAATACAAGCTTGACTCTGGAATGAAAGATACACATTCACAGACAATGACTAAAACAGGATGAAAAAAATAAAAGTTGAAGTCAGTATTTAATTTGAAAAGAACAATTCATAATTATGGCAAAATTGGCAATAAGGTGGACAGCAGATCTGGCTTAACCCAAATGAACAAGGACTAGCACTTTTAGTTGACTGAGAGATCAAGATCAGCAAACTGTGTATCAGAGCTTCAAAGAGAGCTAACAGGGCTGCTTTTCTCCTGAGGATTCTAGTAAAGAGGGCCAAGAAGCTGAGCAACATTTTCAAAACACCCACACGGGGGACACCTGAGTGGCTCAGTGGTTAAGTGTCTGCCTTCAGCTCAGGTCATGATCCCAAAATCATGGGATCAGGCCCCAAACTGGGCTCCTTGCTCAGCAGGGAGCCACTCCCCCTGCTTGTACTCTCTCTCTGTCAAATAGATAAAATCTTTTAAAATTAACTAATTAATGAAATAAATAAAACACCCGCAGGAAGAAGAGGGTAAAAGCCAGCACTAAAAGCCCTCTAAGGTTCTTAAGGGGGTCTGGTAAACTATCAGGCATTAGAGCCACAGAAGTCTACACCAAGGATTAAGGGTGAAATCAAAGAATTGTAAGAATTATAGGAAAATCCTCCACAGGGGCACCTGGATGGCTCAGACAGTTAAGCGTCTGCCTTCTGGCTCAAGTCATGATCCCAGAGTCCCGGGATCAAGCCCCTGCCTCTCCTTCTCCCTCTGCTTGCCACTATGCCTACTTGTGCTCCCTCTCTCTGTCAAATTTTTTAAAAAAAGAAAAAGAAAAGAAAATCCTCCATAAACTGAAACCCAGCTTTGAATCCTTACCACCTCTCACTCGAGTAAGATGCTGTGGGACTGCAGTGCCCCTTACCCAGCCACTACCTAGAAACAAATGTACAAATTCTCTGGAGAAAGATATCCTTGTCCTCTTATTAAGCAGCACTATTTTTTATTTACTGTGCTCAGCACTCAGTGAAATATAACTAGGTTAATAATGACAAGGTAAGGTAACTTGATTAAAAACCTAAGGAATAACAGACAATTTCCACAGGAAATCTAAATAACTGTGTTTTTCAGACTTAAGCTTTTAAAGTATTATGTTTAATATTTTCAAGAATAATGAATATTCAGATACTGAACCAGAGAACTATACTATTAAAAAAAGAACCATATGTTAATTCTAGAACTGAAAACTACAGTAGTTAAAATTAAAATCCCAGTGGTGTTTTTTTTTGTTTTGTTTTTTTTTTTTTAAAGATTTTATTTATTTTATTTGACAGATAGAGATCACAAGTAGGCAGAGAGGCAGGCAGAGAGAGAGA